>NC_052052.2:149761981-150066842 GCF_903992535.2 Arvicola amphibius | reverse complement strand
CTGAAACTAGCATTTTTCACAAAATGGATAATGGGCTTGAAAATTCCTTAAAATAACTGTTGCATGATTTCATCAATTTTAATGCCCAGCCTAGTAAACATGGGTAGATTTAATTCACAAAAACAGTCCTAAAAATTAAAAGTAAACAGTAAAGCTAACATATAATGTGGTAGAGTGAACGAGAAGTGTCCCCATAGGCTCAGGAGTTTGAATATTTCTTCCCCAGTTGGTGGCACGATTTGGGGAGGTGCTTCAGCTTTGCTGGGGGAAGTATGTCACTGAGGGTGAGTTTTGAGGGTCCACAGCCGTGCCCCACTTCCCATCCTGTGAACGCCCAGCTTCCTGCTCCTGCCACCATACCTGGGGCTTGCTGCAATGGACTCTCCTCCCTCTGGAACTGTAAGTACTATTCTTTAAAAAATGCTTTAAAGTCCCAGGCAGACATAGAAGTGGACATTTATTACTTAGAGGAGGGAGAGGGAGAGAGAGAGAGAGAGAGAGAGAGAGAGAGAGACAGAGACAGAGACAGAGAGAGAGACAGAGAGAGAGAGAGAGACAGAGAGAGAGAGAGAGACAGAGACACAGAGACACTCATGCACACGCCAAGGAAAGACAGGAAGAGAGAGATTCAAGATGGCCGTGAGAGGGGTGGGGGGTGGGTCGCTGGGAGTGGGCGTGGCTTGCCCCTTAAAGGGCCAAAAGAATAACAGTAAGCCCCAAAGAACTCTTGCCTCTGTAAGTTGCCTTGGTCGTGGTGTTTTTTTATCACAGCCACAGAAAACTACCTAATACACACAGTAAACACAAATATTAAAGCAGTAAGTAAAATAGCAAAAGTTAGTTTTGGGGATAAAATCACAATGTTTAAGACGGGTTGGTGGACCAGCACTGGGCATTTTTCAGGCTGCCTGTCTGCTCTTCGCTCTTCAACTTTAACAGTCTCATCAGCTCCTCCTGCCACAGTAACGGAGGAGAATTAGGCAGGGGATGATCCAGGTCCCAAAGAGAGAACTCTGCAGAGGGTTGGCCAGGCCCATGTCCGGCCCTGCTGGAAAAGGTGTTTTCACCCCTCGTACAGGGCAGGTGGAGTGGGCGTCAGTGCTGATGTCAGTGAGACGCCCACCATTAAGCAGCAGTTGGTTCTCAGTGACGTTCTCACTCCGTCTCAGGCCTGCGTCAGCACTAGGAAGACACAGAAAGGGTGCCAGGGTAGCGCCATCTACCCTCTTCCAGTGTGGAGGTGTGGGGATTTAGAAATATAATAAAGAATATGAAGATGTGAACGAGAATAATAAAACGCAGAAACATAGAATAGTATCAGAGGGAATTTCAGTGAGTACTGAAAATTTGCCTGTGTTTCATCTTCCCACAGCTTAAGGCACCCCTGATTTCAAAAGGTAGGAGTAGAAGAAAAGGACTGTATTAACACACAAATTGAAAGTCAGGGGGTATAGTCACCCCTCATGCCCTTGACTCACACCCTAGACCAAACACTCTCTAGGCAAACCACTCCCTGGGTGGAATTCCAAGTTATTTCCATAAAGGGAACTGGAATTTAGTTGGATCCTTAGACTTTTGTTTTAGGTAGGAACCAACTACCCTATTTCAGGAGCAAGAGGTCTGGCAACTCGCCACACCTGTTGACAACAGCCTTGAGACAGCAGAACTCTGATTTACAACTAGTAAGCACAATAACCTTTAATGAACTAAAACGAGTCCCAAACTTTGACCTTTGGCTTCTTTGGGCCTCCACAGTTTTCTGTGCACCTATGCAGGGCACGATATCTAAGGTCTTGAACTGTTGAAGGAGATAATGGTACTTTCCATGGGAGGCGGGTCTGAGCATCCAAACCATTAGCACAGGCAGCTGGTGTCTGTAGCGGAACCTGGGAGGAAACAGCTGTGATTTGTTTGATCTTCATCAATGACTCTTTTTCTTAATTTTCCCCCAGATATTCAGTCTGCCATTCTTGAAGATGAAAGTGCCTGGTACCCACTTCCCTTATCCTTTCTTGACCTGCATCCAGACAGCAAGGCCAGGAAGGTATCCTCGGAGACAGGGGCTCCTTTCTTACCTTTGAACAGTTTTGTGTGGACTAGACATGATGCTGGAGAAGGGACTAACATCTGAGGGTCAGGACAGGATCCTGAGGAATCACTGACACTCATCAGAACTGCTACAATTGTGGTAAGTTAACTGAGCCTGAGTCTCCCCTGGTTCCTGGCCGTTGGTGAACACCTGAAGTTGAGGGGCTGTATATTTGCCCAAGGTGAGAGCATGTAGAAGTAATCGCATTGGAAGAAAGATTGTTCTAAATTCTGACAGCAGAAACAGAAGCTTGCACACCAGCAAACTGTTTTGTGTGCAACACTAATGTAAGTACTAAATAAAGTTTATCTGTCAGTCCGTGTGTGCAAAGAATGCAAAATATCAATGAATTTTGGTGCATGCTTGGATTTCA
The DNA here is from genome assembly GCF_903992535.2 of Arvicola amphibius. NCBI lineage: Eukaryota > Metazoa > Chordata > Mammalia > Rodentia > Cricetidae > Arvicola > Arvicola amphibius. The sequence goes on along the minus strand of NC_052052.2, from coordinate 150,064,380 downwards.
TCTCTAAGCTATCTCATTATGTATATTATTTTAAAGTAAAATAAAAAAACAGATACTTGTATATAATGGATCTTGTTTAACATGCGCCAGTCTCCCTTGAAGCTGCATATCTTCATGCTACCAGCAGAGGGCACCATTGTCTGCAAAGTGGACCAGAGGTTGTTTTGGCCCTGCTGCTGTGAGATCAGATTCGCGCCCCTTCTCCTCCTCCCCCCCTCCGCCCGCTAGAACTGAAAACACTGGGAAGCAGGGCTGGCTGCACATCCCTGAGCCCTGGGTCATAACTCATCCTATCGTGTCTCTTTGACAGTACAGTCTGGTCTGATGAGCATGGGCTTAACCTGTGAGGGGTTCTTTTACCTCCTGATACCCATAGGTCACGGAGGACACTGCTGTCCATTCCAAGGGATACTGGATCTACAGGGCCACCTCTCCGATCTTCAGTTCCATTATTAGCAAAAGTTGAGGCTTCATCTGAGCCCTGGGGGAGTCCTTCATACGCAAATATGCTTGCTGAATTCAGGGGACGGTGGGTGTAACTTAGATTCTCCTTCCAGTGGAATCCATGCCAGAATGGCTATGGAGTTTGTAAAGCCACCTAGTGACAGGCTTGTGGTGACAGTAATAATTGACTAAATTTGCCATAGTTTCCTGGGCTGTCACATTCATTGTTTAATTCTGACAAGAATCCTATGTAATTAGATACATATTACAGTTCTTGTTCATTACCAGTGCCAAGCTGGGGTTCAAGGACATTTGCTCAGATGAAGAATGAAGGGACAGCTCACAGGGCCAATTTCCATTCAGGGGTTATTGCCATTGGCCCCTCTCCCGGGAGCTAAGGGATTGGTCATGGGCTTTGTGTTCTGGGAGCTGAGCATTGAAGCTCTCCGTGGGCTTCTCGCATCTGGCCCCTGACCTGTCAGGAAGGTGGGCCAGTCTCTGCTCATGTTCTGAAGGTTATGGAGAACAGGAGGGAAGGGGAATCGACTCTGGAAGTAGGAGCAAGGTGCCAAGGTTTCAAGGAGATGGAGCCCCATCTAGCCCCTTGTGTGAGCCTGCAAATTCTGATCACAGTTGATGGTGCACGTCTAAGCTGCACCCTCTCAGGAAGCCAGACAAACCGGAGCCTGTTTGGGACAAGTGAGAACAGGCCACTCAGAACTCAATTTGGAGAAAGTTTGGGTCAATTGTTTTTTTACTAAAAGAGAGTGAGGAAGTAGTTCTGTACACAAGGCTGGGGACGGTAGGGACGGGTCCCACCGGATCTGTCCTTGGGACTCAACAAGAGACTCTTGCTGGAACCTTCTGGAGCTGGTGGGGTTGAAGGTGAGGGAATGGTTTAATGAGGGTGTCCCTCAGTCACACAGGGCCCACAAGCTATGTGCGGAACTAGGATGCAAAACGCTGTAGTGGCAGTGGCTGGCAGTGGGGACCTCTGTGATGGCTCTTGTGAGTCCCTTCCGAGGTACCAGAAGTGCAAGAGACCCCAGAAGAAGGGTCCTTGGGCCCCCACGGTGGAATCACAGTAGCCGTGTCATGGTTACTGGTATGGAGATGCTATTGTGCTCTAGCCTGGCAGGAGGACCTGTGTGTGAACTCAAATCGGTTATAGCCATGGGCTCCTGCCTTAGCCCTTGTTGTGCCAGTAACAGAATGCCATCAACTTTATCATCTATAATGAAAACAAATTGATTGGTTAATGAGTCTAGAGGCAGAGAAAGCCAAGATAGGGGTGGCATCTGGAAGGCCTCTCTGCTGTGTCTTCCCACCAGAGAAGAGAAAACAGTGACAGTTGAACAAAAAGGGCTGATGATAGGAAGAACCAACACCTGCGGTAACTGGAACGTTCTCAAGATGGCCCTAATCTACAGAGGAGCAGAACTTGCAGTCTGACTGCTTCTTCAAGGCTCTATCTATCTATCTATCTATCTATCTATCTATCTATCTATCTATCTATCATCTATCTATCTATCTATCATCTATCTATCTATCTATCATCTATCTATCTATCTATCATTTGAGGGTTTGCCCACATGTATGATGTATGGATATGTGTCATGTATGCCTGGTGCCCACAGAGAGCAGAAGAGGGTATCAGATCCCCTGCAACTGGAGTTACAGATGATTATAAACCTCCATAGAGGTGCTAGAAACTGAACCAGGGTCCTCAAAAAGAGCAACAACTAAGTGCTCTTAACCACTGAGCCATCTCTGCAGCCCTGAAGTCCTATTTCTTGATACTGTCAGAAGGCAATTACACTTCAATGTGAGTTGTTGATGCCATTGTTGTTGCCAGGGAGTGAGGCTTGAGAAGGAATGAGCCCTCTATCCATGTTTACAGATAATTTCCCCATCAGAAAGAACACAGAGACCAGACAAGGTAGGTAACCGGGTTGCCTACTGCAGGGCAAAGTGTACACTCAAGGGGTGGGGGTGGGCTTCCAAGTTGCCTCCTGGGTATTTGGGTAAACATCTTTGGACAAACCTGGATGGAGGGAATAACTACTCATGTGTCAAAGCCAGGGAAAGGCTGAAAACTCTAGGAATGGGTCATGACTCGCAGTGGAACGGGGCTGCCTCTCCTTTCCTTTCCTTACGCATGTTTTTAAAGGCATCATGGAACCAGATGTGCAAGAGCTGTTGACAGGATGATGTTATAATGAATCAAAGGACAGCCAGCGGTCTTGTCAGTGGGCCATGCTGGTCTCCCCCGGATTGGGACGGTCTTGTGTCCTGACAGTGAGAGTGGTCGCATGCCCCACTGGAACGCAGCAGCTCTGAGGCTGCATCAGCCGCCACTCACGGGGGAGCTTGCCCATCTCCCCACCCCCATGCGTGTCTAGCTGATGCGACAGTGGCTGGTTTATTTTTCATTTCCTGGAGTCAGTGCAGAAGGGAGCCGTCGTTTTCTGTCTGGATTTATAGTTAGTGTTATGGGTTCTTGGGGAACTGGCTCCATCCTGTCATGATGGTAAACTGTAGAACATGAGATCTCGAGTCGTACGGATGGATTTGGAGCTTGGCTCCGCTTTGACAAACAAGTGGGTCTAGGTTCACCTGCAGAGGAGAGGTAAAGAGATGCCCCTTTGGGGCAGTGAAATGTGGTATGATGTGAAGATGCCTACCATAGCAGATGTCTTTTCTCACTCCCTCCTCCTCCCTTCCTTCTTCCTTCTCTCCTCTCCTTCCCGTCCTTCTCTCCTTCCTTTCCTCTTTAGTTTCCTATGCTTTCCTTTCTTTATTCACTTTTAAATAATCTGAATAGCCTGACCTGTTTTTTTTTTTAAACTCTGCTAATGCCCAAACCAATTCATACCAGTCATTATGATCATTAGATGCAAATGTGCATTTGAAAAACGACCATGCCGGTAGTAGACACAACCCTACATAGCCGTCCACTCCTTTACAAAAGCACGCCAGGCCAGGAGTACCCCTGGACACATCTGATTTTCATCAGTTCTCCGGGAAACCAGATCCTTCTCCTGACACTAACGACCACAGCAGTGTGCTATTTCAAGTCTATTGCTTTCACGACCCCAGCTCACACAGAAGCAAGCCAGTGAGATCTGAACGGGAGAAGCCAGAGTCTACCGCTGAAGACACCTGATGGTGTTTGCTGGTGGGGAACAATGGGAAGAATGTATCATGGCCTTCAAGGTGATCAGTAGAAAACCTGCTTGGGAAGACAAGCGGCGGTAGGATCCGCGTGTGGCAAAAGGTATGAAAAGAGTGTTTTTGTCCAAAGGCCAAAACAAAAGTGATAAACCCCACTCTCTATAAAATACCTTCCCTTCCTAAAGACAAGAAAAAAATTGATTAGGAGTCCATTCACAAATGCCAGATATCTCAGTCATATGACGCTATTGAATCTGGTCTTGAGCATGGGGAGGAATTAGTGTTCATTTGAAAACGGTGGTTAGTCTTCCTACAACACAGTTTGCACGACTCAGTGAAGGCTACGGGGAGAACTGGACTTTGTTTTTATTCCTTTAAGCTGATGATTGAGAAAGGATCTTAGGCCATTTTTCTGCTTTTCTAACAAAAGTCCCAAAACTGAGTGACTAACAGAACAAAATAGAAATGCCTTCAAGTGACAGTGATGGAGGCCTGGCCCTGGTTAGGGGGGGTCCTTGTGCTGCCCCCAAAATAGGGAAGGAATCAAAAGCCCTTGCCACTAAGGCCATCATGGGAGACCGACCCTAGAGACCTCATCTAATCCCAGTTACTTCTCAAAGGCCTCTCCAAATTCTGTTAGCTTATGAATTTGGGGATTGTTTCAAGCTTTTGAAAGCACAGCAGAGAAGCAGCTAAAAAAGGCAGGCTTCCAGAATGTTCTGAGATAAAGCTTTCAAAGAAGAAAGAGAAAGGAGGTGTGAGTGGAGAGGTGGGGCTCAGTCCATTCTGAACAACAAAGGGCCCAAGCCATTGGAGGAGTCTAAAGTCACCAGCTGGGGTGGGAGGAGCTCAGATGGGTGGGAGCCAGTGGGGGTGAAGCATGTGTTAAGCTGTCAATCATCTCTGCTCCAGGGCAGTGGAGCTGAGCATTTGGCTTCCAGGGCCATCACAAGGCAAGACCAGTAGACTCCCAGCTATACGCTCTGGAATTCCATACTTTCCAGGGTAACAACATCCAGCCTTTGGATGACTTCTCCACGCCGTTTCCCCATGGCATGACTCTGCTTTCTCTGATCCAGGCTCCATTTTTCTAAGAGTCTTTCTCTATGTGGTCATAAGGCAGTGTTCAGCAGCTGCAGGCTCACCTCCTCTCAGGGTTTCCGATGTGGTGGGGAAAGCTTACCTCCTTCTTCCCTGATCCTTGAAGGGAGTCCCGAGGATGAGTTCGGACGGCCTCAGCTGAAGGCCTCAGGCTGAGCTCTGCGTTCATCTCTGAACCAACTGCTGTGTCCAGAGAAGTGTCCACCTCAGGCCTGTCCTGAGTTAACCTCTCACCTGTAGGGCAAGAAGAGGATCAGGTTCCTCTATTGCATGGTCTGAGAGGAGCAGAACTTGGCATCTTGTGGGACACTGGGCAGAAGCCGGGCGTGTACTAGTTTCTCTGTGGCTGTGATAAAACACCATGATCAGGGCAGGTTAGAGAAGGAAGAGTTAACGTGGGCTAATAGTTCCAGAGGGATGGAACCATTGTGGAGATCACGGCATCAGGCCGTAGGCATGGCAGCAGGAACAGGATGCGAAGAGCTTACATCTCCAGCTTTGAGAGCGGCCTGGAAGTGGAGAGTGGCTATAACATGCTCACATAGCCCCCCCCCCCACCCGCCAGTGATACGCCTCAGCAAGGCTGCATCTCCTGAACCTCGCCCAACAGCATCACTAACTGGGCACAAAACGCTCTCATACCTGAGCTTATAGAGTACATTTCTCATTCAAACCATCCCAGGGATCTATTAGCAAAAACAAACGAAAAGGAAACCACCCACCATCTCCTCACAGCTGATGAATGACTACTCCATCTGATTCTATGAGTTGAACGATTTTACAGATCCCCCATGGACGTAGTAATTCGTCTCTCTTTTCTTTCAGTGCCCACTCTGTCTTCTCTGCCCACCCATGTTGCCACAAGTGATGAGGATGCTTCACTGTTGAAGGTGGGATAATATTCTATGGCATTGTACCTACTGCCTCTTCTGCACTCATTCACGCGTCAGTGGGCAATTAGGCTGTGTCCAGATCTTACCCGTTAGGAACAGTACTTTAGTGATCGGGGATACAGATAGCTCAGTCCTGGCTCAGTCCCTTTGGCATACAACCAGAGGCGAAATAACTACATCCTTCTAAAGGCTATTTTTAGTGTTTGAAGAACATTTGTATCGGTTTCCCCAGTGGCAAGCTCTCTCCATTTCCACCGGTTTCTTCACACCCTTGCCTGCCCTGAGCTCTATTCCCCATGGTTTGTTCTGAAAATAGCAGCCGTGGTTGGAATTCTGCAATGTCCCTCACAGGTCCAAGTTTTTGGAAACCTAGTAGCCACCTTAAACCAGTGTTTTGAAGGCTGTGGGACTCGGTGGGGATGAGGGCAGCTGGTGTAAGCAGGTTGCTCACTGTGGGCTTTAGGGGGTTGTACTCACTCCTGGCTCTGGGTGTTCTCTCTGATTCCTCATCTGCTACCTGTTCCCGCCTCCAGGAACTCCCCCATGCTCCACTAATGTGATGGGTGGAGGCCTCTCTGGAATGCCAGCCCAGATCAGTCTCTCCCCACTAAAGTGTTCCATTAGGTAGTCTGTCACAGCGACCCACCAGTGCTTAGGACATACGCCTGCCAGTTAAGGGGGATGAAGTGACAACTCACAGAGGCTTTGGTGGCATTATGGGATGACTGGCTGTTCACGTGTTCTCTCTGAGGAACTGTCTACACAGGTCACGTGTCACATTCCTCTTGGGGTACACTCAGTAGAGTTTTGGCTGTTGATGAACAGCCACACCCCAAAACTGAATGCCTTCAGATGCAAGGGTTCAGCTCAATGTGGTGGTGCATGTCTGGGACCTCAGCGTTTTGGAGGCAAATCTTGGAGGACTGCCTTGACTTCAGGACCAGCCTGGGCTACGTGTAGTTCAAGTACAGCCTGAACTACAAAGGAAGATCTTATCTCCCTCAACTCCCTTCCTCAAAACAAAACAATCAGAACCAAAAGCTACAGCCAAGAACAATATGGTGGACAACAGGCTGCTGCTCTCGTGCCTACGGGCTATGTGGAACATCTTTGCCTATCTCTTCCTCAGGTGGAGCACAGCCTGCGCTGAGAAGGAGCGAAGGTCCATGATGCTGTCTGCCATCTCTATGATCACTTTTAATCCACAAAGATGGGAATGAGATAAGAGCATGGGCCTGAAGTTGTCCCAGCAGTGACGAAACAGAAGGACTTTCCTCTGTCGCATTCCCAGCCAGGGCCACGGTCCCAGTCTTCACTTTCCAACTCCCTTCTTAATTTTTTGGTTTTTCGAGACAGGGTTTCTCTGCAGCTTTAGAGCCTGTCCTGGAACTAGCTCTTGTAGACCAGGCTGGTCTCGAACTCACAGAGATCCGCCTGCCTCTGCCTCCCGAGTGCTGGGATTAAAGGCGTGCGCCACCACCACCCGGCTCTTCAGCTCCCTTCTTTAGGGATTTAAGTGTGGGACCAAGATGCAGAGGTGTCGGGACACTTGTCTGGGTCCCATGCACAAACCACAGAGGTAATTCAACTAGAACATTTGAAGAGAACCCTGGGCACCCCTTATCCCAGGCTGAGTCCTGGCCGAGTCATGGATACATGCCTTCAACAGAGAGCAGGCTGGAACAAACAGGGTCCCACTCTGCCTTTGTCATTTGCTTGAGTCCCACATCAAAGAATCTTAGCCGGCCTGCTCATAAATATAGCCTCAGTTTGAACACACGGTATGCATTCGATAATATTTGCTGGATGGATAAAGAAACCTCTCTGAGTCTTATTTTCTTCACTTGAAACATAGTCATAACAACAGAAATAAGGTCTGCAGTTTGAATGGTAATGTCAGGTTTGACCCCTTGCCATTGAAATGCCACGTGATTTGACCTCAGTACCTTTCCCACTTCATTCCCGAGTGCCTTGACTCTGTGTCTCAGCTCCCTGTACCTGGTTCCTCTTCTCAGATGCACAGTGCTACTTTTAGTCCCGGATGCATGCTCCCTGTTTCTACCAATCACTCCCAGGCCCAGCCATGCTTCTTGAGAGACCACCTCCTCTGTCCTCTGAGTCAAAGGCACCGTGTGCCTTCCTCTCTGCCCAGTTTCAGTGCTGATCCTGTAGACCTCTGATTTCTTCTTGTTTAATCTTGGTGCTCCCCAACCTGGCATCGGCTCTCAGGACTAGGTTGCTCCAGATGTTAATCAGAGCCTGGGCTCAAGCCCAGTGCATGATAGGTGTGTGGTGCACACTTGGGCTAGTGTTTGATGCATAGTAGGTGTGAGATGTACACTGGGCTTGCTCAGGTTAGCTAACGAGAGCCTGACGGTCCATTGAGCTAATTTCCGTCCCTCCTCAAATCCTCGGGCACAAAGAACCGCTTATTTAAGTAAATCAACAAATGAACAAGCCTGTGAAGGACTGGAACTCGGCGATCGCCCTAATTTGTGGGAGAAGACAAAGTTGGAGATGTAATTACGCAGCAATGAGCAAACGTCTAAAGAATTTCAGCAATAGCTGCAGCAGCTCCCCAGCTGTCCCCTCTCATTGTTCTTAAAATAAAAGGGTCTCTGCTGATGAGCAGAGGGAAATAAATGGAAAAGCCACATGAATGGAAAAGCCCATACCCCAAGGGGACGGGCTGGGGCCATCTGTGACTTTACTAGGAGCTGTCATCGCTGAAGCCATGGAAAGTCGTGAGAGGTCCCCCTCAGCCATCCAGGCCTCACGGAGCCAAAACATACCAATGTCGTGTCGCGTCTGCAGTGGATCTCCGTCACCAGCCCCTCTCTGCACATTCTTCGGGAGTCGCCAGCGGAACTCAAGCCAGATGCTGCCAGAAAGCAGGAGGGCGGCCTGCGGGTAGGGCTGAGGGCTCGTCCGCACACCTGCCCCAGCAGCACCGTCACAGAGGGCAGGCGTCACCACACGGCCTACACGACCATGTACCAGAAGCCACTCACTGAACAGCCAGGACTTGAGTCTCTGCTCCAACAAAGAGGCCTAGGACAAGTCTTGCAAGTCTCTAATGTGCGCCCAGGTTGCAGTTGAGAAATGGGTCCAGAGAGAGAGAATGGATGCTTCAAGTTCTCACAGTTTAAAGCCAATGGGCGTTGTATTTGACCCTGAAACACGGGATTAGGAGAACTGATCCCGTCTTTATTTTTGAACTTGATATTATGTTCATGGTGAGTCTGACAGTCACATTGATTCTGGAAGCTTGATGGACAAGTTTTATGATTGCCCCTGGAGATTTCTGCCTCTGATGCCATTCTCTGGCCGCCCCGGTCCAGGCACATCTTAGCTACAGTCTCTAGTTGAGGAGTGTGCCGATCTCCCTCACACATGTACTATTCTTATCCATAACAATGGCTTTGTAGTCAGGCAGACCTGGGCCCCAGTCTCACCTCTGGTACCCTCATCTGTGAATTTCCATTCTCTCTTCTGAAATTTAACATTTGTCTCATTTATCCATTCAAAGCCTTCTCGAGTTCTGCCCGTATCAGCTGCCGTGTCCAGCCCTGGGTGGGTGGCATGGTCCAAACCTCAAAAGCTCTAAGGACCTTATAGAGAGTGGGTGAAACCCCAGTGCGGAAGGGACCTGGATAGGCTCTATGGTATGCTAAGGCCACAGTCGAGTCCCCCTAGGGCTTCTGAGGGGATCCCTGAAAGGGGAGAGCCACTGAGAACCAGCTGAGGAGAGGGCTCTACCCTGAGAGAGCAGCATTTCCAGAGACCCAGAGGCAGTATCCAGGTTTGTGCTTGAAGGTGGCAAGCGTCCACCACTCAAGCAGAGGAATATGGGGCAGAGCCAAAGACAGAGGCCTCAAAGTGATAGGCGTGTGGATGATACAGCTGCTGTGGATATTGGGGCTCAGGTGAGTCACATAAAATGCTAAGGCAAGGTCATATTACCATTGTCCCTTTTCCCATCTGACCCAAATCCAGAGATATGTAACGCTTTCTAGCCTACTGTCCCACGTAAACACAATCAGATGACAAACCAAGAGATTACATGCTCCTCCCCCTTCTCTTCCAGAAGTCACACTTATGCCACAGTTGCGGTCCCGACTCCCAGGTAGGAGATAAGGCCACTGTCTCCCGCTCCAGTCCCCGTCTGCCTGCCTGGCCAGGCCTGCGTACATGCTTTCAGTTTTTCATATTTATACTGACGGGGGGATGGGAGAGGACCGGCTTGAAGCTCTGGGCCTCTGAAGCTGCCCAGCCCAGGGGGTATTTAACATTGTGCCCAGCAGTTGTAATTCTGGGGGCAGCTGAGCTGCTGGGATCGGGTCCCCCTGGCTGCGATGACAGGCCTTCAGCAGGCACTGTAATTGCCGAGCTAAAGCTACTCATTTTCTTCCTGGCAGGCCGTAGTTAAAGAGGTGCTAGCGGGCAGCCTGGTTGTCTGCAGAGAAGCTGATCAAAGGGCCGAAGGCATCTGTTCTGCCTCTGCCTTCTTTCACCACCCCCACCCCCACGTGGAAAAAAATGGTTAAAAAGTAATCTATGAAAATGAATACCTGTCCTTCTCCCGAGGCTAAAAGGCAGCCGTATATTAGAGATATGAAACGTGCAGTCAGTGCGTTTTACACTCCGGCCTGCCAGCCCGAGAATCAGAAGGAGCTTGAGAGGAACACTGTGTCAGTTTCCATTAGAACCGGTGGGGGAGATTTTACAAGATTAGAGCTGACTTTTCACACCCTGAGGATTTGCTGATGAATATTTAAGTCTCCTGCCTCCAGCTCAGGCTCCATGACCTCTACAGCCCCATCCCCTCCCACCCTGAACTCAGTCACCTCTCCCCAGTGTCCCTGGGTCCAAGGCAGAGATTATCTTTGCCCAAGAGGGTCACCTCCCCCAGTTTAGGCTCTTTCCTTCCAACAAACTAGACAAGAAGAAGCACTAGGTTTTAAAATGTGTTTCTTCCTTGTCTAATTTGGAATTTGACAGAGAAGAAAGGCAAGTAGGCATGGGGGTGAAACTTGCCAAGCAGTGGGGGAACCGCTTAGGGGGTACCACTCCGGGGGAATAGAGAGCAGTGAAGGAAAACCCCAAGAAGACACACCAAACAAATACAAACACAAACCAAGCACAACAACCCTCCCCACGTGTTGTCTGTGAGCACCTTTCCTGGCCCTGCAGCACACGCAGGTCTGTGGATGGTGCCGATGGGTCTAAACTCGAGCTCGGGTTTCCATTCCCACAGCCAGTGACACATTAAACTATGACTCTCGGGCTCCTGAAGTCAAGAGAACAAAGAGGAGGTGCCAGCGTCTACGAAGGACTCAAAGTGCAAGTTTAGAAGCCTCTTGTCTTGTGTGCCTTTCTACACAGATACACACACACACACAGACACACACACAGACACACACACAGACACACACACAGACAGACACACACACACACACACACACACAGAGACACACACACACACAGACACACACACAAATGAGCCAAGATTTCACTAATCCCACTTATGTGCGCAGCGATGGTGGGTTGCTTCCTGGAACTTCCCAGGCTGGCCATCGTAAACAATTAATTTTCTGCTCTGTGTCACCATTCTTGGTCTCCAAGTTACCTTTGGAAACTCAGGATAAATTCAACTCTGCACCCATATACAGGAAATTTTGTCATTTTCCAATTAATTTCCAATTCTATACCTTTACTATGATCGACTCTCCTTGATGATGCCTTGGGACAGAACTTTCTACAACAGGTTTGAATAGATAGAAGACTAATGGTGGAGGCAGAAGGCAACTCACCATCACAACACTGGCGGTAAAAAAACAAACAAACAACAAAAAAACCCCTACAACCTGGGTTCCACTGCAGCTCCACTCCACTCCCACCGCAATGGGCTCCACAGGGACTTGCTAGGGAGAGAGACGGAGCCTTGGCATCAGGTACCAAAATGACCCTGACCTCGAAAAGGTCATTTCCTTGCTCACCTCAGTGTTTGGGGTTAGAGAAACAGACCCCAGGCACTTAGTCACCATCCATGACCACCTGCTCCTCAATGAGGTTTGGCTTAAGGGGCCAGGAGTATCTGTCATTGGCCTTTCCAGACTCTGATTAAGCCTCATAAGGAGAAAACACAGTACTCAGACCTGGGGTTTGGAGATGCTCGATGGTGTCCCTTTGTGCCCTTAGCTCTGCCTCTTCCAGCAAGCCTGATGCTAATTGACAAACACAACTGAACTGGCAGTTTGTGTGAGCCATGTAAACTCATATTCTCACCATCCCGTGCCAATTCCCTGTGCCAGCACGCCACTCCATAGGATAGGCAAGCCCACTAAGGTCCCTTCCACGAATAGGCCTGACTCCCTCAGAAGGAAATTCCTGGCATGTCAGCTTGCTGTTTGCGGTGGTCTGGGCCTCTGCCGTATAGAGCTGGATGGGATCAAGTGGAGTCTACTTCCTGTCAGGCATGCTTGCCTAACTGGGTAAGTTTGGGGCCTTCTGACCCAGTCCCCACTCTGCATCATGGTAATAATCTGAAGGGGAATTCCCCATCATAGGCCAGACTTAGCTTCAAGGAGAGGAGAAATCAGAACGTCCACTGTGTGCTATGATGCCTTGAGCACTTTCCAGGGCACATACTACACAAGACTGTTCAATGTGTACCTAGGCACAGCTGTGCACCAGATCTTGGGCTAAATATTTCATGTGAAACAGTTGTCATTTAAGCTTCATAATTATCCTTGGGACACTGTGCTAGCTATCTTTCCAGCTAGTGACCGAATACCTTAGGAAAACAAATTTCAGGAGAAAATAATTATTTTGGTTTGTTGTTCTAGAACGTGTTGATCTGTCCCCATTGTTTGGGGGCCTGTAGTGAGGCAGAATGAAATGATAGAAAAGGCATTGATCAATTCTGCTCACTCTTGATGGGCAAGAGGCCAGGGACAAGACACGCCCTTCGCAGGCACGTCCCGTTGCTCTCTCTTTCCACCAGCCAGGATACGCCTCATATTTTCAGCCATTTGTCAATAACATCATCAGGTGATAAATTCACCAATGGATTATTAATTCATTGGCTAAGTCAGTATCCTCGTGATCCATTTACCTCTCAGTGATTAGATCTCCCAGTTGGGAACCAAGCCTCCAACACATGAGCCTTTGGGATCCACACACAGCAAGTGTGTTTTATGATCGTCACTGGCTTTAGGTGAAGCAGATAGAGAGGTGGAACTTGGCCAGGACCGGAGCGCTGGCATGGACACCTAGGTTGGTGTGATTCAAAAGCCCAGTATGAAAAGCTACTTCATAAAAATTATCTCCTGCCACCTGCCATCCAGTGAGAACAAGCTCACAAAGCCCATTCTCTCAGGGGGAATATTAAGGCTCCAGGAATGGTCAGAGCTGAACTGATGTGATTGCTGTGTGGCCAGGGTGGGATTCAAACTCAGGAAGCCTAGTTCAGAAGAGACTCTCCAAAACTACATTCAAAACCCCACCTGAACCCTCCTTGAGTCTGTGTCTGCTGCCTTTACCTGATCTAAGTGATAAACTTACATTTATTACTCAACACCTAGTTTAAATTCCCTTCCTCTATTCCTAATGCATGTGTGCTTCCTCCCCAGGGCACTTAGTTAAGTAACCAAGGCTGGGTCCCCTGTTGACATTTTTTTTTTCATGTGGATATGTCTCTCTCAACAAGATCCAAACTTTGTTTGTGTGTCTTTAAATTTAGACAGAGACACCTATATAGCTTTGGGATACAGAGCCTAGTTCAATTCCCCCAGCTATATTTGGCTCTTAGAATGCATCCCTTGGATTTTTAAGGATTTAGCATAGTATATGTGCATAGACAAACAGACAGATAGATAGATGCTTGTAGATTAGAAGTTAAACTCTGAATAATCCATGTAATTTTTAAAAGGGCACATTCCAGGCCCTGGCTGTAGCCTACCAATTCACAGAAGAGTCCACCACCCACCTTCTGCCATCAGGAGTTGATTTGGCCATCCTTGACACATGTCCTCTCTTATCTTTTGATGTTTGATAACAGGAGACAAGCATGCCCCTCTTTTGTCTTAAAGTCATTTGTCTGAGTCTTTCAAGGAAAACGCTAGTTTGTGGATTTGTGTGGTATTTCCGACATTCACAATCTCATGAGCAGAATGGTTAATAAGAGTTCTTTATGCGAAAGGATGTGTAACTTAAAAAGGCTGTTCTCACCTTGGCCACTGGGGCAATGTCATCTCACTCAGCCACATGACATCTTGCTTCTCGGTTGGTGAGGAAGAATCAGTCACATGTGTAACCAAACTGATGCAAAGACGATGGGGTGACTTTAGCATTTTTTTCACAGCCACCACAAAGGAGTGGAATCCAGTTTTTAAAACCCAGTTATATTAAAGAGACATGAGATTTTACTTTTTGAAGGGGAAATTGGATGGAAATTGAGGTTAGGGGCCAAGACACATACTGGAAAAACTGAGAAACTGCTGTATGAGGTCAAACGTCCAACGGCATCCTTACTGCTACCCGAACACAACTTTAGAGATTTTGGAAGTAGGTCTTGTTGCTCCTGTTCCTATTCTTGCTGACTTTACACCCAAAGCTGTCAGGCCCAGACTGTGTGGCAGACAGCTATTGCGAGCGTTTATCTAGTGAAATAAGTTGGTGGCTATGTGGTTAGTTTTTGTCAACTGACCACAAGCTAGAGTCACCTGGAAAAGGGGAACCTCAAGGAGTCACACCCACCCCACCAGATTGTCCTGTGGTCATATGTGTGGGGCAGTTTCTTCATTGAAGACTAGTATGGGAGGGTCAGCCCACTGTGGACTGGACACGTGGTCCTTGACTATATAAGAACACAAGCTGAGCAAGTCATGGGGAGCAAGCCAGTAAGTAGCATTCCCCTGTCTACCTTGGCTCCTTCTAGCTTCTTGCCTTCCCTCCATAATGGACCATAAGCTGTGAGATGAAAGAAAGCATTTCCCCTTCACATTGCTTTTGGTCATGGTGTTTATCACAGCAGCACTGATGTAAACTAGACCATGGCTTTGCAGGGGATACTGGGAGCCACCCTCCTCTCCCGCCCTCCTTTAGAGCAGTCTCCTGCACTGAGTTTTTCCAGCACCCATGCTGCCCACTTGCACACAACTGCCGTCGGAGGGAAAGGGATCTGGTTAAAACAAACAAATAAACAAGCAAACAAAAACGTGTCTAATTCCACAGAATCTCACAAAGCAGGGGCAAAGCCTGATCTGCAAATATCCTATAAATACATTCGCTGCTCAATCCTCTCAGCCTGTAATTGTCAGTCATTTCTTTGGACAAGTTCAGCTGAAACCATTTCTTCTGTGAGATGACATTCTGGAAAGTCTGGAAAAGTGTGTTGGAATTTTCTTCATCCATATTTTTTTTTTTTTTTTTGCTTGCCAAGGAATCGTCACACCCCTTGGCCTCTGACCCTCTCAGAGCTGCAGGCAGAGAACAGTCCAGGTCCTCCCTGGCAGGAAAATCAAATGCTTCTTGTGCTTCTCAAAGCTCCTTTGTGACTCAGTTCTGACTGATGTGCCCAGTGCCTCGGAGTTCATGCAACACTTTCATCTGGCTGAGGTGGAGACTTATGACTTACCTTCTTTTATAGGCAGAGAAACTGAAGGTCAAAAAGTCAGGAGGGGGAACTTAGTGGGAGAACTCTGTGTGTGTGTGTGTGTGTGAGAGAGAGAGAGAGAGAGAGAGAGAGAGAGAGAGAGAGAGAGAGAGAGAGAGAGAAGAGAGAAGAGAGAGAGAGAGAGAGAGAGAGAGAGAGAGAGAGAGAGAGAGAGAGAGAGAGAGAGAGAATGAGCAGCATGGGACATCCATTGTCTTCTAAGGGAACTTCAATGTATGGATGCTAAGTCCATTAACAACCCCAGGAAGATGCAGCTTACATCTGAGGAAACTGGGGCTTACACAGGTGAGAGGACTCTCTAGAAATGAGCAAGACTCTAGTGCAACACTAGGCCTCTCCCCAGGATCCTCTTTTCTGGAGTCATTTCAAGGCTTTCACCACCACGCTGCTCTTCAAAGCAGTCCCATAGAATTACTGGATGTACCATGGCCCCGGCAGTGTGGCTAAAAATCATAGGAACCCTACTCTCCTGGGCCTCTGAGCTTGGCAAGGAGCAAGAGCAGAGATAGGCCTCTTGGAAGGAGGACAGGGATCAAGCTACAATTGACACCTTTCTGAAGTCTTGCCATGCCAACCTGAAGCAAAAACATTCAATCAGTGCTCCTGCCAAACTGGAGATAGACAGAAATAGCATCCCAGAGCCTCTTGGAACTAGGAAAGAGCTTGAAGAAAGCTGCACAACGCCAGAGCATGAACTACTAACCACAAAGGGACAGTCACACCACTGAGCTTTGGAGACTTGCTGCCTGCCCTGCTGCCTACCTCTGCTACTTATTAGTTGTGTGTGCTCAGTGAAGTGGCTTTCCCTCTCTGGACTTCCATTTCCAAATGTTGGTGGCACCATCCATGGGCAGATGAACCCACACTGAATGGGAAAGGTAGGTGAACGTGAGCAGGAAAGCAAGCCGGTAAGCAGCGTGTCTCCATGGTTACTGCTTCGGTTCCTGCCTCTAGGTTCCTGCCTTGAGTTCTTGTGTCAAATTCCCTCAGTGATAGACTTTAACTTATAAGCTAAATTAAACCCTTTCTTCCCAGAGTCACTTCTGAACTTAGTATTTATCACAGCAACAGATAATAAACCAGGATAATTCCTTAGGGAGAAAAGATGATAAAAGGTATTGGTGGGGTCTAAACTTGGTTGTCAATTTTCCGTACCTAGGAAGAAGGAAGTTGAAGTGAGGAATTGCCTCCGTTGGACTGCCTGGATGGCCTGTCTATGGGTATATTCTTAATTGCTAGTTGAAGAAGGTAGAACCAGCCTACTGTGGGCCACCCCTAGGCAGGTAGGCCTGGAGTATTTCAGAAAGAGCTTAACATGATACTGAAGCAAGCCAGTAAAAAGTATTCCTATGTGGTTTCTGCTCCAGGTTCCAACCATGTGTTCCTGCTCTGGTTTCCCTCAATGATCGACTGTAATCTATAAGCTGAATCAGACCTTTTCCTCCCCACATTGCTTTTGGTTGTGGTGTTTATCGCAACCAAAGAAAGCCAACTAAAACCATATTCAAGCAAACTGGATCTAGGAAACAAGCAAGTGTCACTGTTCCAATATCTGACAAAATAAACTTCCACCTAAAACTAGTGGAAAGGGACAGAAAAGGTGACGTCATACAGATTACGGGACAATCCATCGAAAGCACTTTACAATTGTAAATATATACAAGCCAAACAGAAGCACCACCCAATTTCCTAAGTATCACTAGAGGTAAATTCATAGACTAACCCCAGGTACAAAGCAGAGGATGCCTTCAACATGTCACTCTCACTAGCCGACACGTCATTCTGACACAACAGCAAGTAACTGCATTAAGTGATAGAACAGATTAAACGGACTTAACAGATATCTGCAGAACACTCCATCCAACCTCAGGAGGATACACATTTTCCTCATAGCCCAAGGAACTTGCTAAAATAGGTGATACATTAGGACACAGAGTTCTAACCAAGATAGGAAGGCTGTGCCAGGCGGTGGTGGTGCACGCCTTTAATCCCAGCACTCGGGAGGCAGAGGCAGGCGGATCTCTGTGAGTTCGAGACCAGCCTGGTCTACAAGAGCTAGTTCCAGGACAGGCTCCAAAGCCACAGAGAAACCCTGTCTCGAAAAACCAAAAAAAAAAAAAAAAAAAAAAAAAAAAAAAAAAAAAAAAAAAAGATAGGAAGGCTGTAATCTATCTATCTAATCACAACAGAAGAGACATGCATGGATCTAATCTACACGGGAAGTAGAAAAAGACAAGATCTCTTTTAAATTAATTAAATTAACCTGAGTAAATTGGGAGCATGAGGACCCTGGGAGAGGGTAGAAGGGGAGGGGAGAGTGAGGGAGGGGAGCAAAGAAAAATGTATAGCTAAAAAAAAAAAAATCAATAAAAAAAAGAAAAAGAGATTACAAATTCCTAAGAGAAACTGTAAAGCAGTCACAACTGGAGCTGAAACGGCATACTATTGAACAATCATGAATCTGAAACGGCATACTATTGAACAATCAATGGGTCATTGAAGACATGGCGAAGAAAATAAAAACATGCCTAGAACAAACGAGAATGAAAACACAATGCACCGTAATCTTTGTGTTTAAGGGGGGAGGGAAAGACAGTCTTAAAGAGGCCAGTTTACAGCCCTGAGTGTCTACATTAAGAAATCAGAAGCCTGATTTACTAAACCAGCTTTAGTAATTTTCTGACCACATTCTAAATAGTTATCCTTATACCCACAGGCAAGTGTAGCTCCCAATCCTTACCAAAAGAGCTTCTCTTCGCAACAGAGACCATCACAGAAAACCACAACTGGCAAAAATGAAGAGAACAGCTGACCATAGAGTGCCCAGACTCAGTGGGCACACCTATAGTGCAACTCCTGAACCTAAGTCTCAGGAAATATAGCAGAAGAAGAGGCAGAATGGCTGTAAGGGGCAAAAGCTGCTACACAACAGAGTGGGGAGAAGCTTCAACCTTTAGATACAAGAGTGGACCATCTGACATGACTCCCATAATGCAGGAAGTAAGATCAATGATCGACAAGCAACTCTTAGGAAATCAAAAAGGTTTGTGCAAACAAGGGAACTGCGGTTGGGTGAAAAGGCAACATAAAGAACGGGAGAACACGATTGTCAGCCACACATCTGACAGAGGACTGGTATCTAGAATTACACAAAGACCTCATAGAACAAACACCAAGAAAACAAACAACCCAATTAAAACAGGAGCTATGGAACGGAACAGAAAGTCTCAAAATGAAGAATAAAATTAAAAATCCTTAGCTTCTGGGGAAATGCAAATTAAATATAATTTAAGGCCCTACCTTACACTAGTCAGAATGGCCAGGATCAGAATACAAATAGAGACCTAGCAAACGGATGGTCAGAGCTGATGGTTATTATAGAATATTGTCATCTCACAGCATAGTAGGCGGCCTAGAACGATCGGCAGCATGGAAGTCACTCACAGTGCCAGGTATCACCTGCTACTGCTTCGTTTCTTCATTTGCTAAAGGGATTTTGTCATCTTCTCAACGCTTCAGACAAGAACTGCCTGGCTATGTATCACCTCACCAGCACCCAGAGAAGCCACTCTTAAACAAATATAAGA
The DNA here is from genome assembly GCF_903992535.2 of Arvicola amphibius. Lineage (NCBI taxonomy): Eukaryota > Metazoa > Chordata > Mammalia > Rodentia > Cricetidae > Arvicola > Arvicola amphibius. The sequence continues at coordinate 150,045,502 of NC_052052.2, read as the reverse complement.
GTGGGAGAGTCCGTAGGCAGATCAGACCTGCGGCTGCCAGGCTCCAACCTCTTGTATTCCAACAACAGCATGTTCAGCCACAGCGGCAGCAGCATTTAACTTCCTGGACCAAGAGTCCTTGCTGGGTTTCGAAGCCAGTCCAGTCTAAAACGGCACCCATTTTGATTTTTTTTTTTTAAAAAGGCTTACTATGAAGCTTAACACTAAGCCATCTCTCTAACCCTCTCAGTCAGATTCTTTCAGAATCAAAAGATTTGAATAAAAATATGGAGCTAAAATTCAATTAGCACATTACACAATGCAATCTCCTTTTTGAATATTGGTTGTTGTCTTGGGCATGGGACTAAATGGATAGCCAAATGAATAAATGAATTTCTTAAGGAGAAGAAAGAAAGGTGCGTGAAAAAGTGCATGGTGGATGGATGAATGGACGGTTGGAAGGGAGGAAAGATTTCCTAGATCTGTGGACCCCACACACGGTTTTAACAGTGAACACTAGGTCTTGAACATTTCAGACCAGTCCCAGTGGGAGAGCAGCTGGATAGGGCTTGCAGGGTGTTGGTTTAGGAACCAAGCAGACTTGGGCACTAGTTTTGCCTCCAAACACCATAACTGGAGTGGGCCTGGATTTCTTTATCTTTATTGATTAATGACTGCCTACAACAAAGCTATCAGTCCGTGACAGTAGCTGAGGTGTCAGGAGTTGAGGCACCTTCACCCTATACAGAAAGGAGCAAGGTGCTTTATGGAAACTGGGGAACCACTTGGTGCTCCCCTGATGGCTCACCCATCACCCCTTCGGGCCTCTCTGTCTCCAAGGCTGAGCAGGAATACAGAGATGAGTGCATCTCTTTGCATAAATGCAGCCTGCAGTCTGGTTTTCCTATTTTCTTATACTCTGCAATGGAAATTTGATAGTGGAATCTTGGTTTAAATTTCCCTCCACATCCTTTTTGGCTAAAGCTGAGGTCTCTCCATGAAGACTGCTGGAAAGATCTCAAGCTCAAATTGTTTAGAATATGGTTCTGAATTTGCTTCCATTTCCCTAATGATATACAAAGTCGGGTTTCTTCTTCCCTCTCCTGTGACCAGGCAAAGATGTGATTGACTGTCTAAAATAGCAGCCCGGCCCAGGAAAAGGGAGTATTCTACAATATGTCATGAAAAGGAAAAGAAAAATAAAGAAACTGTGAACAATTTGCCCTACTGTAGGCTTTGGAAAGGCCCGGTAAACTTTCTAGCAAATTGCTTCTAATTATAGGAAACCCGCCTTCGGCTGCGGGAAGACTCACGGGTGTCTCTCTGGCTCTCAGTTCTTGGCAAACACCGGAGTCTCTTCCATTGTTATTTTAGTTGGCTTGAGTTATTGATATTTATCAAATAGAATGTGGCTTTGCTTCTGTAGGACTGCATTCTATAGGCGACAAGACTTGGGAGCCAGGTGAAATAAGCCTCTGGCTGCAGGCCTGGTCCAATTTCTAGAAAGATTGTTCTATAACCGTCTTTTAAAGAAGTGGCAGAATTCATACATGCTGTTACTGAAAATATACCACCAGTCTCTCTACTCTTTCTTCTTCCTTTCCTTCCATTTCTCCCTTTCCCAAGCTCTCTATGGGTCCAAGCGTTCTCTTTCAACTCCATAAACTTGATTGTCCCCTTTGGGTCCCATCCGGTCCTTCCTGGCTATCTTCCAGATTTGTGCTGTCATCATTTATCTCACTCTTTACAGTTCTTCATAGTTTTTTTAAATTATTGTTATGCATTTTCCTGTACAATTATTTTCCTACATCAATAATGAAGTTGGTGTCTATACTTGATTTGTGTGACATCTATGTGGTAGTCGCTAGCTGGCTTCACAGTCCAGTAGAAATAGAATGTCACTCATATATGCAGCTTTAAATTCTCTATTAGTCACATCATGGAGAACTTAAAAGCAATCCCAATGGACTTCAATGTCCCACATCTTACCAGCCCTTATCTGATACCAGGGGCCACACTTACTGGAATGACGTTATAATTCTATAAGAACTCGACCTTCAAAGAGCCCTATTGTCATTTCTAAGGACTTTGGAGACAGTATCTGTGCCAGCTCCCATTGCTAAACATCGCATTCCATATCCCTCAGAATTCTGTTTCCATTTGTAGCCATCATCTCAGAAATGGGGGCAGAGTTTCCCGTGGTTCCTGGGCATCCAGCATAGGTCAGTAGCTTTTGTGAGGCTATTTCCTGTGAACCGAAACATTTCTGCCTAGAACCTGGAGGGAGGAGGCTTGGAGGGTTCAGGAAGCTAATGGAACAAGACTCAAGAAGCCAGAAAGTTACAGAATACGCTAGCCCTCTGGCCTTGGCTATGTCCGCAACAAGCAGTTGCTGCAGAGAGAAGGGCTCTCTGATGCAGCTGCCTGCAGGCCCAAGGGTGATCCCAGGGATGCAGCTTTCCTGGGTGCTTACTCATGCTGGGGTGTACGTTTCAGGGATGTAGGTGACGCTCAGTCACACTGGCGGCTACAGCAGCAATCCCTCAGCCATGCTTTTGTAAGTAACCCCAATAGCCTCATCGTTTCGTGGAACTTGTCTTGGGTGAGGGGTTTGCTCATTTATTTAGAATGTCATTAGTGATCTCTCGGGAGTGAATAGGTATTTGTTCACATCTCCAGGAGAAGACATGCAACAGGGTCTGTGCCAAGGTCACCTCTAGAAGTGGCTGAAGGGTGCTATATTGCTAGTGGTTTGGGGTCAAAGACGTGAGTGCTCCAGTACCTTGATCCATGCTATCTGTGAGCTCTAAGGGAGACCTGCTGAAGCTGAGGAAAGTGAGGAACCCCTTGAAGTAGTTCTTTCAAGCTTGTCATTTATACCCTATCTGCCCAGGGTCTCCAAGCCAACCCAGAGAACCCCAGAAAGAAAAGGCAGTCTTGTCTTTGCCTGTCCTGCCTTCGGAATCCACCCTCTAACAAAATGTCCATTTCCTAGGGTTCAGGAGATGACTTGGTTGCTAAAGCGCTTTCTGCACGAGCATGTGGGCCCGAGTTTGGTCCCCTGACTTCGTGTAAAAAATAAAGTAAAAGAGAAAGTTGATATGGTGGTGAGTTCCTGCGGTCTCATTGCTGGGGAGACAGAGGCAGGAGGATCGAAGAGCATAGTGGTCAGCCAGTCTAGCCTAAGTGATAAGCTATAGGTTCAACTAGAGATCCTGTCTAGAGGAGATAGTCGTGAGTGATTGTAGTCTCTGGCCTCCACATGGTTACACACACACACACACACACACGCACGCACACGCACACGCACACGCGCACACACACACACGCATGCACATGCACACGTGCACACACACGCATGCACACGCACACACACATACTTTCTCTGTGTTCCTCAAACTCCTATACATATACATATAATAATCTGGGTATTGAGGCCCACAGTAGGATATGTGTAGGCTACACCTAGATACTGCACCCCTGTATGAGGAGCTCGAGCATGCTGGGAAGGTCCTGAAGCTGATCTGTAGGGATCCAGGGAAAGACTGTGTGGGGATAAAAGTTACTTGGAAAAAGATCAAAGGCAAAGCAGCTGCTGAGAGAGAAAATAATTAGTCTGGATCCTGTCCAAGACAGCCAATAATACTATAATCCATTCATTCGTTCACTTATTCTGCAAGAGTTCAGCTTTTATGCTGCCCCAAGGCCCTTCCTGCAGTCAGAGAGCACCTGATTTCTGCTTTCGAGGACTTCACAGGGGTGAGGATCAGCCAGTCAAGCCCATCAACTAGCACAGCAGCTGAGGTAGGTATCAAGCTACCCAGAAAAGAAAAGCAATTGTTTTTAGGAGAGGGAGCGGGGGGCCAACCTCACCCGGTGGGCTGAGAAGCAGTAAGTTGGGCAAGCCGTGGTCATGCAATGAACAATTAGAAGGAAAGTAGCCCTGTAGAAACAGGGGGCAGATGTTTGGAGGCCAAAGGACCCACAAGCAGAAAGGGGGTTCGTGTGACCACAGTAGTGTGACAATGTGGGGCAAAGCTGAGGAACATAAAAGGGTTCAGAAGACACAACTTCCTCAATCTTTTTAGCTACCAAATACGTTAAGGATCGCCAATCAAACTCCTCCTTCTCGATAAGCCCGATCTCCTTCCAGTGCTCACACAGTGGTTTGCCCGCCTCTCCACTGTCCACAAGAGCACCTTGAATGTTCTGACTCTCTCTCCGCTTCCAGCGCTACGCTTCAAGCCACCTGTGATGTCTCTAGAATCTCACATCAGTGCTGCAGCTGCTGCCATGCTAATTCCCTTCCCCACCAGTCAAGGAGAGATGCTCGTCTTTGGGGGCACTTGTGCCAACCTTACCTTGCCCGCTGCTGCCTGCAATCCGTTCTGTCACTGATCTCAGAATCCCAACTCCGCACCGAGTGTGTGTCCGTGATCCTTGTCATCCACTGTGAAGATCTCTCAGTCACCAGACTTTCCACTCTGTGTCGCTTCTCTGATAGCCCTGCTCCCTCAGGTAGGCACATCATAGCTGTCACGCCACCATTTCTACACCAACCTATCACTTCTGCATGGAACTTCTCTTCAGCCACGGAACTACACTATCCCCTAATTTTTTCTTTTAACCTCAAAAAAAAAGTCTGCTTTTCCCATGCTAGTCTGCCTTTCTCATTCAGACAAAGCATGCCTATCGGTATTCCCAAACTCTGCTGCCCTCTTTCTAAGGCTACTCTGTCACGTGATTTCACAATGGCTTGTATAACTCCACTAGGTCTGAGGAGATGTGCTGCTCTCTGTACTGGCTTTAATCCCTAAAAGCACAACTGTGCAAGTCACAAATGCTAAAAAGTAATTGGTCTTTGTTGAGCTGCCTTTAACCGTACAGAAAGGAGAATGGATGCCTAGCTGATGGTTTGTGCTTTCAGCCTTCTCTGCCGTTTGCCTTTCTCAATATTCTTTTGTCCTGACAAACATTTCCCCAAACACTTATTCTCTCTCTCCTCTTTTTCTCTGTCCGCTCTTCCTGTCTGTCTCTGTCTCTTGTCTCCCTTGCTCCCTCCACCTCTATCTTTCTCTCAAATACTAGCCCCCAAAGCTATGAGCATATAGCTTGCATCTCCGCTTCCTTACTGAGACACCAGTCCGGTCATCAGAGATGTCATGTCTCTAGGCATACTGCCTGCACAGACTCCACCATGAATGCTACTTTCTAGAATTTTGCAGCATGGCAGGTCTGCTGGCCAGCCCTTCCTGGGCCCTGTTTTGTATAACTCAACGAGGCCTCCAGTTCCTTCTCTTCCCTTTGCACTCCTTTAGCTGGTCTCTGGATGCCCAGTCTCTCTGTCCCATCAGCCATGAGAAGGCTGTGTGTACTTTTGCATCCAGAATTGCTGCCCTCCTCCATTGTTTTTCCCCCAAGTCTATTGCTTCTCAGCAAACAGTGAACCCCTCTACATCATAGGATTACATTCTTATTTACATAGTTTGGTAGCCCAAGAGCCTACCACAGCTTCTAAATCGTGTAGACTCTCAAGTGTTGAACCCACACTTTTAAAGACATAAATCATAAATAACTGTTGAAGTGATTAATAGCTTTCCAAAAGAAAAAATAGCATCGACTCATTGTCCTGACGTCGCCTCTCTAAAGTCCTATGTTTAACAGTTATTCCTTTGAGATAGGATCTTCGTCAAAGAAAAGCCTCAAGAACCAAAGTTACCCCTACTTCATCTAATATACTCATATTTATTGTTCCCTTTTTTTAAGTTTAACACTGCTCATGAACAACTAAGTTGATTTCTTTATTCTCTTACCATCAGCATGTTTTCTATGTGTTTTCCTAAGGCATCAATGTGATCCAGTCACCAGGTGGCCCTCCCTGGGTAATGTCACCTTCGCAAGACCACCTCCCTGGCTCAAGGTCATACAAGGAAAAAGATGTCAGTATTTAGTTAACAGTGAGGCAGTTCCAGCTCTCTACGTCTATAACTACAAGGCTAGCAGGCATGACCTGCCGCCACTCAGAGCCTTCCACACCCTGGATGGCAAGTTTCCTCTCCCCTTGCCCTTCTGTTATGTAAACATGACAGGCTCACAACCACTCACACACAGACACATGCCTTTACCAATGCAATTCCCACAAGTAAGGTTTCCATAGAAAATGGCTCTCGAGATCCAAGGAAGAAGAGACCCTGGTCTCTAAGCAGACTATTTTTACACTTTCTCTCTTTAAGTAAAAATTATAGACAGAGTCCCCTATATCTCAGGATGATTGCAGAAGCAAGGATAACCAGGAATGTCTGCTGCTCCTGCTTCGATCTCCTGTGCATGACAGACACCCAGTGCTGTGTCCGTCTTCTCTGTGTGTGGTGCTGCAGAGCAGGGCAGGGAGGAAGGTGGAAATGCTAGGCAAGCACTCCACCCACTGAACTACCCATCCCTACGCCTCTTTCTTGATGGAATTCACAATATTGTCCCCACCTGAAGAACCCTGACCACAGGATCCTCCTAGAGTTGCAGAAAGCAGCAGCTAATCAAGTCCCTTATTGAAAACAGCTAAGTGTTTGCACTGAACATGCTCACATCCTCCCTTACAGTTTAAATCATGCCTATCTCTCTCACAATATTCAATACAGTGTAAACCTAAGGAAATAGTTATATTTTTAGGAAATAATGAGACGAAACTGTGCATGTTCCATAATTGTGGGGGCCCACAGATGTGAGCCTGTTTCTCCTTGACTAAAGGTCAGAGAGTTTCAGCTTTTCAAAGCTGTGGACAACAGGTGTGGCTATGGCGGTGGATCCGCTCCACCTGGACCAAAGGTTGGAGAATTCAAGTCTACTCCTTATATCACGTTAATGAAGTTTGTTGCCTCCCCCTCCCCTTTTGGAGTGAAGTATATAAGCCTGTGGAAATAAATGAGGGCAGATTCAGATTACTGAATTCCCTCCCAATGCTGTCCTGTGTTTCTGTCTTTTATTTCTCTCATCTCTGTTCCTTTTGCTTAATAATTCTAATCCTCACTCTCCAACCCCAAAACCTGTGAATTTCGTTGAGGTTAGACCTCGACAGTTGTCGCTAAAACGTGTGACTTACGAATCATAATGACTCAATTACTTTTCTCATTGACGTGACCAAATGTCCGACTGGCTGCAACTTGAGGAAGCATTTCTTTTGGCTTGCCATTTAAGGAGGATAGCTCATCAAGGCTGGCAAGTCACGGCAGCAGGAGCACAGGGCAGCTGGGTATCCACTGTGAGGAAGCAGAGAGATGGATCCCGCTGAACAACTCTTCTCCCCTTCTTGTTCAGTTTGGGATCCCAGCGAGTGAGATTGTAGTACCCAAATTGAGGATTTTGGGGGGATTCCCTAGAGTGAAATCTTTCTAGAAACACCATCCTGGGACAAATCCAGGGTATGTTTCTATGGTGACTGTAAATCTCACCAAGTTGACCATGAAGATTAACCATCACAAGTAGATTTTCCTTTGTTTTTGACACATGATTAGTTGAATCATCAGAAGCAGAAGCCGTGGCTACAGAGTGCTGACTATACGCTATTCTATTATTTTGGTAAGTCCTTCATTACATGTCTTCCTGTATCCATCCTCTTACTTTCAAGTTGGCCAGGAAGATGGAAAGAGCTTGCTTTCTAGCCTCTTAACGGCTTCCCAGTGCTGATGTGGATGTGAGCAGTCACTTGGAAAAATCTGGCTGTAGTCCTGGCCGAGAGCCTCTGCTCCTTTACCCTGCTGTCATCTTAGACAGATGGGTGGCGTCTATTCTTTTAGGCACACATAGGAGATGAAAGCGTCTCACCAAGTACTGAGAGAGCAGTGATGTATCCGTGGCATCATAGAGCCCTGGGCAGAAGTCCCAAGTGCTTCAAGCCATGTGATGATGCCTGTGACCTCAGCAGCCAGGACCCAGCATCTGCTTGGGAGCAAAGACTCCTGCAACAGCTTCACTGGGTCCTCACAAATAACAGGGAAGCAACCAAAGAGGCCACAGAAGACGACCCAGCAAAGGGCTTGACAAGTGGAACATTCTTCTGGGAGAGCCTCAGTCTCTTGATCTATACCCTCGCTTGGCCAGCTGCTCAGATCAAAAGTACAGAGCAAAGTATTAGAGTCACATAGAATGAAATGTATCCTGAACAGGAAGATCTTTATGTTAAAGCTTAGACATGATATATCTAAGGACTGTCTGTAGGATGTGCCTGCATCCCATAGATATAACATCTATGTGGCTCAAATTCAGCTGAGTCATTTCCTAGACAATGCCACATGTCAGCCTCATAACAAAAGAATAATTATTTTCTCTATGTTACAGAGACAAATGGAGAGGTCCAGGAAGTCTAGGTAATCAGCAAACCTCAGTGTAATAGGATGAGTGAAACCAGGTGGGGGGTATCCAGTGATGCTCCTCCAGGGCCCTTGCTTCCTGCATTTAAGTAGTTCTCTCCAACCCAAAGCCAATGGGACCCTCAGCGGTTGTCACCACACTGAGTGGACACCCTAGTAGTTTCAGAAGGAAAGACTTACTGTGTGACTTTCCTCTCACGTCCCAGGAAGGACGGGCTCTGACTGTGAGGAACTCACCCCCAGGAGAAGCCAGCATTTTGCCACCTCCCTTCCATATTGGAGAGCTGTGAACTCTGAGGACAGCTGAGGATGAGCTGTGTCTGAGTTGATCATAGGATGCTGCTTCCTCAGAGCCACTGGGCGGGTCTAGGTCTGTGCTTGGATGGCACTGTTGACAGTGACCACATTCCTGTACATTCTGTCCTTAGAAACCAACCCTAAGACATCTGGCCTTGTTCTTCAGTTTCCAAATTGAAAGAAGAGCTGCCCAGGGTGGCTGGGATCCTGGAAACCAAAAGCTGACTCTAGAACTTAAACCATGTCCCTGGTATTTTAAACATTCCTGAGAGGTGCTGACTCAGACACTGCCAGTTGGCCTCATTCTGATGCAAGCCGTGGGGCTGCCTTGTAGAGCTGTCTGAAGTCTGATGGGAAGGCTGGCACCTACATTTGTCACTTCCTTCTGATTTGTTTTTAGAAAGCTCTTGAGAGAGAGGATAAACTGTGTGGTGTCCTTGCTTGTGATAAGAGAATGTGGGGAATCCTAGCTAGTAACTTAGCTAGCCTTGGAGGGCAGGAGAGCTGGGGTCCCATCTCTCTGTGCACCTGCACTTGCCTGCAGCTCCAGGCTATCCAGTCCTGAGTATCCTAGGCAACTGGAAAAGCAACTTTCTGCACCTCTGACCTTCTCCCAAGTGATCTATCCCCACAGCTCCTCCCATGCTGCTTCCAGGGCTAAGCCAAAGGTCACCAGTCTAAGCCCTTCTGACCTTGCTCCTTCCCATTTTGCCATAATTTTGTCTTCCCTAATTAATATCCTTCTGATAATTCAGTTCCTCCTCCCAAAAGCTATAAATCTAGAGACATTTACTGCCTCCATGTCCTTCTTCAGACAGTACCTGACTCATGTCCTTGGTTGCCAACATCTCCTTGTCTTCAAGATTCACTTTAAACATGTCCCCTTCCCTGGTTTACAGTCTCTACATCCCAACTGGATAGAGTAATCTTGTCTGTCATCTGTCACCCATAAGCACTCTGTTTATTCCGTCAGAGCCCTTGCTGCACTTACTGACAGTTATCTGTGCTCATTTCTCCACCAGGCAGGGGAATGTTAGGACAGAAATAATCTCAGAGAGTCTGTGGCTTAGCTTATCCCAATAGAGAAGATAAATAGTGAACATGATGGAAATCAGTGATGAAAAGAGGGGACAGGTGGGAGGGAGTGGGGATGAAGGACAAATACTACAAAGAAAATGAGAAAGCATCTGAAGCTCCTTACAGCCAAAGTCTCCAGGATGCTACTGAGAACACAGACTTGGGTACCAGACTTCCTGCGCCAAAGCCCCCTCCATCACTAGCTATGAGGATCTGAATAAACCACTAAACTTTCACCCCTAATATCCAGTTTCCTCACCTGCAAAGTAAGGATAAAAATACATGCATGAATGAGTGAGCCAGCCCCTAACAGTCACTCACAAGAGCGGCCATAATGTAGACAAAGTAAGTAGCATCGCGGCTATAATGAGTCAGTCCCCAAATCAGATCCTTTGTCACAGTCCAGACATGGCTGTCATGCTCCTCTAGACCCTGGTATTTCTCTTTTTTAAGTTGGTAGATGAAGACCAGGGACCATGGTCTAAACAGCGTTCCTACAGATCAGGGTCTGTTGGCCAAGGCCAACCATTTCAACAAAGAGTTCCAGCTACAGACACCGAAGGAGGAAAGAAGAACTTAGAGGATACAAATACTACTGGTCACCCAAAAGTTTTCAATAAATGTGGATGCTGTTATTGTGTGTGTGGCAGGAGAACCAGTTGAAAATATTTTCGACATAGTCCTCAATGAATACTAGAAAATCTTACAGGTGACCAAGAATTCCCCCTTTCTAAGGCCTGGCCTGCTCTGGAAGACAACATGCTTAGTGCATTCTTGCTGCATAGATGCTCCATGTTCATGCGGAAGTTGCTCCAACAAGGATGAACACCATGCCAAGAGCACAGGCAAGGCGAGGCAGAGCCTGCAGGAGGCGATTCAGGTGATCAACTCTGGGTCTCTGCAGACTGGCCAACTTGATCAACTGCCCTACCTGCTGAAGATTCCACATTCACAAAATATGCACCTATATAAATGATGGCTTTGGGAAGGGCCGTTTCAGAGTCTGCTTCTAGCTTTAAAAGGTTAATTCAGGAAATGGGGGCCTATACCGAGAAATGGCGTTGAAGGATGATGGGGGTGGCACAACAAGGAGGAGAAACAGGTGGACTCCAGGTGCCTTTGCAACAATCCCACCTCTGTAGAAAATAAAATGCACCATCTCTGCAGGAACCTGACATCAGTGTCAGGAGTTTATCCAAGCTTAACCTGTTTGTACAAACTTTACTAGTTGGATGCAGTTTGTTGAATACCTTTTTTTAAAAAAAAAAAAAAAAAAAAGAATTGTATTGCAATTAGAATGATGACAGTTAGTAATTGGCGCCCAAGATTCATGGTCAACTGAAGATGCATTAAAGAACGAACAGCTAAAGGACACTAAATGGGGTTTCTATTTTCTAAGACATGGGTGGTTTCTTTAAAATAGGCATCTCAACAACTTGTACTCAGCAATCTAGCTTATTAGGTCTAGTCTGTGTTGTAGTGCGGTGTCCTGGATGTTAAATGTGTTTAAAGAATGCTCTGAACGGAACTGTTCATTCTTTCACGATGCTACGGAGTGTAGTGTGATGGCCTCCGCGGCCATCTCGTCAAATCATGAGCACCAGCTGTACAAACAGTAGCCGGCAGTTTCCAGCTCCTTGTGTTGAATTAAATCTGGGGAGCAAATAACTCAGGCGGATAAAAGATACCAAAAAAGGCCAGCGTGTTCATGAAACTATGTCACAAACAATGGTGGCCAGGGAATGCCCGTCATCAAAGTGCTCTATCTGATCTCGCCCAACTGCCAGCAAATGATTGTCTCATGGGACCTTAGTGCTGGGACCAACAAGGGCTCAAGCTGGGTTATGCGGTTACTCATTCATTTGTTCTTCGGCTATTTGTAGAATTTGAACATGTTTACAGGACTGGGGGACGAAAAAGAGAACAGAAGACAGGGAAAGAATGTGTATCACATGGTTGACCTTTAAGAAACTCAGTCAAGGATCTGGGCAGCATTACACATCTGCTCTCTCTTGGGGAACTGGGGCGAGGGTGGCTCTCCATCCAAACCTTAAGGAAGCATGATGTCTGACTTATTTCATAGAGGCCAGTTCAGCAAGTGGTGGGGCTGAAGATTGGAGCAGGGTGGGAAAACTCTCTCTTGGTATCCCTTCCTGTGGCTGAATATTCTCAGGAACACAGTGTAGGCACCAGCTATTGCTCTTGGATGCCATCTCTGAGCTGGGCATTTAAGGGGCATCATAAATGTACTTCAGAGCACATATCCTATGCAACCCTGCCCTCCTGTGGATTCCAGATGTTGGGGGGAGGGGTCATCACAAAAGATGTGGTAGTTTGAATGTAATTGGCTCCCACAAGCTCAGGGAGTGACACCATTAAGTGGTGTGGCCTTGTTGGAGTGGGTATGGCCTTTTGGGAGGAAGTGCGTCACTGTGGGGGCAGGCTTTGAAGTTTCCTATGCTTAGGATGCTGCCCAGTGTCTCAGTCAACTTCCTGCTGCCTGCAGGATGTCGGACTCTCAGCTACCTCTCCAGCACCACATCTGCCTGCATGCTGCCATGCTCCCCACTATGATGATAATGGACTGAACCTCTGAAACTGTAAGTGAGCCACCCTAGTTAAATGTTTTCCTTTATAAGAGTTGCTGTGGTTATTGTGTGCAGCAATAGAAACCTAAGACAAAAGGCAATAAGAACTTCAAATTAGGCCAGGAAGGTGGTTCAGTTGGTGAGTTTTTTACTACACAAATTTGAGGATTTGAGTTTGATTTCCCCAGACCCCAAATAAAAGCAATGCAAGACAGCAAATGCCTGCTATCCTGTTGCTGGGAGAATGGATAAAAGGATTTCTAGGGTTTGCTAGTCAGTCTGGCCAGCTGAATTGGTGAACTTCAGGTTTAGTGATATTCTTTACTAATATCTTCTAAATCCCCACGCCTCTACCCTAGCAAGAGGTAGTTTTGTCGTGGTTGGTCCCTGACACCCAAACATGTCAAAAAGCATCTTGACCTTACTGATGTCATCATTTGAGAATCTCTTTACTTTTCCTGAGAGTCAGGATTATGTCAGTTACATTTATTGGGAAGAGGACTAAATTAGTTTTTATCCGTGTAATGGTTTCTGTACATTGCAGGATGCTAGATTTTTTTCCCTAACAAAAAAAAAACCAAAGTTATCCAGAAAACAGAACAAGCCTCAAAGAGGATGTCTCAGAAGTAAGGAGTGAATTCTAGTAGGAAGATACTCTAGTCCAGAGGCATTTAATGGTGTTGAGCCATTGACAGAAGGTGCTGAGGACATCAAGGTGCAAAAGAGACTGAATTCCTCGGGGTTTCTTGGTCTGCCTTGAGCAGGTGTTGGTCAGTACCTCTGTGTCTCTGAAGCAGACCTAAGAGCACCCAGCTTCTAACAGCTAACACCGCTCCTTGTGCATGCAGCATTTTGGAAAAACCCTTCACTAGGGAATGAATCGATGACACTTTTACATTACTTTTTTCATGACCCCCCCCCCTTCCCTCCATACCTTTCTTCTTCCTCTCCCAACAGGGTCTCAGGCTGACCTTAAACTTTTGATCCCCTGCTCTGACTTCTCTTGTGCTAATTTCTTGAGTAATTTCTAAAGTGCCTGTAGTTAAAACCACCAAGGTAAGGTTTTTTAACGTGAAAGTTCAGACAATGTGGTGGTGCAGATTCTCTTTTGTTTTCTTTGCCCTTTATATGAAAGTATTTACTGTTACAAGCCTTCATTACTGTTTTTCCAATTGTTAAATTAGTTTGCTAAGATCTTAAGAAAAGCTATAATCATTCAAGAAATAAATAATAAGGAATTTGTTTGCAGCTTTTGTTGAGACAGGCATGAGATTTTGCTGTTTCAAGACTTTGAGCTGCCTTAATGGAAGAAAGTTTTTATTCTGCCAAAAGTAGTTAAACAAGAATGGACTTCTCCTGAACTTTCCCCCTCCCCTTTGCTCTGATTAGCCAACCTTATCAGACTGTGAAGTCAAACTCCCACCAATCAGATGAGACTTATTCACTGACTGTGTCAGGGATGAAAGACAGAATCCATGTTGACCTTGTATGCTTGCTAGTTCAGTTTGGGTGTCAGTGTGCCCTGTACTGCTGCTTCCACTCTGTCCATTATTGCTCTGCACAGTGGCTAGATTGTTCCTTGTGTCTCACATTCAGGAAGAGAAATCAAATCAGCAATGCAGTGCTTCCAGAGCAACTCAGAGTGTATAGTTTTTTATAGTAGGCTCCTTGGGAAGGGCGCTTGCAGCACAAGCCTGACCACCTGAGTTTAGTTTTGCATCTGTAATCCCAACACATCTACCATCAGAAGACAGGAAGAGAATCCCCAGGAGCTAATGGCCAGTTGCCCTGGCTTATGTAATGGTGAAGAGACCATGATTCAAACAAGATGGAGTCTGATGCCAATAGCCAAAGGTTGTCTTTTAAATCCTCAAAGTGTACAGATTAAATAATGCCTTTAGAGTTAGCCTCACGTTTCAGGGTGTTAGCCAGGTAGTCCCAACCTAAGAAATGCTAATTAGAAGTTCTGATTGGCAGGCTTATATTTCTTGACTAAAAGTTAAGGAAGCTGATTTTATTTATATATTTATTTATGGTCTTTTTTTTTAAGTAAAGGTGTTCTTGATGAAAAGATGAGAACTCTTTTTACTCAACACTTAATGAAAACATTTTCAACTATTTGGGGTTCACCCTGGGTCTCTGCCCCCTTTTCCTCCCTTTTGGAATGGTAATCTACAGTCTGTACCACTGTATGTTGGAAGTATGTAATTTGCTTTTGTTTTTATTTTACAGGAGTTATGGCTAAGAGATTGCCTTAAAGGAGACTTTGGACTTTAAAACACTGTTAAGACTGGTAGACTATGAGGTCTTTAGAATTTGGACTAGATGCATTTGGCTATGAGACTATTTCAGTGGTGTGTGTTTGTGTGTGTGGCAGGGGTGGGGATGACAGGGAATGGAATGTGACAATTTGAATGATATGTCCACCAAATTCTCAGGCATCTGAACGCTTGGTCCCCAGTTGGTGGCTGTGTGGGGGAGACTTAGGAAGTGTGGCCTTGCTGGAGAAAATACATCTTTTAGGGTGGACTTTGAAAATCCAAAGGATGTGCCATTTTGAGTCTTTCCTCTCTGCCTCCTTTTTATGGCTCAAGATGCGAGCTCCCAGGTGCTGCTTCAGCTGCCTACCACCTGCTACCTCCACTCCACAATCATGGACTACTATCACTCTGGAACCAGAATTCTGGAATAATCCCTTCCTTCTCTAAGAAGCCTTGGCCAACAAAAAAGTCATTAAGACAGAGGTTGATACTGAGGAATGACTGCCACTCTAAAGGACCCTGTTTTGTTGAGGAATATGGAAGATTTTGTGACTTTGAAGCAAGGAAGTCTTAGAACACTGTGAGCAGAGCTTAATGGGCCAGGCCATCCTAGAGGGATTTGGAAGACAAGGGTGCTGAGAGCAGCTCAGAACATGGAGGTCCTCCAGTGCAAGAGGTTTCAGAGGGGAGCCATATTAGCACTGGCTAGAAAGCATTCTTGAGATGCTTTGGTAAATAACATGCCTGTTTTCTGCCCACATCCAAAGAACTTGCCTGAGGCTGAATGAAAAAGTCATGAGGTAATTTCTCTGGCAGAAGAGATTTTTAAGACAATCTAATATTAACTCTGCCACATGGTCATTTGTACCCACTCTGTGCAAGCCAACAAAGGAAAAGAGCAAATGAGGCAGAAAGAATTACAAAATGTACAGTTTGGAAAGGAAAAGGATGCTGGCAAGCTAAAGATCCCAGCAAGGCTTGTGCTGGAAGGGCGGCTGTAACTGTTACAGTCGGATCTGCGTTGGAAAAAGGGGAAGGGAAATCCAGGGCAAGACCCCGCCCAGCTCAGCTTCCAACATGTGGAAAGAAAATGCTGAAGGATGCTCTGTTGCATCCTAACCTGGCAGCTGAACTCGGTAGTGGCATCCACACAGTGCTGGTTTGGGAGTCATGCAGGATAAGTCATGGGATTATGGAATCTTCCTCAACGGGGAGCTGCAGAGGCCCGGTGCCATTCATTGTGTAGCACCATAGAAATGAAGCCTGAGTGGCGTTGGAGACTACAAGGTGTTAGAGGTGCCAGAGTTGTGAGGCATTTGCCTAGGAGAGCCGCACACAGGGCATGGAGCCTGCTCTAGGGAGTGACGTGTTACCAGCAGGAAACCTGAAAGGACAGAGCCATGTAATAAGCCCTTTGACACCGGACACGGAATGACAGGACTATCTCTACAAGTCACTGCCATCTGTTTTTTAAATTCAAAATCAATCGACAGACTTTCAAACCTAAAGCTGGCTGTGTTCGTGACAACGTGGGGGTAATTGGGACTTTGGCACACTGTGGACGAGGACATAAAATAGAGCTGCCAGTTTGGAAAAGGCTTTCAGTTCTTAGTTAAGCGTAAAGTGACCATATGACCTGGAAACTCTGCTCCTAGGTTCATTTTGTGCTGATGTAGCATCTTCTTTGAGGCTGGGTAATTTGAAGACAGGGAGGGATCTATAGCTTCCAGCTCCGATAGCTGAAGCCCAAGGTTGGGCAGCCTCCTCTGGCAGGGCTTCCTGCTGCACCATCACCACTTGTGAAAGCAGCAGGGTGAGTGGCTGTGTTTTGAAGAGGACAACGCACAAGGGAACATTTACTTTAAAACAACTCACTCTGGTGACAATCAAGTCACACAAAAGGTGACTACTCAGTCGATCTTTCAAAGAACAACCAATCCTAGAGGAAAACCCTTGGTCTCTTATTGTTCTAATAACCTCCTTTAAAAAACCAACTTCTCAGTGTTACTGAAATAGCAATCAAATTTGGAGATGATTTTGAGGAGATAAACGATATTCAAAGGATAGCAATTACTAAGAGACTTGGAAATACATGTTCACACGAAAACTTATTGTGGATATTCACAGTAGCATTGATCATAACATCTGAAATGTGGAAACAATTTAAAAATTTAAATGTCCATCAACACACATATGGGTAAGCAAGCTGTGGTACATCAACATAACAAAATATTATGTACTCAAAAATAAACCTCTGTGTTTTCACCAAGTCTTTCAAAATAAATGTGTGCACACCGCAAGCCTCGGAAACTCCTGTGGTGTTTAATGAAGGTACTTCACATACACAAAAGGCACATAAGATTCGCATATACAAAATTACTTTCAAATCTTGTATTACATGAAGGCTGTAGGGGAAAATGGTTAAGGGGCCTGTGCTAAGTTTTCTGTTGCCATCTGAATTTCTGACCAATCATTTAACCTGCGAGGACTGGAGTTCCACCACCTGAGGAAATGAGGAAAAGCATACAACGTATTTAGGAGCATGTGACTCATGGGATCCTCTCCATCCATTCACGTGACTGTCAGCACATCGCAGAGAAGCTGAGAGATGAGGTCGGTTATAGAGAAACAAAAGACATACCGGGAGAAATGCTTCCGCCTTTGCAAAGAAATACGTGGGAAACAGGAAATCTCAAATGTGGAGATAAAGTCTACTCTGCCATGCAAGGTGGTCTGCTGCGGGAGCTACTTCTGCTTCTTCAGCCAAAGTGGGCTGGTATCTTAAAGGCTATTGGCTGGAGGAGCGGAAGTAGCTCCCGCAGCAGTGGTCTACAGGTTCATTTGAAGCTGAAGTTACACATTCATGGAAGTTTAATAGGACATGGTAGGTGAGAGAGCCAAGCTCTTGGTGTGAATCAGCCCAGGACCATGCTGGCAGATGGAGGAGAAACGAGGATTCAGCCAGAGCCTACCTGACGTGCTTGATCAATAGCATTATTATTAAAAGAACAAATGACCTGGGCGAAGTAGGCAGATCCCAAGAAGGAAATATAGGTGAGCTGAGCTGGAAACCCCGTCTACCTGCATTGTTTTTTCATCTCTGCAGTTTATCTCATGAGCTTCCCCCGTTCCTGGACTTGAAGGAATATTCTTAAGGCATGCATTCCACGTGCTTGCTACACTAGACACTGATGAGTCCAATCGGCGTTTATTCTCAATGTGTTTCGTTTTCTGTCTCTGCTGCTATCTTCCCAGTACCTCTCTCCTGGAGCACAGCAAGGGGACTCAGCAGACACCCGCAGAGCTACAGAAGGCCCGTGTAGCCTTCACCATGGCAGCACAGACCCAGAAAGCAAGGTAGGGGTGGGGAGGGGAGAAGCCTGTCCCATTTCTTCCTTTATATAATGTTGTGGCCCTAGAGCAGTGTTTCTCAATCTGTGGGTCCTGTGTCCTTTCGGGGTTGGGTATCAAAAGTTCCTTTCACAGGGGTCACCTAAGACCATTGGAAAACACAAATATTTGCAATTCATAACAATGGCAAAATTGCAGTTATCAAGTAGCCACAAAAAAATTTTATGGTTGAGGTCACCACAACATGAGAAACTGTATTAAACCCACTGTCCTGGAGGAAGCATAGAAATACAAGGTAGCTTTTGTTTTGGGTTTTTTTTTGTGGGGTACAAGAAGACAAGCTCTTGACCCAATTGTCACTGGGCACTGTCATGGACAGCAGCAACTAAGGTGGCCCCTGTCTGCTGTCTATTTCCTAAACAGGGTGTGGCACTGGAGACACAGAACGTGGAACACAAGGGCCACTATTGTGGGCTCATAGGAGACCCTCTACCCTGGGGCTCCTTGAAATAATTTGGGAAGTTCTGAGGGGCTGAGCTGGCAAGCAAAGTCAAAAGGCAACTCCATCTGGCTTCGAGTGTCTTCATTTGTATGCACTGGGTTGAAAAAGAACTGGGGCTATCGTTCGGTTTCTAAATACAGCAACGTGTGAACACTGTGGGTGGTGGAATAAGGAAAGATTTCCCCGCTCTTCTGGATGGATTCTGCAGCTTGTGATTTTGTCTGAAAGGAACAGATACCGCTTTTATAACAAGAAAATCCATCTTTTCTCATTTTGAAATGACATGATTTCTGAGATCGGGCATTTTTCAGTCAGAGAAATGACCTAGCATGGCAGAGAGTTCTGTGAGTACCCAGACCCAGTAAGGTGACCAGGGATGAACTAGTACTGAAGTGACGGGCAAGCACCTACTAGCAAATGTCATGAAGGTGACATAAGAGGAAAGGTCTGCTCCCGGCTTGGTGTCATGGGCCCCTGAGCAGCTCCACGGCTTTTCGATTGGAGAAACTGAACTCCGAGGACCGGATCAAAGTATGTTCCCTGACTTGTGGACACACCCCTGGGGTGGGGAGGTGGGGGCCATTCAAGTCTGGGTTGTCCTAGCTGTTATTTAGTTATGGTTGTCTAAGGCAGGTGTTCTTCATGGTCTGTACACTATTCAGCCTCCCTGGGCTTCAGAAAAGGCCAGAGAGCCTAGGGGTGGGGGAGTTCTGCTTGTATGTGCATTTTACAAAGAATCATTTCTTCAGTGTGTTTGTGTGTGTGTGTGTGTGTGTGTGTGTGTGTGTGTGAGAGAGAGAGAGAGAGAGAGAGAGAGAGAGAGAGAGAGAGAGATGGGCCAGCCAGCGGTTTTCTCTGGGTACCCAAAATACCCCAACCTGGTCCAGCCTCTTAAAGGTCACTGGCTGAAGGAGGTTCCCCATCAGCACCAATGGAGGCAGACTGGAGTTCATTGGCTTTCTGAAGGTCTCCCCACCATGCGCAAGATAGCAGTGGCACCACCAGGTCCCTCTTCAAGGCAGGACACACTGTCAAGCTGTGGAACTGAGGTCAGTATAAGACTCAGCATCAACCTCACCAGGGCCTACCTCAGCTGCACAGAGTCCCATCAATCGAGGTCACACCTTTCCCAGGGCAACCTGTGCTTACATACCACGAACAAGGGGTTATAAAGAGCTAGGTAGCCGGGCGGTGGTGGCGCACGCCTTTAATCCCAGCACTCGGGAGGCAGAGGCAGGCGGATCTCTGTGAGTTCGAGACCAGCCTGGTCTACAAGAGCTAGTTCCAGGACAGGCTCCAAAGCCATAGAGAAACCCTGTCTCGAAAAACCAAAAAAAAAAAAAAAAAAAAAAAAAAAAAAAAAAAGAGCTAGGTATGAAATTCTACCATGGACAGACCACATCTCAAAATCCCTGCTATGCTTTGTTAGGCCCAGAGCACGGTAGCTCTTCCTCATTGCCTGGTGTCTTTTACTGTTTTAGTCAGAGGAGACCACACATGAAGCCAAGAGGATGTTTAAGAGGAGATGTATGGTGAAGGCACAGTGGTCCTCTAATTGGCTGTTTGCAAGCTAGACATCCTGAGGCATCAGTAGTGTGGTTCAGTGCAAGGCCCAAGCCTCAGCATCAGGGAAGACAACTGTGTAACTCCAGTCAGAGACTCAAGACTTGAGAGCTTTCTGAGCCACGGGTGCCAGCTCAGAGCCCAAAGGCTGAAGAACCTGGAGTTCTGATGTTCAAGGGTTGCAGCACACAACGCCTGTCTACACTCTATGCGCTACCATACAGTTCGTGAGCTTCGGGCAAGGGGCTGGAGGTTGAAACACACAGAGACACACACAGACAGAGAGACAGAGACATGGACCTCTAGTCACTGGTAAGAAGCCCTTTATTCAACAGCACCCTGAAGGCTTATACACCCAACAGTCAAGTGGGCCAACAGGTGAAAACCTTATCCTCTGATCCTCAAGGCCAAGGCAACACGTGCTCGTGAAGCGGAGCTGGTAAACAACTTTGACACAGCCTTTAGTAACTCAAATCAGAAGGAAAGTAAAGATCTCTAGCAGGGAAGAGCAGCTAGAGGCCAGGACTCCAAATGCTCCCAACAAAGGGTAGAAGGGAAAGCGGCCTCTACCCCAGGAGAGGGAGAGGGTAAGCAGAGCTCGTCCTTCCGTCTCCACCCAGGCCAGCCTACAGGATGATGGCAAGCCCTCCCCGCTCCAGCGGCGGGGCACAGTTTTCCTTGAAACACCCACAGACACCTGTGCCTCCCTCCCCAGTCCTCCGGGCACCTGTCAGTGCAGCCAAGCTGATCCCAAGAGTTAACCATTACAGAATCCAAGACTCTTCATTCTCGGCTTTTGGAGAACGTCATCTCCATTATCCTGGTAACATAAGATAAACTTCGCGGTTATCTTATGAGCTAAGAATTATGTCCCCCTTTTAACAAAGGAACCTGAGGCTCAGAGCGTCAGCATTCAAGAAGTGGGAGGATTAGCACTGAGAATGTAGGAGGTTGGTGAATCGGGCTTTGGTTTGCCTCCTTTCAGCTGTTTACTGCCGTCTTCTGTCTTCCCGGCACCACTGCGGTTTCATTTCTCAATTTTTGAGGCTCCTAAGCCAAATGTGGTGATGCATATCTTTAATCCCAGCACTCAGGAGATGGAGGCAGGCAATTCTCCATGAGTTCGAGGTCAGACTGGTCTGTAAAGCAAGTTCCAGGACAGCCAGGCTACATAGAGAGAACCCATTTAAAAAAACAAAACAAAAACAAAAATAAACAAACAACAAAAAAGAGAAACTTTGTGCTTTAGTAATCATGACTTTATGTTTCTTTCCAGTCTCTTGGCTATGCTCATTTCTCTCTTCAAACTATTTTATGTAACTATAATTAATAAAAATAAAAGAGGCGGTGAATTTGAAAAAGAGTAAGGAAGGTATATGGGAGGACTTGGAGGGAAGGAAGGGAGAAATGATGTCAATGCATCATAACCTTTAAAAATAAATTAATCTAGCCGGGCGGTGGTGGCGCACGCCTTTAATCCCAGCACTCGGGAGGCAGAGGCAGGCGGATCTCTGTGAGTTCGAGACCAGCCTGGTCTACAAGAGCTAGTTCCAGGACAGGCTCCAAAGCTACAGAGAAACCCTGTCTCGAAAAACCAAAAATAAATAAATTAATTAATTAATTAATCTTAAAAATAAAAATATTAAAGCATTGAAAATAATAAAAAATATTTTGGAGGGTCTTGATATAGGCTAAAATTTATACGATTAGATGTGCAGGTAAAACAGCATGTTCAATATATTGTGTAAGAAGAGGACACTTAACACTAATAAATACTGAGGAAGGAAACCAATCCCACTGGTGGGGCACTAAGTGCCATGTGATCTATACATAGCTCCATTCCCTAATAACAATGGCTGGTCTAGGGTGGCACTGGAGAGTAGCAAGGCACATGCTACACACTGTGTATGTTTCAGATCACCAAGTCAAGAGAATTGGGTCTCTGGTGCCCAGAGCTAAGGCTGTGCTCTTCGGATCTGCCATACTTCTGACACCTTTTTTGACATTTGCACAGTTTTGTTTCTCAGGCCACAGAAGACTGCACACACACCTGCTGCAGGTCGAGGAGTACTGAGCCCCAGAATCCTGAACACTGCAACCCTCCCTTAATCTTGCTTCATATTCCACAGTCCACTTCCCCTGTGGTCAGTCTGTAGACACTAAATAGAAAATTGCAGATTAATAAACAGTTTATATATTTGAATTGTGAGCTCTTGTGAATGACAGGAAGAACTCTTACATTGCATTGCTTCTTCCTGCTCAGGATGTGAATCATTGCATTGTCCAGAGAATCCATGCTATAGACACTACCTGCCTGTTAGTTACATGTCCACTGATGAGGGATTCCCCTTTGTATGTTGTGAATATGTTTTATTACCATTGGTTAATAAAAATGCTTCAGCCTATGGCAGGGCAGAATACAGCCGGGCTGGAAGAGATAGAGATAGAGAGTAGGCAAAGTTAAGGAGACATCATGTAGCTGCCGAAGGAGAAGGACACAGTGGAACCTTACTGGTAGGTCACAGCCTTATGGTGATGCACAGATTAATAGAAATGAGTTAATTTAAGATATAAAGAGTTATCCAGGAATATGCTTGAGCCATTGGCCAAATAGTATTGTAATTAATATAGTTTCTGTGTGATTATGCAGGTCTGGGCAACCAGGAAACACAAGAGCAGTCTCCACTAACTGCCCACCCTACTTGTCATATCCTTCATCATGAGCTCACAGTGTTGTGTGGAAGTCTCATTTTTTAAAAAATATTTATTTATTTATCATGTATACAATATTCTGTCTACATGTATGCCTGCAGGCCAGAAGAGGGCACCAGACCTTATTACAGATGGTTGTGAGCCACCATGTGGTTGCTGGGAATTGAACTCAGGACCTTTAGAAGAGCAGACAATGCTCTTAACCGCTGAGCCATCTCTCCAGCCCCCTGGAAGTCTCATTTTATGTCACAAAGCTCCCAGACACCAAGTGTCAGTGCTGCCAACGAGATGTGCAGGGGCAATAAAACACGGAGACACACACTAACCCTGGTGTGACATCACACTGCAGGGCCTGGAGGGAAACAAGAGGCTTTTAACTGTTATCTTTACTGTTCAGTGGAGGGGATACTAGGGAGAGACAGATGTCATTAGAACACTGGACCCCATGGTCTGGAGTCTGCAGTATGAATCCTGAACAGACTAGATTCTGCAAAAGTGCACTGATGCAGACCACTGCCTGGTGATGGCCCCGTATGTCTATCTTCAGCCTATAGGCCCACAGTATCTGGAAGATTTTTCTATGAAACAGAAAATTTGAAGATCTGGTTTGCCTTGTACTGGCAAAGTTCATCAGTTGCTTTCTTCTGTGTCCTGCAGAATGTCTGGCAGACTCTTTCATGAAGCAGGAACCCTGAAAGGACCATTCCATCTTTGGAAAGTTCAGCAATCACTTTTCTGTGGGTCCTGCATGCCCAGTTCATACAGCATACCATCAAGCAAGAGTAGTTTCTTGCCCATATGGCTAGCCTTGTCACATTCAAAGGACATCCCACATCACTTCCCTCCCCTCCTCCCTCTCTCCCTCTCTCTTTCCCTCCTTCTCTCCCTCCCTCTCTCTACTTGTTCTTCCCCAGGCTCCAGAGGCAGCATGGCCGGTTCTTAAGGCACCTTGCGCTCCATTTCCCTTCTCCATCCTGTCTCCATCGTTCTGATGTAAGGCCTGCTAATGGTGTTCTGGTTAGTTTTCTGCCAACCTGGCACAAGCAGAACTATCTGAGAAGAAGGAAACTCTGCTGAGAAAATGCCTCCTTCAGATTGCTCTGAAGGAGAATTTAAGGGGTGTGTTCTTGATTGGTGACTGATGTGGTAGAGCCCAGCCCACTATGGGCAGTGCCACCCCTGGGTTGGTGGTCCTGGGTTCTATAAGATAACAGGTTGAATAAGCCATGAGCAAGCCAGTAAGCATCAGCCCTCCATGACCTCTGCATCAGCTCCTGCCTCCAGATTCCTGACCTGACCTCCTCTGAGGACGGACTGACATAAGGAGGTATAAACCAAATAAACCCTTTCCTCCCCCGTTGCTTTGGTCGTGCTCCTTGTCACAGTGACAGAAAGCTAACTAGAACACTGCCCTTCAAGTTCATTTTCCTCACTCCTTACTCCAGCCTTGCTCTGCTCCCGAGCCCACGCCCACACAGGTTCCTGCCCATCTGCCCAGCCAATCGAAAACACATCTTAGAGTGGCACTTCCGTTATCTGCCCGCTTTCATGTCTCTTTGGCATGGAGCTTGGCACTTGACAGTTTTCTGTGGCCTGAACCTTCTTCCCTTCCCTCTTCAACACTTCCTGCCAATTGTTCCAGTACCTCACACCCAGTGTCTTTCCACACAGTGCGTCCTCCCGGTTACCCTAGATTCCTCCTCTGTGGAGAAGATCTACATTGTCTCCCACACACACTCTCAAGCCTTTACTTGGAGTCCCCATCTTCCAATGATTCCTTAGTGTAAAAAAGCATTATTGCAAAAGTCTGTGGATGAGTGAGTCTTTCCACCTGCGCTCTCCGAGCCCATGGGGACCAAGCCATGCCTTCTGCAAAGCCATGTCCAGAATCTCACACTGAGGCAGTCCTAGAAACCCTTCATGGTTGAATGAATGAATGAATGAACAAATGAACGAACAAATGAATGAGTGGGTACCAGATCTGGCTCTCTAGCTGACTCTCTGATGAGGAAACACTCCCAAATATCCCGGCCCCACCCCTGCACCAGCCCCAGCCACAAGATCTTATCTGCAGTCAGCCTCTGTGGCTGTGTCAGTCCTTCAGCTTGATGTGAACTTCAGGGACCCACTGGTAAATTATTTGCAGCAGCCAGAGGGCTTTTTGGAGAATGAGTCACTTGGTCACCGCATGCACAGGCTGGTGACCCGCAGAGAGTTTGTCTACAGACACCTTTGTGGGTAGCTATTTGATTTCCTGAGCACGGGAAGGCCTTTATTTCAGATTCCAAACTTTATTGCAACTTCTGAGTGACTGCCCTGACCCCACCAGTAACCTCGCAGCACTTACGGCGATTCATCTCTTCAGGAAACCGTGCATCCCCTGGGTCTGCCTGATGATGCAGAGTAAGGAATGCTGGGCATGGTGAGAGAAAAAGCCTCCTTCTCATTTGCAGTCTCCCGAGTGGCCTGCGAGAAATATTTCCTGTGTTTCTGGACTCCACAGACACAGAGTCTAAGGCCAAGAAGCTACCCCCAGAGCTAGGCTCACAAACTAGATGAGATAGCTGAGCTCACTGCCTCCCAGGAAGCCATGCGCCCGTTCCCTGGGGCTTCCAATCCACTGTCCTAGGAAGCTTTCTGTGTCCTTGAACAAGCAAAGCTCGCTCCCCCAAACTGGGAAAGATGAGCAGCGCAGTGCCCTTTACAGCTGAAAAACTCACCAACTTTGAGCATCTGTGATTATTTCAAATTTTAATTGAAAATTTCTACACAGATCGTATGACAGTTCAACGAGTTGCCTCAAAAGCACACAGGATACTGAACTCTCAAATTCATTGCCCAAATTTGCCAAATCTCGTTATGTCTCAAGTGGAGTGAAGTTCCCTCTTCCCTAGGACCGCCTCCTGCTTCCTCTCCTTGCTCATCTGCCTTCCCTCCCTTCCTGGGCTTCTCTGCTCTTCCCGGAACAGCCATGCCCAGGCCACTTGCCTGTTTTTGTTTAGATTTGTTTATTGTCTCTCTCCCAATTAGAATGTCAGGTGCCTGAGTGGAGTTGTTGGGGTTGTTGTTGGTGGTTGGTTGGTTTTATCTCCTCAATTGGAGCAGAGTTTATGCCCTAAGTGAGTACTTCCTGGGTGCGTTAAGAGAGTGATTTGGAAGACTGGTCTGGAGAGATGGTCCAATGTTTAAGGGCAGTTGCAGTTCTTCCAGAGGACCCAGGTTCAATTCCCAGCACCCACACAGGGTGAGTTGCAACCATCTGTCACTCCAGTTTCCTAGAGATCCAATCACATTCTTCTGGTTTAAAATCCCCCAAACAGAAAATAGTAAGTAAGCATTAACAAAGTTGTCAAAAAAAAAAAAAATTGGAACCCCTATGCACTCACTGCAGGATGGAATGACCCATGGTACAGCTGCTGCATGAAACAGCATGCATTTCCTCAGAGAGATGGACAGAAATGCAAGGGACCCGGCAATTGCAGAAGAGAACTGGAAGTGGACACTCGCATGAGCATCTGCATACCTGTGTCACAGCAGGGTCACAGCAGCCGCAAGTAAGGGGCAGTCCCTGTCCACTCTGGGTGAATAGAGAGAACAGGCCATGCAGACACACAATGTGGAAGATTCAGACTTTAAAAGGAAGGCTGTTTTCACCCGTGCTACCTGATGGGCAAAATCAGCCAGGCACGCGAGGACAAATGCTCTGTGATTGTTCAGACAACGCACCTGGGCTAGTCAGAGTTAATGAAGACAGAGAGGACAGCAGCGGTTGCCACAGAACAGAGAGTGGTTGTTTCAGAGACACAGCAAACCACCATACTGCTGGGGAAAAGAAAGTTCTAGCTAACAGTGAAGCCTGCACAGCGATATAAATGTGCACACCTTGGTGTCATAGCAATATAATTTTGCATAAATTGGTGTCGTTAAACTTTACATTTTAAATACTTAACATGGTGACTGTGCATTTATGCTCATTTTTTCATAATGAAAACTTAAAATGTATATAAAACCCAGTGAGTGGCATCCATAGAAACAGAGGCACTAGTGATGTTTTTGTCCCAATAAATTCCAGAAAACCTTCCATAAACCTCTCAGGACATAAATTACAGAGCCTCCAGCATGGCTTTTTCTTGTCACCTGTGTGAGCAAGGACTTCCCTATGGGAAGAAGGAAGAGGGAAGAAGAAGAGCCCTGCTGTATCCTACATCCAATGTGCTTGGTACACACCACACTTGAGTGTGAGCCTATGGCATCACCCTGCCTTCTCACGGGGACTCTGGGTTTGTAGAAGCATCTAAGGTCTGCTGAGAGGCTGCATAGTCCACTCAGGCTGTGCGCCTTTTTTACTGAACATCTCCCATGAACTTAGTACTTTGCAGGGTTCAAAGGCTCAGGCAGTGAGTGGAAACAAGCTGGTTCCTTTGTGAAAAGGAGGGCTGTAAGTACCTGGAGTAACATGGGATTGGAGGGAACCTGCCATAAAGTGGTCCCACAGCTGTGAGAGGCTAGAACAATGAAAGTTTGGGGTGTCCAGAGAAGAAGCTGGGGAGTTGGGATGGAGACAGGGGGTAAGGAAGATCCTGCAAAACATTATGGGTCAACCTAAGTATTTGACTTGATTCTTTTTTAAATTTATTTATTTATTTAATTTACACCCCAACTGCAGTTTCTCCTCCCTCCTCTCTTCCCATCCCTCCCCCACCACATCCCCTCAGCCCCCTCCCAATTCACTCCTCTGTTTCTGTTCAGAAAGGGACAGGGCACCCATGGGTGTCAACAAAGCTTGGTATATCAAGTTGTGGTGGGACTAAGCTCCTCGCCTTGTTTTAAGGCTGCACGAGGACCCAGTATGAGGAATGGGTTCCCAAAACCCAGCCAAAGCGTTAGGGACAGGCTCTGCTCTCACAACTACGAGTCACATGATCTGACCTGATTCTAGAGGCAGCAGGGTCCCTGGAAGGGTTTTAGTGAGGAAGTGAGTTAGGAACCACATGCTCTGGATGCCTCAGGAGAATGGTTTAAAGAGGAGCGAATGTGGGAAGGGCTCTCTCTACAGGCTGGTGCACTCGGCATCTGCCTTCAGTGCTCCTAAAGCCTTGATGTGGGTTTACTTCCTTCATGACCAGTACTTGCTTTGGCTCACCTTTCAACAAATGCTCCACGAATCCCATAGACCACCCACAGCCTACCTAAATGTTGAGCTGCCTGGAACACTGGGCCAGCAGTGTTTAAGAAGCTGGGCAAAGAGTGTGGGCTGAGAAGTGAAATCTAAGGATGGATCTCTCTGAAGCCGTACTTCTGAGGCTGATTGCGGGTGCCACCAAATGGCATGTCGTGGCCCTAGTCAGGGAGTGTTTAACTGTGTTGGAACTTGATTTGGGAACTTAGACGCCAAATAAGCCAGTCTGATTTGCACTTGACAAAATTCTAACAGATCCTCACATGCCTACCCAGATTTATCGCTGTATTTCCCCTACAGCATTCCTTCAAGAATGTGGGTCCAGAAGGCTCTGTTAGAACGTAGTCATTAGCAACAGTGAGAGCCGAGTTTCGGGCAAGCATGACTTGCTCTCTGGTAAGTAGTTCAGGACTTTGAGTGGAGGATTCAATGCTGAGCTGTAAAACAGACGCACCATGTCAATGCGTCACCCACCACCTACCTACAGACCAGTCAAACTACTCACTAACACTCATCAGAATGAAATACTCGTTTTAGAGATGGCTCCCTCGCCTCAGGAGAGAGAAAATGTAGCCTCTAAAGAGGCAGATAGGCTCAGGTTACTAGGAGATCCAGCAACTCGAATACAATTATCCAGTACTACTCTGTACAAGGGCAACGGGAACTCAAATAACAAGGGAGATATGTTCTTACTTAACGACAAGGTGATCTCAATTTCCATCAAACCAGCCTTGGTTTGCATTGGTGTGTTTTATGCCAAGAGTCCCTTGCTTATTGACTAATTGTGTCGCTGAGTCATTTCTCAACCATTACCTTGTCCAATTCCTCACAAACCAGGAGATAAATATCGTCTGCCATGCAACAGGGCGAGACCAAGGGGGCAGAGCCTGTGAGCTACAGAGCAAATGGGGATTAAAATGGGTACCTTCCTGCTGACTTCCAGTACCAGGATTGACCTGGGGGCCCCATAAGAACCCCCAAACAGCCCAGGCTGTTGCCAAGACTATAGGGTTGCTCTCCACAAACTGACAGTAAGACCACACTGCTGAAGAAAACGCTGACAGAAGTCACTGATGTCAAGTTTATTTAGGGCCTCCACGCCTATGTTCCAGTGTCTTTGGTATAGTAAGGTGTTCTGCATGCTCTCAAAAGAGAAACACAAACACCAAGCCAACACTGCTTGGGTTCAAGACTCTGAGGCTAGATAGCCCAGAGACCTATGTCAAAACCAAATAATACTGCTCTGAAAAAATAAAAAAAGAATGTAGCAAAAATATGACTCCTACTGGCTTTCAGCCATATTCATGGATCAGTGCCTTGTTCAGCCATCATCGGAGAAGCTTCCTCCTGCAGCAGATGGGAGCAAATGCAGAGACCCAGAGCCAGACACTCCACAGAGACACTAGAACACTCAGCCCTTAATGGAATGTCTCCATCAAATCTCTCCCCTCAGAGGTCAGGGAACTCCTCCAAAGAGGAGGCGGGGAGAGTGTAAGAGCCAGAGGAGAAGGAGGACACCAGGAGAGCAAGCAAAGCTCCTATGAGCTCACAGAGAAGGAGGCAGCATGCCCAGGGCCTGCACTGGTCTGCACTGGTCTGCACCAGGTCCTCTGTGCATATATTGTACCTTCCAGCAGGGATTTTATGAGATTCCTGAGTGTGCAAACAAGTGGGTCTTCCTACGCTTTCTCTTGGGTCTTTTTCCTTTCGTTGGTTGCCTTGTCCGACTTCTGTGTGGTAGTTTTTGTTTCATCTGATTATATTTTTATTTTGTTACTTAAAAAAATGAACAAACGGCAACCTAGACACTAGGGTAAAGATTAACAACTGAACAGTCAATTATACCCACTGAAAGAGGGAAAATCAATTTTCTCCAATACAGCAACAATGGTTAATCAACCACTTCAGGACAGACCTCACGTTTAGGAGTAGGGGTGTGTGTGTGTGTGTGTGTGTGTGTGTGTGTGTGTGTTCTTATGGGGCTCCCAGGTCAATCCTGGTCAAAGTTTGGTGGCGGTTTTTGTTGTATTTATTTGGTTTGGGTTTTGGTTTTCTTTATTTATACAGTTTTACTTTGTTTTCTTGATTTGGGGGAATTTTGCTGTTGGGTTGGTTTTTGTTTCTTTCTTGAGAAAGAACTTAGAGTTGGGTGGGTAGGGAGAGAAGAGGATCTCTTGAAGGATGGGGGAGGGGAAGAATATGATCAAAATATATTTGAATTTGAAAATTATTTTCAAATAATTTATTAATTAATGTCAAATAATAAAGAAAAAATATAGTAAGAATAAAAGAATTTGTACCTGCTGGCCAATGATCTCCATTCTAATCCTTTCTCCGTGGCCAGCAAGTCCTTCAACCCTTGGACTCTTCCCTCTAAACTTTGGACCTTGCCTGCTCCCCAACTGGTAATCACCAGCACATCCTTAATTGAACGAGTCAACAGGGTTCCCAAACCCCTTAAAATTTTTTCAAGAAAAAGTGTCGGGGTTCCCTTTCCTACACATGGTTCCCCTTAGAAAGTCTGAGAAATGCCGAGGAGATAGCTGCACTGTGCTGCTTGGCTGGAAACCGCAATCTGTCCCTACGAGTGTTGTCACGTGACCTGTGCTCTACTAAGGAACTCAAAGGCAGCAACTCCTCAAGTCATCCCACTCTGAGCTTGGTTCCATGGTTGTCTTTGTTTTAAAACTGAGAAAACCTAGTTCCAGAAAGGTTAGTTTTGTACATGTGCAGGCAACAGAGCCTGGATGTCCTGAAGCTGCTTAGTCACCGCAAGAAATACCTGTTGACAGAATGGTTGAAGTTACTCCCTGCTCTCCCATGTCAGCCAATGTGTTTCTAGAAGCCGTGGGCTAGCACAGCCAGAGCTAACCAGGTGTGTTGCAGATGTATGGACTGAGCAAGGCAGTTCCTCAGTGGGCTGCTGTGAACAGGAGGCCCACCAAAAGCTGACAGCCAGCCTTAGGACCCTAGGGCTCCAGGAAGATGGCGCCTGTGGTTAATTCCAGAGCCACGGTGCTGTTTTCCGCCTCTGTCTCCGTCCTTTGAATCCTAATGACTTTAGCTCATTCCTTTGTGCCCTTCCCTGAGGGTTATGTCACCCTGGGTGAACAGAGCTTCTTTTCAAGGACCCTAAAGAAACTAGATTTTGTAATGGGCCCCACAAATTAGAGGGTTAGAGAGGCCTCTTATTTGAGGATAATCACCATCCACTCTGTTTAACGACTTATTTCAAGATAATTAGAGCCTCATTTTCTTCATCATTCCGAGCCACCTCCTCTCTTTTCTCTTGTCCTTGCCTGAGAACCCTGAAGCTTGCTCTGAAGCATGGTGGTTTACAGTGGATCTTAGGGCAGCCGGCAGTACGTAATGGCTCACGACCCTTTACCAAGAACTTCCGGGTACCTGACCCATGTACAACCTTTGGGAACCTGCACTGGAGGTCCGGGGAAGGGACACCATCAAACTTTCACACTCCCGATGACCTTACAAAGTCAGGAGTGCAACGTCCTTAACATACAGCGCTTTCCACGCTGTAAAGACTTTCAGAAAATGAAACCCTAAGAGTGGGTGGATATTTCCGGGATGGATAATAATAGGATAACAAGACGACCCAGAGAACAATATTTCTTGTCAGATCTTATTTACTCAAGTGCTGCATAGAGGCATCCCCAACGGAAAGTGGGTCTGTAAGTTTTGTCAATCTGTAAATGAATGTTTGGGAGCTGGGACTCTTCGTATTGGATGGATTGGTTCCTATTGTGTGTGGTAAAGGAAGGCAGACCTCCTGGAGAGTGGGACCCCGATTTCACGCTGCTCTGTGAGAGACTGACCAGCAACAATACACTGCAGGGGCCTTCTCCATCACGGCCTCTAGATCATTACTCCAACTATCTAATGATTAACCATTTAGGTGGACTCCCATTTTACCTCTCTGAGATCAGATAAACAAAGGAGCTGACCTGTGGACAGAGGACTTGGGAACGAGAGTGAATTTGCAGACCATGCTGTGAGAATGAGGTCTTCTGTTTTCCCTTGAAACACTAGTCCCAGCCTTTACTGGGTCTGTTGAATGTAAGGCCTAACATCATTGCTGGCGCTTTTTAACATAATTGAGTTTAAATAAATTAATGTGTGGTTGCTCGATCATGGGAAATCCTTAGAGATTCAATTTGAAACACAGCATGGAAGTACAGATTTCAATATTCCTCTCAGAAATGGGAGGATTAAGGAAAAAACTAAGATTTGATTCACATGCATATAGACAAGCTTGAGGTGTCGACCATCCTTAGACCCTCACATCCAGTAAACAGAATCACATGCTTTATGCTCATGTGAAATACTTATAAATATGGAGGAGAAGTTAATCTCAACTGAAGGATTCTCAAACACTAAAGGACAAATAACAGAAGAACACCCTACCCACAGTACTTTAAAATTCAACCAAAAGCAAAAATGTTCATAGTTATGTGGATTTCACACATTTAGAAGCTAATAAAACCTTTGTAAATAATTCATCAAATCTGAAATTATGGTGAAAAATTGCCAGATACTTACAACAGGTACACTGAAGGAAGCATCATTGCAGGAATATATGAACATGGTTGAAGCAGCATGAGAGGGAAAGACACAGCCTGAAACCGGGTTACAAACAGGAAAAAAAAAATTAATGCAAGCATATTCCAGTAGAAACCTAGAAAAGTCAAACCTGGAAGATTCTAAAAACACAAAGGCTTCTGAAAGCCTGAGGTCCTGGCAGGTGTCACCTAGTCAATTAAAGACTACTTCAACACAAATAAAGCTGTCATTAGTTACCTAAAATTGCATTAAAACTTCAAAGTGCCACAGAAAACCTGTGCTGTCACCTGGTCTCAAGCAGGAGTATTCCAACTGGGTGGTTCCATCTCAGGGCCCCTTTGCAATTGCATTGAAGTTATCCGTGTGACTAAGGCTATCCAAGGACTCCACAGGAGCTATGTGTCCCCTGTCACAGCTGCTCTGGTGACCTCACTGCGACATCCTCACTGCCCTTGCCGTGAGCGCCTCTCTGGGCATGTTTGCCTCATAGTACTTTGCTTGTCCCAGAGTGAGTATTCTGGGATAGAAAGGCAGGTTCCAAGGTGCTAGTCTCTACGGCCTCACCTCTGGAGTGATCTAGCTCCACCTCTGCCATAGGCTGTCAGTCACACATACTGAGAATGATACAACGGTGTGGGGCCTGGAGGAAGGAGGGAATCCCAGGAGAGTTGGGCCCTGGGGTGGCGTGTAGGATGCTGCTGAGCACAGGAGTCTCACAAAGTGGAGTTTAGTTGTCTGTAATCTATACCGAGGTTCAGAGTAGGTGAGAAAAACCAGTCCTCACTGGATAGAAATGTTAGGTGTCTATCTGAGATTGAAATAATGGTGAAATTCAAGGCTTAAGGATTGGGTTTCTTGACATATGGGCTGAGATTTGAGTACATTCTATGTTTTACTTCCACTATGAACCCTGAAAATATCTATTTTCTCCCAAAATAATACCAGTTCAGCAAGCCCTTAGCATATTTTGCCAATCTATTTTTACCATCACTTTAACATCTACATCTCCTTGGAAGGAAATTTGATTTAAATGTTTTTGATTCCTTTACATAAAAATATTGAAACTCAAGTTACTACGAGTCATTTCATGGCTAACAAATCCTCCATTTTCCTGTGAAAGTAGGGAGATCTGTTTTTCCCAAAAATATTAAATCATGCCTCACCAAAAGTCAATGAAATCTTAACTCAGTAAGAGTTAGAGTTAACCACTAGCATATTAAAAGGTCTTGCTAACTACACCGAACAATTATTTTTGGTTGGTTTAAAATATCGACTGGATCACCCCTACCCACCTCTTCACTTAGCTGAATTACACAACCACCTTCTGTCTTGTAAACATGCAGACACAGCAACGCAAAGCACCTAATGGAGAAAGATCACTTTCTTTTTTCAATGTCTCTCAAGGGTTTGAAAG
Source organism: Arvicola amphibius (assembly GCF_903992535.2). Lineage (NCBI taxonomy): Eukaryota > Metazoa > Chordata > Mammalia > Rodentia > Cricetidae > Arvicola > Arvicola amphibius. Next base: position 150,011,638 of record NC_052052.2, on the reverse strand, counting down.
TGAAGCCCTCGTCTCCAGTTTCTCTGCCTTCCTGCATGCTAAGTTGGGCACTGGTACCAATTTAAAACCACCTTTACAGAAAAACAACTTTACTGCCCTGCTTGTAGATCCTTCCACTCCATGGTTCTAACAAACTCTCAGGGTCTCCTCCCCGCTGCCTGCTGCCAACAGGCTCAGCCCCAGCTCGCCAATGAGCTTGCTGCTTCTTGAATGTGCCCTGTGCCTTCAGACCCAAACTCAGGCTGTTTCCTCTTCACCCAGTACCCTCCCTTCCCCACGCCACAGAACAACCCTATTAATTCTTCAAGGTCATTCACAATGTCACCTTTTCCTTGAGAGTTGCTTCCGTTATGTACCTCCTCCCTTGACACCAATAATTCTTCCAATCAGTTGAAAACTATTTTTTTTCAAACAGAAGGTTGTTTGACCTTGGGTATTCCTACACCACAGTGCTTCCCTAACTAGATCACAACTGCTACAGTATTAACAAGGTGCCGCTGCCTGCTTCAACAGAGGTGCCTCCTCCGATATAAGCTAAGAATGATAATATGGACTTCAGAGAGTCTTATAAATAGTATGGGAGATATTATATTGACTCATTCTTTCTGGCATGGGAGGAGTTCTTGCTTCCTTCCTAGATTTACTTTGTCCTAACGAGCAAAGCTTACAGGTTAGGGAGACAACTCAGTGGGTAAATCGCATACCTGGCAAGTATGAGGACCTGAGCTCAATTCCCAGAAACCTTCTTACCCCCATACACACACAAGCTGGAGATTCACAGAATTTGGTGGTAAGATGCTATCGCTGAAGACACCACCCACCCGTGTTGGTCACAGTCTTAATACTAGTTTTTAATACTAGTTTTAATAGTGCCAAGGAAGAAAAGTCATCAGCACGCTTTCCTGGATTATGAATCCTGTAAGCTACAGTATGACCAGTCTGGCAAGTTGTACCCATTGGTGCAATAGTAGCTTGAATGTTCTGGTGATGACTGACCACTTTCTGAGGACTTGAGACCTGTTCTAACAGAGGAAACCATAAACCTGGTCAAATGTGGGTAGCTGGGAGGTCATAGGTCCTAAGGGAACTACTTCTATTGTTTTAATAAATGGGTATTTGGTCAAATTATCTTCTAAATTCAAATGTTTATACACACAGACTGGTGCTCCAGCTTGTCTTCCTCGCTGAAGCTTGTTGAATCGAGAGGAACTCATAGCTGATTGAGGGGTTGAGACTAGGAGACCGTGGGATGCTTGGTCATAAGTAGTTCATATCATTCCCTCCAAGGCTCAGGGACACTGGAGAAGAGGAATCAGAGAAGACAGAAAAGCTGGAGAATGGGGAAGCAAGTGATAAAAAGGACATCTCCTAAACATGACTTAACATCACCTTCGTGAACTTACTGCAGCCATGACTACCTGCAAAGGACCTGTTCAAGATTGTTGAGTCCATCACTATTACATCAGACAGGGAAGGGTGCATGAGGTGCCACTACCCTCTAGGGGACTACCGACAGTTGGCGGTGGTTGGGAGAAGGCTTGTTACTGTCTTTAATGATGCATGTAAACACCTATGTGAACCAGCATATACAGGAACACACATATACACACACCCTTACGGATGTGGTAACTCATGCCTGTGACCCCAGCATCAGGAGGTAGAGTCAAGAGGATCTCAAATTCAAGATCAGTACATAGAGACACAGGTGACATAGAGACACATTGTCTTCATGACTAAAATAAAATATCCATTTCAAAGCTGCCATAGCATCCTGTTAGATATTCTAGCTATCCAAAGCTATTGTTCTCTGTGTTTCCATCTAACACCATCCCCCCTTTCCCCTTTCCTCCTTGCTCATTGCATGCACCACTCAGGGTTCCTCTGTTAAGAAGTGTAGGTGATGGGGACAGCGACAGAGAGAGAGAGAGAGGTTTATTTTAAAGATTTGGCTAAGGAGGTTGTGAAGTCAGACCATTGAGATTTCTGAGGGTTCTGGGTAGACCAGGGAAAAGCTGGTGAGGCTACCCAAGTGCAGAGGAAGTTTGGTGAATTCCTTCTTTCTCCAAGGACCCAGCATATCTTCTCATAAGGCCCTCAGAGAGGGCTTTATGCGTGCTATGAAGGGAGGACATCATTATTCGACGTTTGCCGAGCCTTAAAGATTAAGCTAATCTGAAAAGGCTTCTTAGCAACAACCAGGCCAATCATTGACCAAATGTTAGGGAAAGCTGACCTAGCTAGGATGATACTTGGAGGGGTCTCTCTCTCTCTCTCTCTCTCTCTCTCTCTCTCTCTCTCTCTCTCTCTCTCTCTCTCTCTCTCTCTCTCTCTCTCCTTTATTATTCAGCTAAGAGATACCTCCCAAGCTCCTCATGTAGACTTGGGACATTCTCCTGTGTTCTCTAACAACAAAGAACTAGCTACCAGGGTTTTGTCTGCCTTTCATCCTAGACTCTAAGCATCCTGAAGACAGGGATTTTCTGATAAATGCTTATTTAAAAATAAATTAATAATGCCCTGAAAATAAAACAGCTTTGATTCTAAAGTTTTAAGATTAAAGGGGAGAGATTTTCCAAAATAAGAAAAGTATTTTTAGAGCTGCTTCATGTATCTGCCCATCCAATTATGCACATCTATCAATCCATCCATCCGATTTGGTCATTAAGTCTGTATCCCTTCCCCTAGGTCCTGAATGGGTTACTGTGACTGTCTCAAGAAACAAAACATTGTGGTGTGACATTGTGTGGCTTTGACTATGACACACCGATGTCTTATCATGATGTGATGCTTGTTTTTGGAACCCCGAAATCACCATATGAAGAAGTAAAGGGGCACAAAGACACGTCCATGCCAACCACTGCAGGGAATGTATGGGTCTTTAGATGGGCACACTGAGGATCTCACTGGCCTACTCCCAGGTCATAGCGATGTCAAAGCTGACCCTTTTAGCAGACGCCCTGATGCCTCCACATGAAAGACCTCTCTGAACATCAGAGACCAAAGAGATTCGCCTGATGCCTGTGTCTCCTCTTGCTTTCTACCCTCAAGCTTCTCTCCACCAGACTGTAGAAAACCTGTTAGCATCTTGTCCCTGTTTTCTATTCAGAGCAGAATGCAGGCATAGTGAATGTCCAAGGAGTGTGGCCACTGTTAGCAGTTCTATGGCAATGGCTTTTTGCATCAGAAGGCTCCCAGTATCAGTAGTGGAAGGAAAGTCAGTGGACAGGTCCTAGACTTTCAGAGAAAGCAAGCAGGACTCTTTTGTGGATGTTTTGAGGGATGCAGCAAATCGTAGAAACATTCATGAGTTGCTCGGAAAGAACAGAAACCATTAGTCTTCACTGGGGGCAGAGTGGGACCTGAGCAGGGGACGTGGGGAGCCTTCCTTCTTAAATCAAATGAGAAAGAGCTAAATGAAAGTGTATGGCCAGCCCCTGAGGAACGTACCCCTCTAAGCAGGGTAAAAGACGTTTTTCACCAAGTTCTGAGACAGACAAGGGCCCGATGCTAAGGTATAACTCTAGCCCTCCTCCCCCGTCCCACCACTAATAAAGGCGATATGAAACAGAGGCCCTCAGAGAGCACACACCCAAGTGGGCTTCACGTTCCGGCAACTGTTACAAGGCAGGCCAAGGCCACGTCAGGTCCAATTAGTGTCAATGAGGACCATCTGTGTTTAGGCAGCCATGTTACTTAATGCAAACATTTCATAATTACAGCTTCTTGCGCACACTGCGTGTTATGAGATGTGGTGTCCCGGTGTGAATCATAGTCACATTTTTCAGAATCGTCAGCAGGCTTGGTCTGGCTATAAGGCAGCTTGCCGACCTAAGAGCATTCTCTAAAATATTGAATTAAGCACAGTCCAGCTTTTTTCTCTTATCTGTGAAATCTTGTGGTTTGGGTTTGACTGTTTTTATAAAATGAAATATATAAAATATATAAAATGCAAATAAAGTTGAGGTTAGAGTGGTGTGTTTCTCTCCCTCCTTTTCCTGGAGACATCTGTTTTTCCTCCCCCCTTCTCTCTTCAGTGTTTTAAACTGAAGTATAAAGGTTCAATTGTCAAACAGTCTGAAGGACTCCAGCTCTGACTAGTTTTTTCACCGTTTAAAAGCAAATCAGTTTATAAGGACGTATAAACTGGCCTGGGGATACTTTCTTATTTCTCCAGCACCAAGCAACTTATGTTGGCTTCGGAGTCTCAAGAAATCCAATAGCCCTAGGCTCAAAGTTGAAGATAGTTTGAAATCCTTACAGTATGTTCAATGAGTCCTCACAGATTTAGAAGCATGGGTTGGGATGATAATGATATATGACTGTATTAATAAACCTTAATAGCCATAGTCTGAATGGACTTCCATAAGATGGAGAGAGAGAGAGAGAGAGAGAGAGAGAGAGAGAGAGAGAGAGAGAGAGAGAGAAAGCATGTCAAATGAGAATAACCAGCCCAGCTCAGCCAGCTCAGGGACAGCGGAGCCTTTGGACCCTCCCAAGTTCATCAGCAGGTTGTAAACGATGGAAACTCAAGTCAAAGGATAGAGCTGAACATGGAGGCACACGTCTTTAATCCCAACATTTAGGAGGCAGAGGGAGACAGATCTCTGACTTTGAGGCCAGCCTGGCCTACAGAGCAAGTTTCAGGGCAGTCAGAGCTACACAGAGAAATCCTGTCTCGAACAAACAAACAAACAAAAAACCTAGATAGATAGATAGATAGATAGATAGATAGATAGATAGATAGATAGGTAGGTAGATAGATAGATAGATGGGGGGCTATTTTCCCTCAGTCCTTCTGCTAAGTACTATATACCCTGGAAATGGCAAATGAAATAAGTGTGTGGATAATCTTGTGCATCAACTCAGTTAGGACATGGTGTCCATATATTTGCTCAGAAGCCATCCTCTACATGTCTCAGCGACTGTTTAGAGACTGAATTAACATTTTAAATCATGGACTTTGAGTAAAGCTGATGTCTTTCTTGGTATTGAAGGGCCTCATCCAATCGGCTGAAGGCTCTGAGAGACGGAGGCTGAAATTCCTGAGTAGCCTTCCTGAACAAATCCTTTCTGCCTCTCTAGTGGCCATAGCAGGGAGTAGTGAGAGACCCAGAGACACCTGAGAAAGCAAGGCTGGAGCTGGGCAGTATGTGTCTGACAGCTTTATCTAGAGCCACGGCCGCGAAAGCAGACGAGAGTTACACACACCGGAACAGAACAACCATCTGCTAGCCAGTGTTTTCAGTAGGATCCGAAACCTCTTAGCATTGTAAACAAACTTCTGGGGATATAATTTTTAAGGATCACCTGTCATAGCAAGAACCACAAAAATCACAACTTAAATGCCGCAGAATGATCAACGGATGCCAGTCCATGGGGAGGCAGCTGGTGATGGGGTTGTAAGTGGCTGCTGTAAAAGCGTCATGATCACAAACTCTTAAAAACATATGAAACGATTTAAAACACTGGTTTAAAAAATAGAAGTTATGGAAAAGAACCAAATGTAAACTCTAGAGTGGAAAAACACAATGCCAAATCAAAACACTCTGAGTGTTATTAGAACAGCGATGCCAAGGAGTAGGGTCATTAAACTTGAAAACAGGATAGTAAAACTCACCCACTCTAAACGGGAAGGAGAAAGCAGACTTTAAGAGAGAGGGAGAGAAGCAGACATGGTAGCTCAGGCCTGTCATCTCAACACTGGGGATGCTGAAGAAGAATTTCCCTGAGTTCTAGGCAAGCCTGGGCTACATTTTAGCTCAAAAATAAACAGAAAAAAAAAGAAAGAAAAACTCTCAGCAACTTATAGGACAACAATGAAAAATTCATTATTTATCTCATTAGAATTCTAAAAGAGAAAGTATCATAAAAATAATATTAACAGAGGGAAATTTCCTAGTCTACAGAAATACACACACGTCTGATCAGAATTGCTGAGCAACAAAATAAACTCAAGCAGAGCCACAGGATACAATATAATGAGATTTTTTAAATAAACAGTTATAGATGGTGGCCCATACCTGTAATCCTAACACCAGGGATGCCATAGCAGGAGGATTGCTGTGAGTTTGAGGATAGCTGGGCTGTGCGACCACAAGCCAAACTGGACTACAGAATGAAACCCTGTCTCAATAAAACAAAACAAACAAGCTACAACAACAGGGGTGGGGGGAGCTGAATGTGGTGGCACACATGTTTAATCCCAGCACTGGGGAGGCAGAGGCAGGCAGTGTGATCTACTTACTGAGTCCCAGGACAGCCAGGGCTACACAGTTGTAAGCATTACAGCTTGGATGGAAAGGTATCCCGGCAGTCTGGAGACAAGGAATACCACAGCGCACAAGTCTCACACAGGAGATTTATTGGGAGGGGAAAAACACAGGAGAGCGGCCGCCCCTGCTTGAGAGAGAAGTAGCAGCAAACTGAGCAGGATGCAGGGCTTATGGGAAGAGGGTGGAACTTTTCAGGGTGGAAATAAGAGGGATTTTACATCTAGAAATTGGGCTTTTTACTCTGTAAGATGGGGCCAGAGTCCAGAAGTTAGGGCAATTAGAGTCTTCTGTGGAACTTGGCATTTGAGGTCCTCAGGGGAGAGGCCTGGCCATTGGTGTGGCTCAGGGGACTTATAATAGTGATACCCTGTCTCAAGAAAAAAAAAGGAAAGAAAGAAAATGAAAACTAACAAGAACAAAACCAGGAGAGGAGCCTGTTTTATAGGCGCACACCGAGGGAGTGACACTGAGTGAATGACACAGAGTGAGTCACACTGAGTGACGACGAGTGAGTCACACCAAGTGAATGACGCTGAGTGAGTCACACCTAGTGAGCACACACCAAGTGAGTGCACACTGAGTGAGTCACACCTAGTGAGTGACACTGAGTGAGCAGTGAGCGGACACCCAGTGAGCACACACTTAGTGAGTCACACTGAGTGAGTCACACTGAGTCACACCGAGTGAGTGGTGGAAGAACTCGCATCTGAAGCCACAGAGCACAGAGGGAGTGTTGCAACACCATAGTGCTTCCTGTCTGTAAGCTCCTATCCTAAAACTCAGTCAGAGAAGGACTAGACACTATAGCAGTACAAGCTGCCTCTGGCTGAATTCTGAAGATGATTTTTTTTGTCATTATTCCCTCCAAACAACAAGATGTAGTAATTGTTGACACAACAAGCAATTGTTGCAGGGTTCGAATTCACAGGGTAAAGGCAATGTGTGTGGCTACATGGAAATACCATGTAAAATTCCATTTTATACAAGTGATTGAGCATCTTCCAAAGAAAAGCAAAAGCATTCTTTCTTACCTTGTAGATCAGCTAAAGAGAACTCTTCAAACAGAAAGAATGATTAGATCCGGGTGATGGGCAACATGTGGTAGATGATATTCTCTGAAGCAATTAAACACACCCCGCCCCCGAAAGGGACATTGTCAAGACTTACATCAGGCTACGAGGATGAGGAGGCTCATGGGGCCCTGAATATTGTCTGGGGATTCTTTTATGGAGTCCAAGAGAGGGTGGTTACTAGAGATATGATTTGGGTGGTTCCCTATTTTGATTGACAAGCTTGCTCATTGCATAAGTCTCTTCCCATAATGCATCTGAAAGTCCTGGCAAGGAGTCTCTCAAACTGTAGCAAATACATCTCTGCAAATGGAAAGGGGCTGCCGCTGAAGGAAGGACATCAGAGAAGAATTTAGTTTTTCCTGTGCTGTTTGTATTTCTGAGGAAAAATTCTATGCCTTTTGTAACTTAAAAATTATTAATAGGAAAAGCACATTCAGTTCACTGATTGTGGCTTTGCCCAGGGTGACAGACTCAGCAATGATCCTAATGTGCCTGCCTTGGTCTCTGGAGCCTTGTAAGTGTTAGCTCATTAGTAGAAATACACCGTGGATGTGGTTACGCTCAATCCATATGGACGGATATTGTCCTGGATTATGTGGGTGGACCCCAGCCACAATCACAGGTGTCCTGCTAAGAGGGGATGATAGGAGGTTCGACTCTGGAAGGCAGTGAAGATGAAGCATGAGCTAAGCGTGCGGGGTCAAGGTCTGAAACCGAAGCAATAGGACACAGATTCTGCCCCAGATTTCCTTCCCGCAGGATCACTGCCCATCTTGGCTTTGGGCTAAGTAGACCAGTTTCATGGCTGAAAAACAGGAAGTGAAAAATGATGCTGCTTTACATCATTGACCCTGTGATCATCTGCTGTAACAACTGACTTTAGGGAATCAGTACAGTAAAGTGCTCCCACCCCAGGGATAGCAGCTTGCTGTGTAGCCCAGGCTGGCCCCAAACTTGGCAGTCTTACTGTCTTAGTCTCTCAAGTAGCTGGGGCTACAGCGTGCACTGCCAGAACTGACTCAAACACAATGGCCTCTAGAGGTTGATGTACTTGAACACTTGGTCCTCAGCTGGTGGTGCTGTCTGGGGAGGTTAGGGAACTTTTCTGAGGTGGAGGGAGTGGACTTGGAGGGTCTGTAGCTCTCTACTTCCTTACCCAACTTCCTACTCCCTCTTCGCTCTCTCAGCTTCCTGTGGAGAACGAAAACCTCATCAGCCAGCTTCGAGTTCCTACCACCAAGCCATGCCTCCCCATGACTGCCATGCCAGACTCCATCCCTCTGGAGCTGTGAACCAAAACAAATTCTTTCTTCCTTATGTCATTTTTGTTTTTACATCCTGTGGTACTGTGAATGTAATTGGCCCCTATAATCCCATAAGGGAGTAGCACTATTAGGAGGTGTGGCTTTGTTAGAGTGGGTGTGGCCTTGTTGGAGGAAGTATGTCATTGTGGGGACAGGTTTCAAGGTTTCATCACGTACTCAGGATACCACCCAAGGAGTCAGCTGATTTCGTATTGCCTGCAAGATGTAGCAGTCTCAGGTCTAGCACCGCCTCTGTCTGCACGCCGTCATGTTTCCTACCATGGGAATAATAACTGAACCTCTGAAACTGTGATTCTCCTCAATTAAATGTTTTCTTGAAAAGCATTGGCCTGATCATGGTGTCTCTTCACAGCAATAAAAAAAAAAAAAAACAAATTAAGACACATCCCAACCACAGTTTCCCCTCCCTCCTCTCCTCCCAGTCTCTCTCCCACACCTCCCCCTCCCCCATCCACTTCTCCATTTCTATTCAGAAAAGAACAGGCTTCCCATAGAGATCAACAAAACATGACATATCAAGTTGCAATCAGACTGAGACCTTCCCCACGTATTAAGACTGGGTAAGGTGACCCGGGGTGAGGAATAGAGTCCCAAAAGCCGGCAAAAGAGTCTGAGACAGGCCCTGCTCCTGCCGCCGGTAAGAGTCCCACAAGAAGACCAAGCTACATAGCTGTAGCAGGTTTCATTCAGTAGTTGGTGGAAACAGATGCAGAGACCCACAGCCAAACATTAGGCGGACCTCAGGGAATCCTGAGGCAGACAGGGAAGAAGGATTACAGGAGCCAGAGGCATCCAGGACATCACAATAAAACCTGCAGAAACAACTAACCTGGCCTCATAGAGGGTCACGGAGACAGACCTGACAACCAGGGAGCCGGCATGGGACTAGGCCCTTCGCATATATGCTATAGCTGTGTGCCTTATGTCATTTTTGATCATGGCATTATCACAGCAGCAAAATCGTGACTGACACAAGTGTTGATTCCACTGACCTCACAAGCTACCCTGGGGATTGCTATGTTCATGTTGGTTTGGCTATTTAGCATAGCTGTTTGCTGTAATCTAATAACCCCTTGCAAACTCATGATGAATCTAATGGCCTTTGTTATACTGTTAGGGGATTCTAAGAGACATTTCATAACTGGACTAGACCATTATTCAAGTATCAGGTAAGTCATCACGAAAGTATCATTATATCATAAAGTCAACTTTTAGTCTCCCTCGCCATTCTGTTCATTCTAAGTTGCCTTTGGTTTTTGTTGTTGTTGTTGTTTTGTTTTGTTTTGTTGTTGTTGTTTTTACTATGAGGAAGCATGTAGTGCCAAAACTCTGGCCAATGGTGGTCACCATGCCCTTGGACTTCCAGGCCTCCAGAATCATCAACCAAATAAACCACCACCATCATTTCTCTTTTTTCATCTCCTCTCCCTCCTTCTCCTCCTCCTTTGTAATCCATCCTATCTGTGCTATTCTGTGATATCTGCAGAAAATGGACTAAGGCATTGTTGTGCAAATGAATACTGAGTGGACTCCACTATCAATACACCATTACTCAAACCAAGGCTTTAAGGAAACAGATGTGAGCTCTCAGCTCACAGGCAAGACAATCATGTTCTGGATGGTGCTGTTCTCTGACCTCCTACAACATAATCCTGATGGTTGGTGCTCAGGGAACACCCATAAAGCAAGGACATGGCTGCTTAGGAGAGAGGCAGGGGTCTGTGGACACTAACACAGAGCCTCCCCATCGGAAGCAGCTCTCCCTGTTTGGTGATATCTTATTTGTTCTCTAACCAATAAAGTTTTCATGAAGCTCAGAGGGTGGAGTTAGGCACTAATTAACCATAGAGGTCTGGAGGTCTATATAGACAGACAGGAAATGATATGGTTAGGAGGAGAAAGGAAGTAATAAGGCGGGGTGGAGAGAGAAGCTGGCTCTCTTTTGAGGCTGAGAGTCATAGAGGTAACATCTCTAGTGACTGGCTGCTCTTCTTCTCTGATCTTTCAGCTTTCATCCCCTAATATCTGTCTCCAGGCTTTTATTATTAATGCCAGTTAGAACTCATGCAACACCCTGGATTTGGTCCCACTTGCTTGTGCTCAGTTCTAGGATGCCCAACTTTGTTAAATTAAACAAAAAGTTATCATTGGTTAAATCACCCTTCCATGACCAAGATGGACTAACTTGTGCTATGTTTGGTGGTATCACAAATGCATGCTGTTGCTCAGCTCACTTGTCCCATTTATGTGATCTAGGATCCCAAGGCAGGGCACACTGCTCCGTGCAGCAAGCTGATCTCCCCACTTCCACTAATGCCATCAAGCTAATACCCCAGAGGCATACCCAGAACTGCATTCAGGCAGTTCTCTTGACAACGCCAGCCAAAAGGAGTTCAACTGATAGTTTCTGATCCTGTGTGCAGCGATGTTGTGAAGCAGAAATCCAGAACAGCAGTCCAGAAGCCCCCACCCAAAGCACAGCCCACACAGCCTCAATGAGCAGACCCTCACTTCCTGAGCCATTCCCTCAGAAGCCTCCACACAAAGCACAGCCCACACAGCCTCAATGAGCAGACCCTCACTTCCCGAGCCCTTCCCCCAGATGCCCCCACCCAACGCACAGCCCACACAACATCAATGAGCAGACCCTCTCTTCCTGAGCCCTTTGCACAGCTCCTTTCTCTCCTCAAGGCAGGTGTAGGGGAGAAAGGACACAGACTTCAAACAGCTCAGGCCACACCTGTCTCCAAAACATGGTTAGACCGGCTCCCTTCATTTTAAGGCCTCTCAGTTTTTAAGAGAAATTCCAAGAGACAACCGTCTTCTGGGCAGGTGTTCTAATTCTCCCTCTTAAGCGTGAGGCAGCTACAACACAGAGATTGGAAACATGTCCAAGAGCACACAAGTCAGAAGCGGTGAAAATGACACTTCCCCTGGGTTTCTTAATTAATTAATCTGAGTACCTACATAGGGATCATACTAAATAATGTTGCTTTTCAGAAATACTAGAATCACTATACTTTCTTAGAAAACTTGAAAACTGATTTCATAGATGGAACGATAGTGCAGTATTTAAGAGCACTCGCTGCTCTTCAGAAGACCGGGATTCAACACCTAGCAACCACATGGCAGCTCACAACTGTCTCTCACTCCAGTCCTAAAGGATCCAGCACCTTATTGTGACCTCCAAGGCCACATCACAATTGTGACACACATACATACATGTAAATGCAAAACACACAAAAAATAATAAAATAATTTTTTGAATATAAATAGATTTCATTGGGCTGAAACAGCTCAGTGGGAAGGGCACTTGTCTCTTGTCTCTATGTCTGACGACCCACTTGAATTCTATCCCAAGAACCCACAGGTGAAACAACAGAACCCACTCCCACAAATTGTCCTCCGATCTCCGCAAGTGTTGTGGCCTGTACACACACACCATCAATCAGTAAATGTAATAAGATTTTAATTGACTTTTTTTTCAGTTTTAAAGACAGGGGTTGGAGCAAGACTATAACCTGCCATTTGTGCCACAAGTTTGTACGAAGTGCCTGTTGTGTGTGGAGGCTGCTGTAAACACTGAGGACCCCTTGATAAGAGCCTCCTTAAGCCCAGGAGGAGTGTGAAAGTAGCCCAGGGCAGTCATTTGTCCCTTGGGAACAGAGCTTGGAGGCAGGAGGATGGGTGGAGTGTGAGGGTCTCTGGGGAGGTCACAGAAGAAGCAGGAGGAGCCAATCAGGTACTCTCTCTTCTTCCGTGACTTATTTTCCCCCTTAACAACAAAACCAATTTCCTACTTACTAAGTTGATATTTTTGAGGGCAGTGGCTCATATTTCATAAGCTCCCCTGGTGGACGCCTGACTGAATTTATGTAAAGATTCAGTCCCCGGCTGATGAGAAAGTGACCTGTTAACACTGTTCCGTCTAGGTCAGCGTCAAGGCAGCCAGATGGGAATGCTCCCAGCGAGTACTGTCTCCTCCTGTGATGAGTCTAGAGACCCAAGTCCTCTTCCTGTCTGGCACTATGCGCTTTCTGCCTCTTGAAGGGTTATTTAGAGACACAGCTGACATTTTGAATCATTGTCTCTTTTGCATAGTTATATGTGTAAAATTGAACTTCCTAGAACCACAGACACCTACCTGGCTTTCTACCTAATGGGATTCCCACTTTGTCTCTCTCTCTCTCTCTCTCTCTCTCTCTCTCTCTCTCTCTCTCTCTCTCTCTCTCTCTCTCTCTCTCCTCCTCTCTCTCTCTCTCTCTCTCTGTCTCTGTCTCTCCCTCCCTCCCTCCCTCTCTCTCTCTCTCTCTCTCTTTCTGTGTGTGTATGTATGTGTGCGTGAACACACCTTCATGTACACATGTGTGGAAGCCAGATGTTACTACTGAGTGTCTCGCTCCGCCTTATTTTACTGAGATATGATCTCTCGCTAACCCTGGAGCTCTCATTATTTTGTCTAGACTGTGTGGCCAACAGCAACCATGCTCTTCTGATCTCTGCCACTCTAGCATGCTGGGACCGACCATAGGAGCATTTTGCTGGCTTTCGGTATGCATCCTGGGGGTCTTCATACTGTGCAGCAAGCACTTTACTGACTCAGCCATCAACTCACTAGAAATGAGGCCCAACTACACAAAAAGACCCTCCGAGGGCTGCCCTGGATGTGGCTAATGAGGGACATTTAGCAGCTAACTGTGGGGTTGTTCTCACGTCCATGCGATGCTGGGACAGGGTCTAGAGGACTTGCCCAAGTGCTCATTTTAGAGGCTCCTGAGCTACTGCTTCCCTGTCTGGAGGAGGGGGGTTGCTGTGTCAGATCGAGAATGTTTTTGAAAATTCGTATGGGGATGAAGGAGAATATGATGAAGGGGTACATTATATGCACACGTGAAATTACTCAAGATGGCTAATTCTGCTGATGTATAACTTAGAGAAAAGTGTAACTCTGTGGAATTTTATAGATTGACCCTCTCCATCTATAACTGCCTAAAACAAGAAATAGGATATTCCCAACTCATGGATATTCCCCTCCCCTCCCTTTCCACATCCCAAACGCTATGCTCCTCCCATCTCCCCCCCCCCCAACTTCTGGGCTGTTTGTTTGTTTGTTTGTTTTGTTTTGAGACAGCATTTCACTGTGCAGTCCCAGCCGGCCTTGAACTTACTCCATAGACCTTGCTGGCCTCAAACTCGCAGAGACCTTCCTGCCTCTGCCTCCAGACTTCTCACCCCATATACCTGCCTTGTAATTATCACAGTTTTTGAAGCTTTGCATCTGGCTCGAGCACCATCTACCGGCCTCTGCTTGTTTACTTCGCTGGCCATGCCTGATATCCCTTTCCCAGATGCTACGAAACCCGGTTGCCTCCAACTCAGTTCAGTTCTTGCCAGTGTGGTGCATAAAATGATTTGTCTACGGTACTTGTGGTTTGTGCTTACCTAGTTAATGAGACAGAATTGCAAATGATGTGTTTCACAACCAGTCAGCTTCATGTGAGGATCTCCTGTGCCTATCCTTTACCCAGCATGCCTTGTTTAGAGGCATCTGTGTAGCTAGCTACAAAACCCGGCGTGCATGGGCTGCCCCTTCTCTTCCCTGCTCTCCTTTTCCCTGCTCCTTGTCCCAGGCAGTCTTGCGGCAGTTGCACCCTGCTACGGATTGAACTGTGTTCTCAAATTCATGTGTGCAATCCCAAGTTGTCAACGTGACCGAATTTAAAGACTAAGGTCTTTAAGGGGTAATTAAGACTACATGAGGTCCTAAGAGTGGAGTCCTACCAGACTGTGGTTGTCATATAAGCATCCCTGTGTAAGGAGGCATCCCTGCACAAGCTGGGAAAACATCCCTGTCAGAGCCTGACTGTACTGGTACAGCCCATGAGTGTTTTGGCATGTCGTTCTGAAACAACTGAGACATACACTGGATCTCTCAAAATCTTGACTTCTTGTCTAGAATTTTCTCTTGAATCTGACATTTCTCTATCCCACTGTCACTTGACTTCTTGCCCTGATTTTTAGAAGATCCTTCAAGCCTGAGCTGTCCCACATGGAGTCCAGGCTTCCCCACTACTTCTCTCTTCACGGCTTTGTCTGTCTGCCCAGGAGCTCTGGTTGCTCAGGTGAACGCATCCTGAAGGCACCATTCACCCAACACCCTCTTGGCTCTGCCTTGGATTGATTGTCTTTAGATTCAAGCCAGGCCTGCTGTTGTCATCACCTGATACCGCCTTCCACCTGATACCACCTTCCACCTGATACCACCTTCCATTGTTTCTTACTGTGAAGCCTGCCATAGCCTCCCTGAGCTGGTTTTTTGATGATCTGCAATGTACTCTTAAATTGCAGCAGGCTGTTCCTTTTCAGACAAACAAGATCTTGTCTTCTTTCCTGCTCTCAAAATCCTCTAATGGCCATGTCTCCTTCAGAGTAAAACCAAGGACCTGCCTGGTCTGCCTTATTCCTGTTGCCCCTTGGCCTTCATTGCAGGCTTATGCATCCACAGTGCTGTCTGCTGTTCCTTGCAGAAGCATAGTCAATGACAGGCAGTCTGCATGGGCTGCTCTTCTTGCCCAGAGCATTCTTCTCTGAATTACCCATGTCTTCCTCTGCCACCCCTTTAGAGTTTACATCTCTGTCACCTTCTCATGTAGCCATGGACCAGAGCACGTAGCTTCCCAAACCGCCTTCTTTGTCCCCTACTCCTTTTCTGTTGTACACTCACCTGTAATCCTTGTCTTCTACAGTTGCACCATTTATCACCTCTTAACAAGCTGAAGAGATGTTCACTGCTGCTCTGAGTGTCTTAACAGTGTTGGAGCATGTGAGATGATATTGATTTAGTGAACAAATCAAAGTATACACTTAAATACATCGTCCAATTAATCAGCCGTTTCCTTTACGTGTCTGTGTTTGTGTTCACACCTAGAAATCCCTCTCGGGCTAACAGTACCAGTGACTCAGGCGCACGGTCTACAGGTTTACAGCTGTATTTCTACGTTTAGAGTTTTAATCTTTTTGAAATGTATTTATGGTGGGAAATCTGTCTTCCAGTTTCTTTTCTTTCACTGATTCAAGTCTAAAGTTTTATTTGCTCATTTTTGAGACAGAATCTTTCATCATAGCCCAGGCTGGCCTGGAATTCACAACCTCCTGACTTCTCTTTCTCAAGTTTGGAATTTAGACATATGTCACCGTACCTTGAATTGTTTACTGTTGTTGTTTTAGGGGGTTTTTTTGAGGGGGTTCTTTTTCTTTTCTTTTCTTTTCTTTTTCTTTCTTTCTTTTTTTTTTTTTTTTTTTTGACACAGGGTTTCTCTGTGTAACAGCCCTACTTGTCCTAAAATTCACTTTGTAGACAAGGTTGGCCTTGAAATCACAGCATTCTGCCTGCCTCTACCTCCCAAGTGCTGAGGTTAAAGGCATGCACCACCACACCTGATCCTTGAACTGTTTTTAATCCTTCATTTACATGTATTTAAATGTTTCTGGGTGTCTTCTTATCACCTGTGACCTGATTACCTTCTAGTACAGTGGTTAACAAACTCCTTTAATTATATTAAAAGCATGTAGCCCTTGATAAAATTAATTATCACTTGTAGAATGTGTCTCTTTATTCTCTATTTCACTTTTTAAAGGAATCTTATTAATCTGCTGCATGTTTTTTCTTCACATCTAATTGCTTTTTATTCGGGGTTTTGGCAGTGCCTTCTCTCTCTGGGATTCCTCCTTTACACTCCTTTGTGGACTTTTGACAATTTGGAGTAGAAGACGCTGCTAATTCCCTTCATTCAAGAATCTGAGGAGTCTTTTCTGAGTTTAGTGGTGACTGCATCCCCTAAGGTTTGTCCTCGTTATTGTCTAATGGTCCATGGATTCATTTTCATTTTCATTATTCTCCAGGCTTATTTAGGCTAATGCTTTTTTATGCCCCATAAATGTGCTTATTGTTACTTGAACATCACTATATTTTCCCTAATATCTATTACTGTAGTCAAAGGATGCACTATAAATTTTACAATTTTTTTCTTTTCTGAGAGTTTTCTTTACAGAGAGTGGCCGTTTTCTGAGAACAACCCAAAGAAAGTTGGGAAGAATGCATTTTCTTTGTTTATAAGAAAAGGTCCGAGCCGGGCGGTGGTGGCGCACGCCTTTAATCCCAGCACTCGGGAGGCAGAGGCAGGCGGATCTCTGTGAGTTCGAGACCAGCCTGGTCTACAAGAGCTAGTTCCAGGACAGGCTCCAAAGCCGCAGAGAAACCCTGTCTCGAAAAACCAAAAAAAAAAAAAAAAAAAAAAAAAAGGTCCGAGAGGTACTGGTTCAATGGAGCTGGACCATGATTCTACCAACTCTATTGCATCTCTTCGTTCATGTCTGAGTCTCCAGGAGCTGTGGGGAAACGGCTAAAGGAGTAAAACCATCCTGGCATTGCTTAGGATACTAGAACAAATTCATCTCTGCCTAACTTGTCAAAATTCATGCAGTCTGAGCTCTGAGTTCATCCTCTCTGCTGTTTCTTTTCCTTCCATAGTCTCTGAGGACTCATTTGAAGGCACACACACTCACTGGCTTTGCTGAGCTGAGACCATTGGTACGCCGCTTCTCACCCATTCACCTTTGACTTGATATCACTGGTCCTTCCCTTGAAAAATGTGGCCGAGGCTTGGTCATATCCCCAAGGGGCCAGTGTTACCCAAACCTCCCCATTTTCCTGTGTCTAGTCACTTCTTTTTGGACCTGCATCTCTCTGCCGAGGCACACATAGCTTCTAGTCATCCATCTGCCACGTTCACCAGCGATTCACGCAGTATGCTAGATTCATTCGCTGAGATCTGAGTTTCCCCGAAGTTCAGAGGGTCACACTAAATTATTAAAGTTCTGCAAGCGGATTTTCAGGAACTGTTGAATAATTAGAGGTCATAGGTCTTGGAAGTTGTAGGAAGTGTGATTGACAAGCCCTCCTAAGGTCAACTAAGTGCATAAAGGAAGCTCAGAGGACTCGGACATGATTCCTTGGCTCCGTGTACACTGGACTTGGCCCTCATGAGAAACCCTGGTGGTCAGACAGCATGGCATCAAGGACTCTAGAGATGGGCTATCCACATTTTAATCCCTTCTTGCTGTCCAGGTACTTCAGAAAAAGTTGCTAAACACATCCAGGGCATGAAATTCCTGATTTGTGGTATGATTTGATGACGCTTCCTTCTCGAGGTTGATTATAATAATCTGTATAGCTGAAATGTACAGAGTGCTTAATGACTGCAGTAAGGGTATTCACTACGAGGGTGGCCAGAGTTGTACTTTGTATGCAGGAAGCTTTGGGATTGGAATTCAGAGGATTAAGAGTGCCGTCGCTGATTGCTTGAGCATGTTATATGTGAGTTTATCGAGCAGTACCAATATCGTCTTGCATCTTGAAATTTCAATTCCCAGAGGGAAAAATGGATGGAAGAATGGAAGGAAGGAAAAATGAAAGAAGAAAAGAAGGAAGGAAGGAAGAAGGAAGGAAAGAAAGAAGGACATTTTTTAGATTGTTAGGATTCTACCAAGCAGAAGCAGCCATTATGCCCACCTTGTTTTGAAAGGTCAGTGGAATTAAAGAGCAAGCTACAGGAGCACAAGGCAAGGCAGCCTCCGCTGTTACCAGGGCTGAGTCACGGCCCCCGGACAACTTTTACGAACCGGTGTGATTTTGTGTTTGCTTCACCAGGGTAGATTTGAATGTCTCCAGCATAATTAAGCACAGGAATTAGCATCAGTGAATTCAAACCAAACAAATGATTCAGGTTGCAGATACACAGAGCCACATGACAGAAGCACCATGCTCTCCCCTTATGTCTCCCTTCCCCACACACCCCCTTGGGGTCTCCTACCCCAACAAGGCAGAATGTCCTTGGCATATACTAAGTGAATTGGGGCAGTTAATGAGGTAATTGCAGGCTAAGTATATTCCTCGAGAATCAGAGATAAAAAGTTTCCCAGCATTCTTCTCGTATGTCCCCTTTTTTCTTTCCTATTTTTTTTTTATTAAGATCTTATTAGTTTGCAAACCAGCTAATTACAATTCCTCCAGGCTAAATAACTCTGCAGTTGGCGCTGTAATAGTGGTTAGGGCTGAGAGACCAGGTTCTGGCTTTTTTTCCCTTCTCTCTCTCTCTCTCTCTCTGCCTATTACACACATTGTTTTAGGTAATTAACATCCACTTTGCTGGGCAGCTCTGACGCCTCGCTGTCTGAACGGTGTCTGGCTGACAGCCTTCGAGACAGCCCTGCTGAACTTCTTGCAAAATCATCTGATATTATTATATAATTCACCCTTGATGAAAGCTCAAGAGGGAGTTTGCACGCGTCACTATGTGTGAGCTTTTGGATCTACACACACACACATACACACACACATACACACACACACACACACACACACACACACACACACACACGCACGCTGGCCTCTCAGGGTAATGTTTTCTTCCAGGCAGGCAGAGATTGGTGTCTGGAGCAAAGGTAAGGGCTGGGTGTAAATTCTGTCAATGCCGTCACCAACTCAGATAAGAAAACTTCTGGGGAATTAATAAGTTTCCAACCTTATTTAACTGGCGAGCTGAGATGACCTTTAACCAAACTGACCCCCCTCCTCTTCCGTTGATGAAACGTAGCAAGGATATTTCAAAAGCCCCCTAGCGCTCTTTGGGGGCTTTCATCTTTCCTTTAATCACCATGTTGACCCAGAATAGAAGACTTCCAGCTATGGTTTTTATGGGTCTAATGTAGACTTCTTGGATTGTCACGTTTCCTCCTCACATGTCACTCACTGCTCTTCATTCAGTTTCCCTTCTCTGCGTCTCTGTTCCACGTCCACTTCCAAGACTGGCATTCAGAAACACTGCTCCAAGTCTATGGCATGCGGAATATTTGGTTGCAGGTCTTTCCCCGAATCAATCAACACCGAAGGATCCCCAAAACACCTTGCAATTGGTTGCATTCAGAAATGGCTGAGCCCCACCCTCCAGAGACATGACCTGCCTCACAGTTTCTTTAAAAATCCTCCAAGCAGGAACTCCATGATGTATGGGCAGCATAATGCGAACAGAACCAGTCTCATGCTCAGTATTTCTCGCACGGGTGACATCTAGAAGCTTCATTAACTGGCAGCTCAGTATGTCTTCTTTGCTCTGGAGTTGAGGGGAGGGAGCTGACAAGCTGATTAATCTGAAGTGACCTTGAGTTTTATGGGGAGTTAATTCATAAGCCCCACTCTCCCCAAGCCCCAGCCTTCTCAGACATGTAAGTCACCACATGGCAGGACAGAGTTACGCTACTCTATGGCATGGGCTGGAGCCTGCTGACTCTCGTGGTGGATATATTGTAGTGACTAAGTGTGGACAGTGGACAGCAGAGCCTTTCTGGCTCCTTCTGGAAAGACCAAAGGACTCTGGGTTGCAATGAGAGCAGCTCTGAGGACATAGAGGTCTGAAGAGGGTTGAAAAGGAAGAGAGGTTGATGGGAAAGCAGATTCAGTGGGAGCAAGGACTTTCCAAAAAACGATGCTATTGAATCTATGCACAACACAGTCCCTCAGTGTTCTACTGGACCCCAGGCAATCTGAGTCCAAAGAACAGACCAGGAAACAGACTAAGAAAAGAGCCAATCGGACCTTGGTAAAGTCCCATGTCTAATATAACTGCAGAGGCAGGATTTGAACTCACGTTCTGGTGCCTTTTTTCTAGGCCTTGTACAACTGCATATTCCTTTCCCACCTTGCCCTTTTGGGTTTCTAGGAGCTGGAGAGCAATTGTACAGTGCAGTGTAAAATCTGGATTGATGTCTGATCTGGTAGCTGTTCATCTTCCTACAGTCCTCAAAACCAGGCAAAGCTCCAACAGCAGGGCTCAGGCCTCCCTCTCCTTGCAGAACTGTCCCCTGGTTTTATTTCAGGAGCCTCAGAAGACAGCTTGTGGGGCAGAACTGACCTAGAGGCGTTTGGTGGTCGGCTCTGCAGTGCTGGATCACAATATGTATTTTAAGAATTAAATTATTTGCCAACCTTGAGAAGCCGTGATTTGTATATTTTTCTTGTTGTTCTTGTTGTTGTTGAAGACCAGCTTTCTCCGCCAGTCCTCCTTCTAAGAAAGAAAAAGGAAAATAAATAAATAAATGTTGAACTTTAGAAGTGTATGTTTTAATGACATCAAAGAGCTGTGTCTTGGTCCTTTTGTGCCCCTGTAACAAAATCCCACAGACTGGGAAATTTATAAACAACCAAAGTTTGTTTCCTCGGTTCTAAGTCTGTGAACGCTGAACTCAAGGCTCTAGGCAGTGCAGTGTCTGGGGAAGGCTGGGTTTTTACAGATGGGACTGTCTGGATATTCTCATGTGAGAGAAGGGATGGAAAATGAAAGGGACACAAAACTCTAAGTTTTCCCATGCTGGGGGAGCAGAAGGGAGGGGACTTCATTCCTTCTAGTCCTTTCAATCGGGCCTCTTAAGACCAAGTCTTCAGCACAGACTGTAAAGAACAGCTGAGGGAGGCGGGGCCTGGCCAGAGGGGATCTTGTGTCAATCAGACTGTGGTGAACGTGCTGAAGGGGGCGGGGCCTGAGGGGGTCTGCGCTGAGCAGTTGGCCATATCTTGGACGACCTAGGTGCTGTTGATGCTGTAATTCAAGGGCTGAAGCCTGGGGAAATTTAGAGTCTCCCAGGCTGGAGAGTCAAAAGGTAACACGCAGGGTGACTCGGGCAGCCAGGATTTCAGGAGCCAAAAGAAATACAGGGAAGTGAGCCCGACACTCGGCGGTGCCAATTTGCAAGCAGCAAGGGCCAAAGGACTTAAAAAACCCAGCAGAGCTCCTGAGTCGTGTGGGCATGAGAGCTTTAAAAACGCAATTAAAGAGCCACTAAAGAAGGGCTCTATTAATACCGGGCCTCTGTAGCTGAAGAGTCACATAGGCTGGGAGGAAGAGCAAGCAGAAATAGGTCCACTCCACGAAGCCCGAAACCAGCCCCACAGAAGCCTAGTTCCCACTGGAAAAATGTGCTCTGCCCCATGCCGTTGACTTCCCAGGAGCAATAGGACTCTCTGCAGGCAGATAACACCATGAAGACACCCTGCAGCATTCTATCGGTGACTCTCTGGACCCCGGATTCACAACATCCAGACTAGATTATTAGGATAGAGGGAGTGCAGAGGGGCAGATGGAAGATCAGAGGAGCAGGGCCATAGACACTATGCCTCTGGAATGCAGGGCCGCTGGTCTTTCCAACCCCTCTCCCCGCAGGGTAGGGGCCTGCAGAACCCGTGCCTCCTCAGTCTGTCACGGGGGGGGGGGGGGGGGGGGGGGGGCTCAGTCCCTTTCTTGAGAGTTCATGGCAACTCACACACTGTCTAGAAGCGGCTCCCAAATCCAGCTGGATCCAGTCACATTGCACAGGTGCCTCAGTCGCTGCTGCCTACAAAATTCACAGCCAGCGAGCCTTAGAGGGCTTCTCACCCTCGAAGCAGCTGGCAACCATAAGAACCTCTTTCCCAGGCACATTTGGTGACCTCACTCAGGTAGACTGCTGTCAGCCACAGGAAGAATGTCACCATGGGACCCTACAATGGCATAGATCATGGATGATTGGGGATTTTCCCAGTACATGGCAGTGTTTAAACATTTACCTGTTTTAAAAGCAGAGGAGGTAATTTATATTCATACATCCACTTAGGCTGTACACACATGAACTCACAACCCCATGTATATATGCATGCATGCATGCAAATGCGACATATACACATGCAAATGCACACAGATATATGTGTGTACACACATGTAGGCACATAAAGACACACATGCATACATATATACATACATACACACATGCACACACACACACATACATCAGTGAGGACAAGAACAAAAAAATGCAGTAAACTCACTTTAGTTCAGTGAAATTCGATCTAAATAACTTAGATACTGAAATACTTTGGTTTTGGGGGTAAAAACTCCTATATTCAGATTCCTCCATTTATTCTATACCAGATTAATTTCCCAGGAAATGGACCCAGTTTGGAAGGGACAGCCAGAGCTTGAGGTGTTCCCAGCCACACCACGGGGAGGAGAGGAGATATCAGAGAAGCAACTGAGAACGTCACAGCAGAACCCACAGCTAACACCACGGAGCCCAGACCCCTGCTTGAACTCTTTAGCGGCTTAAATGAAGGACTTGTGGCTTAGAATCTTCCCATGAAAACTGTGGGCCCTGGCTGATCAGTAGTGACACACGCCTGTACACTCAGTTCTTGGGAAGCTAAGATAGGAGAGCAAGATAGGAGAGCTGTTCAAGAGCAGCTTGGGCTACATGGTGAAACTTATTCTCATAAATAAATAAAAAAAATCATGATTCAAATTTTGCAGGTTTTTTGTTTTTTTGAACTGGCAGATGTGACGGTGACTGAGAGATCCTGGGTCACTTTTCAATGGACAGTGTTTACAAAGTTTATTGTGACTAAAATCAAGGTGTTAGGCATCAGCAAATCCAAGTTCAAACCTAGTCAAGAGACTAGTGACTGTGTGGCCCCAAGCAAGTTACCTAACTTCTCTGGGCACTGGTTGTTTTTATCCGTAAAGCAAAGCTAAAAATACCTTCCCCACATTGCGGCTGTGGGGCTCACATGAGACGATGTTCGAAAGGTTTTTGTTGTTACGTTAGCGTGTAATCCAGGGCTTCCCTAACTCAACTCGTCCCTGGATCATCTCCAGATTTCTGTCACTCTCGAGATGTGTGTAAAAGGTGTCTGTGTCTGAGTGTTTCCAGTCTGATGAAGGTTCCACTCCAGGTTTTTCATAGGAAACTTTCATTTTATAGGAATCCAGATTACAGGTGCTCTACTTGCTTATTAAACCAAGCCCATCTCCTGGGTAAGTTGCCATCCGCTGTGGAAATGAGAAAGGAACCGGAAGAAGAAAATATGTGTCTTGCCCTAAAGAAACATCAATCAAATTTAGAGGGCTGCAATCACTGGGGGGATAGAGAGGGCCTTTCTCTCGTGGAGTGAATGTGTCCTCCCACACAGGCAACCACCATGCTGTTGCAGGCATGGCCTGGTGATCACATGTCAGGTGTGTGGAGGATGCCTGCAAAACTGAGACCAAAATCTCGTGAGAAGCAAGTATCTGTAGACAGTGTATAGCTATTCATCTTTTCCCTCTTTAAAAAAAATAAAAAGATAGAGGGCTGGTGAGATGGCTCAGTGGTTGAGAGCACTGGCTGCTCTTCCACAGGACCTGGGTTCAATTCCCAGCACCCAAATGGCAGCTCACAACTGTCTGTAACACAAGTCCCAAGGGATCTGACAACTTCACACCAATGCACACAAAATAAAGTTAGTAAAAATTAATTAATTAATTAAAAGGTACTAAAAACAACCCAATCCTGCCATTTTTCTATCTTCACACCACGTGCAACCCAATCTGACCCCGTCAGTAACTTTACCACGATGCACACTGGTCACATTCCCATGATGCACACTGGTCACATTCCCATGACGCACTCTGGTCACGTTCCCACGATGCACACTGGTCACACCACCATGCACACTGGTCACATTCCCACCATGCACACTGGTCACATTCCCATAAAGCACACTGGTTACAAATGGAGGTCCCAAGATGTGTGGAAGCAAACAGGCAACAACTCCAGGAGTCTCCAGTACTTTCGCGTAGTTTCACAGAAGGTACACCTTGGCCTGGTGCCGCCTCCTTCACTCTGCACCTCCACAGTGCCATGCTTCATCTCACCCACAGTCTCACCACTTCCGCTGACCCCTGGTGGTGCACAGTCTACGGGTTAGAGAGATGGATGAGGGCAGCTGTCAATCACAGCACCGCGCTGAGTAGCTTCTCACACCCACTCAGCCTTTCCCCTTTGAGTCCCTGCGAGCTGCTAATCTTTATGTCTCCGTTGTTTTGTTTTTCACCATGTCCTTTGATTCCCATAAATGTGTAGCTTTGATTTCTCCTCCTCCTCCTCCTCCTCCTCCTCCTCCTCTTCCTTTCTCTTCATCGTCTTCTCCTTCCTCTCCTCCTCCTTTTTCTTCTCCTCCTCTTCTCTCTCCTCCTCCCCCTACTCCTTTTTCTCCTCCTCTTCATTCTCCTTCTTGGCTCCATAACTCATTTTTAGGGGAGCGTGATGTTCTAGTCTCTGGCTGCACTACAATGTGTTCACCTGCTGAAGAGCATCTCGGTTGTTTTGGGATTTGGGCAATGATGTATAAATCTGCCATCCCCATCCCCACGATGTTTATGGGCAGATGCAGAGTTGCAGCTCCTCTGGGAAGACGCCACAGAGTATAACTGCAGGGTCTGATGGTAAGATCAGCTTTTACATTTTTTTGGTAATATGTAATTGTGTTTAAATAGCATGTACATATTACACAGAAATGCCACTTGTAAGTTATATATATGCATATATATGTATATATAAATTCATTTCAGAAAACATAGTGGCACTTAATCGGCCATCCAATTAGAAAGCCATCCAATAAATCTTCCTCCATCTAGGCCAGCACTGCCTCAGACCATTCCCAACTTGCCAGGGTTCATGGCAATGCTGAACCACTCTCCATTTTCCTCTGACATAGCTCTTCTCAGACACCCTGTACATCAGACTGTAGGGAAGGTTTGATATAACGTATATTGCTGGGCCACAAATGCAGTGTTCTTGGATTTTCTAGTTAGCTTTCTGTTGCTGTGATAAATACCAGTGTAGATGGAACAGCGGGGCTGCGTCCCGCCACCAGGCTAACTTTACACACGAAATAATTACACGGAAACTGTATTCATTTAAACAAACACTGCCTGGCCCATTAATTTCAGCCTCTTATTGGCTAATTCTCACATCTTGCTTTAACCCATATTTAGTAATCTGTGTAGCACCAGGAGGGGTGGCTTACCAGGAGAGATCTTAACCTGCATCCGACTCAGAGAGGAGAGGCATGGCGACTGCCTATGGCAACTGCCTGAAGCATCTGCCTGACTCTGCTTTCTTTCTCCCACAATTCTGTTCTGTCTACTCTGCCTACCTATGTTGTGACCTATCAGGCCAAGCAGTTTTCTTTATTAATTAACCAATGAAACAACAGATATACAGATTACCCTTCTCCATCATACCAGGACCGGAGGCAACCTTTGAGAGGAAAGAGGTGGTTTGACTTACACATCCCCACCTCAGTCCATCACGGAGGGAAGACAGGGCAGAGCTTAATAGTCAGGGGCCATGGAAGAGTGCAGCTTACTGGCCTGCTGCTCATAACTTGTTCAGTTTGTTTCTCACCCGCTAAGGTGTGACACCATCCACAGTGGGCCAGGCCTTCCCACATCGGTCAGAAATCAAGAAGATGCCCTCACAGCAGTGCCTACAGGCCACAGAGTCGGAGCTATTTTCTCAGTTGAGGTTCCCTCTTCCCAGATGATTCCAGAGTGTTTTTAACAATAAAACCAGCCGAGACAGTCTGAGTGTTCATATCTCTGCTAACCTCCAAACCGATGCTGTGATTGGTCAAGGGGCCATGCTCTGAGAATCTGTCTTTAAAGATTGAACAATGCCCCCGAAATAGAGTTCAAGTTTGGGAGGGGTATTGCCAAATCACTCAGGGACTAACCTGCTAATCTCTTTTTGATCTCTATGAAAAGTTGGCTCAGGCATGTTCTGGTGTTTCCGATGAATGGCTGGGGCAGGGGGTCAGTTCCTCGCACTTTCTTTTTGATAGCTGGGTCCTCAGTCTACTCTATGAGGTGGCCGACTGACTAGCAAGTTGGGAAATGAGACTCAGAAGCCTATGGAAGGCAGGAACCCAGGCTTTGGAGTGAAAGCAGAGCTCCACTCTGTCATGTGCAGAGTCGAATGGATGGAGCCACCTCATCTGACACACAGAGAAATCAAAGGCAGGCGTGGGGTGTGGACTTAGAGGTGGGCTCAGGGTGTGGAAGCGTCTACGGGTATGCTCGGGGTATGGAGGAAGTGTCTACCGGTACGCTCAGGGTGTGGAGGAAGTGTCTACCTCATCTTCTCACGGCCCGGAATCCTGTGATCTAGGATACCTTCCTTCCCAGCCTTGGCAGAGCAGAGCAGAGCGCTCAGGATCAGAGGGTTGCAGAAAGTATGTCTGGCTTTGGCTTTTGCAAAGAAACAGCTGGAAGAAAGTTGGGGCGCTCCTAGATCCGCTGTGAGTGTAGTTACGGCAGCCAGGACAACTGCGCTGTTTGCGGAAGTATCTAGTCACAGCAAGCTGGTCTCCCCACACCGCTGGTACCAAATGGCCATGATAGTTCCCACATCACCTTCAACTTCCACTGCTGGGTAAGAGGAAGCTAGGCTTTGGGTTTAGGCTCCCTTTCTGCCTTCAAGCAGCCATCTTGCCCAGAGCGTCCTGGAGTCTGGTGCCTGGACACCAGAGGGCGCTGAGGCATCAGCTCATTCCCAGAGGGCTCCTGGAGTCACGGATTCTGGCCTGACTGAACAACAACACAGGATTGAGCCCCCAACAACCAACAACCGCAGACTCAGGGTTGGAAGCAGCACACTGAATGGGGACTTTGTATGGATGCTCACTTTGAATTGCCACTAATTTTCAGTCACTTTGCCAAGGAAGAAAATGAAGGTTTACTGCTTACTGTCCTCATGGATTTTCAAACCTATTCTGGTTTCCCTAAAGCTCCAACGTTGCTTCAAAGGGTCCTTAAAAACAAGAAAATAAGTGATAATGATGGTCCAGGTAAATCCTGAAATGATCTGGGCTGACATATTTCTGGTCATTCCACGCCTTAGTGGGGAAATCTCGGGGTCCACAATACCCACAGGGGGGACTTTTTTTTTAACCTGATTTCAGGTTAGGAATCATCAAAGGAATCTAATCTTGCTTGAAGCAAAACATAAGTAATAATTATTATTTAGAGTCAGCCTTCCATGTTCATGGGTGACAGTGTGTGTGTGTGTGTGTGTGTGTGTGTGAGAGAGAGAGAGAGAGAGAGAGAGAGAGAGAGAGAGATTCACATAACAATCCAAATTGTCTGCGAACACACAAAGTTCCAAAGAGCTGGAATTACAGACAGACATCATCATGTCCAGTATATTTATGTATGAGGAGTAAATGTTCATATGTTATGTCCATATACATATGTGTATACATGTATGTATATTTACACACTGAGCAGCATCTAACCTGTTAGGAGGCAGTTTTGCGAGGTCATTAGTCCCTAGCAATACAGTGTACAAATTCACACAGCATTTACATGGTATCTGGAATCATGGGTGACAAGAGCACACAGAAGATGTGTGCGGGTTGTAGGCAGACACTACACCTTTTTATAGAAGGGACTTGAGCACCCATTGGCTTTGGCACCTGAATGGACGGGAGTGGTCCTGAGACAAACACTTCAAGTGCTGAACGATCGCTGTATTGAGCACATACATGAACTCAATTGCCTGAGATACATTGCCTGAGATACATTGCCTGAGATAAATGACTTGGGTGGGTTTTCTTGTCTAGCTTTACTAAAGACCTGGGGGGGGGGGTGACACACACACAAATAAAGTTAGGCTGCAGAGGGGAACAAACCAGGGAAGTGATAATATACAAGAGAAACCTGGTTCTACCTGGATGCAGCTGAGGCCCATGCTCTTGATCTTCAGGAGCCAGGCAGGAGCTGCCGGCCCTTCCCAGCCTGTGTGGTGGCAGCAGGTGAGCTGGGGAGGGCAGATGTGACAAACAAGGGAACAGAATATCTCTTTGTAGAAACCAAACAAGTTTTGAGGGGGATAATCTAATTTCAGATATTCCGCGATACCTGTCATCCTGCTCTCCAGTGAGCCTGTGACACCGATAGCATCTTAAGGCCAAACTGAGATGAGACATAAAGGATCCAAAAGTATACGCCAGGCTTGGCAGTGACCGCATCAAACAATTTTTTTTTTTTTTTTTTTTTTTTTTTTTTTTTTTTTTTTTTTTTTTTTGGTTTTTCGAGACAGGGTTTCTCTGCAGCTTTTTTAGAGCCTGTCCTGGAACTAGCTCTTGTAGACCAGGCTGGCCTCGAACTCACAGAGATCCGCCTGCCTCTGCCTCCCGAGTGCTGGGATTAAAGGCGTGCGCCACCACCGCCCGGCTCGCATCAACCAATTTTGAGGTAGCAGGTGGGAAACTCCCATGGAAACGAGAGCATCCTGTAAAGACCATTTGCCATCAAGACCGAGAGCTCTCGCCATTCGTCTTCTCTCCCACCCACTCCTTGTCCAGGGAGAGGGAGGCATCATGGGGAAATTGAAAACAAACAGATAGGAAATCAAAACAACATCCAGTCTGCACTCTGCTGCCTACCTGCTAGCTCCACAGCCTTGAATAAGCTGCAGCTCCTGGCGCCTCAGTCTCCTCACGGATGAAATTGAAATAGCGGTGATCACACTGAATAGGTGGCAGGGAAAACTGCACCCACTTATCATGTGCTATGAGCTGAGATCATATTCTCGGCCTTCTTCACCTCAACATCATATCCTCCCAACAGACCCCAGGACAGCAAGCCCTGTGATCTCCCGAAGCCCAAAGACTCAAGGATAGCCAGCCCCACCTGTGCAGAGTCTGTGTAGGGAGTCTAGTCTGGGCTCAGCCTCTGCACCCAACGATTGATCATAAACAAAGCAGCAGTTGCCAGCTCACCACAGAGGGGCTGGAACTCACAGAAGTGTGCATTGGAGAAAGGGAATCTGTGACAGCAGAGGAGGCTTCTTCTGCCTCATGATTACCTAACGAGGGTGTGAATTTCACGCGAGAAGTTGGGAATGACAGCGGGGAAAGAGCTCCTCCCGTGGTCTTTCCTTTCTCTTTGTGTACAACTTCAGGTTCGCGAGCCCTTGAAACGCTGTCTCCTTCCGTTCCATTGCTAACACCACAAGACACACAGGGCAGATTTTACTGTCTCCCTTTTACTGAAGATTAAAAAGGAAAAAAAAAAAAAGAAAAGAAAAAGAAAAAAAAAACGAGCTGCAGGCCCCTACAGCTCAGGGACCAGCCAAAAGCCATTGACAAAGTTGCAGGGTAAATTTAACAGGATTGTCACAGGATTAAAAGATGCGAGTCATGGGTGAGTTGACAAGATGACTGGCACGCAGCGGGCTCTCAACAGCTACTTAGTGCAAATGACAGGGAAGGGCTTGCACTGAGTCTTTCTCCAAGCACAGGCCTGCCACTGTGTGGCCCGAGAGTTCGCCCTAGCCGAGCCCTGCAGGGATCACTCTCCACAGCCAGTGTTCAGGTGGCTCTTTTACATTTAGATACACGTATTTTCCTACATGCTCTTGAACGCGTGCCTCTGATTTTATTCGCTTGGCGGAGTTCTGGCTAACACAGGTGAGCCTCACAGTTCAGGTGTTTCCAATGCAGGCGCTGTGGAGTGAAGTAGCCTCATACTCTGATGGAGAAGCCAGGATGGAGCAGGAAATGCCACCCAGGTGTCTAGTCACACTGCGCTCTCGTTGGTGCTGTGCTGACCTTAAAATCGGAAGTGTTAGTGACATGGAATTGTGTGGTTAAAGGGGTGATTACGTAGATTTATCCCAATGGCTCCCAGAAGGCATCCTGGGGAGTCAGGCTATGGATCTAGGATTTGTCTGCAGGACTTAACGCCTTTCTGTTGAGCTTGTATTTTTGTGCACTACCCATGTAATTTTGATTGCTACGGAAAAGGAGTTATAGTACACTTCAGAAAGGTGACCATTTCCCATAAGGCAAAAAAGAAACTGCTTGGTTTTGTTTTTCTGTATACCGTGAATTGCTTTCTGACCACAATGATAAACAGTTAACTGAGCATCTGCTTTGTGCCAGACACAGGCTTAAGGGCTGATCCCATCATCAATCCCCACAAGTTTGTTAGATGGGTATTAAGATTCGTGTCCCCTACCAACAACTGCATACGTGGTATAAATGGGGTCTGAACTCAATGATGGTTCCGTCTCCCCTTGTTCCTGGTTCAGATCCGGTAAGGTAGAGACCTGACACCTGTCCCTCTTGACCTGCTGTGCTGTGGATGCTGCTGCAAGCCTTTCTCCTCTGAGCCTCACTTGAAGATGGGTGGGGCGCTCAGTTCTCCGTGTTCAGCTGTGAAGCCATTTTGCAGTTTGTGCCGTCTACCTAGTCCGTCTCACAGCCGTGGCCAAGAACCAGGCCCTTCCATCGCGCTGCCTAGACACTGGGAACGTTGCCCACAGTTGGACAGATAGACTCATGTTAAAAGATGGAAGCAGAAATCACAGGGCATGCACAGATCAGGCTGCATCTGCTCAGGAGGCCGTGGTCTCTGCAAAGGAAGTGCCTGTCTGCCGGGCTTCCCCACACAGGGTGACATCAGAGAGGCCCATCATCTGATAGCTAACCGCTCATCCTGCTGGCAGGTGGAAGGCAAAACATAGTTAAAGTTTAGTGAGCTTAATCTACTCAATAATAAAAATAATAATGGCCCAATTAATAGCAATCCTGTGCACTTTTATGAATGCTTTCATCTGAGAATCAAAGTGGTTTGGAGGAGCAGCCATCATTAGGTTGATTTTACTGATGAGGAGAACTGACATAAAGAGGTTAAATGACTCGCCCAAGGTCAGAATTTGAGTCAGCGCTGGAACCCAAGAGAATGCCTGCTCAGCCAAACGCTTGCACGCTCTCTCTCTCTCTCTCTCTCTCTCTCTCTCTCTCTCTCTCTCTCTCTCTCTCTCTGGCACTTGTGCAGCATCTTTCATCAGAGAATCCTAAATTAATCTCCCAACAATTATCACCATTCATCAGCGGCCAACAACCAAAAAGAAGAAGAAGCAGCAGCTAACCGGGCTTGCCAAGCTTTGGAGGCCTCTGTCCTGTGCTGCCTGCCTCCCCCGGGGGCATCAGGCAGTGTCAGAGCAGGGGACACCCTGATCCAGGTGCAGGGTCCTTAGTCTGGCCATCAGAGGGACGAGGGCAGCAGGCCAAGTATCCAGAGCCATTTCCCATAGCTACAGGTTATCCTGGCAAGTCTAGCTGTGTGAGTGCCTCTCCGCTGATTTATTCCAAATGAAATGAGTGCAGACAGCGTGGCTGGAGGGAGATAAACTAGAGCAGAGACAGATGACCGGATTCCTGACTGCTGATCGTTCGCTGTGCATTCCTAGACTGCAAACACTCTTGCAATCTCAGCCTTCCTGTGTAGAACCTGCAGGCTGGACCTCAGGGGCTCTTGAACCTGATGAAGCCAGCCGCTTGTGCTGTAAACCTGTGTTTTGCACACATGCTTCTTGATGCACAGTGTCCTACCTTACACATCCTATATGGAAGACTGAGTGAGGAGCAAGTGTTTAGCCAAATGTATATAATAAAATCAGTGATTATTCATTGGGGAGGGGCATCCTACTGAGTTACTGTGCCCAGGAGGCTTGGAAGACGCATCATTGGTGGAAGCCATTTTTATTGGGCGTAGTCTAACAAAAGCACACATTTAAAAATGCAGTCTCCTCTCTAAAAAGAAAAGGCTAGAGAGATGGATCAGTGGTAAAGAGTACTTTTTGCTCTGGCAGAGGACCTGGGTTCAAGTCTCAGCACCCACAGGGCAGCTCACACCATCTGTAACTTCAGTTACAAGGGGGATGCAATGCCCTCTTCTGGACTCTGGAGGAACTTCAGGTATGTGACACAGACACAGGCAACTGTAACACCCAAACACATAAAATAATAAAGAGAAAATCAGAAAGAAAAAGACAGAAATCTGAGGGGAAAGAAGAAAAGGAGGAACCACCTAGGAAGCATGGCAGCTTGCGCTGAGCTCAGCCATTCAGATGAATGTGCCAGACTCTTGTCCGTCTTCAGACTTAGAAGCCACTTGGGAGTCAAGACAGGACTTGCCTGAGTCCCTGCAGTAGCTGGGATCACAAGATTTGAGCTCCAGGCTGTCTGATCCGTCTGTTTGCATTCTCTCACAGGGCACTGGGAGGTTTCTACTAAATAGTGTATTTTCTCCACCACTTGGAAGGTGAAGACAGGAGGATCGGGAGTTCAAATCCAGCCTTAGCTATACAGCAATCCTGAAGCCAGCCTATGTTACAATGCACTGTTTATATATCCGGTAGGGAGTGTTATATCCCTGCAGTGGAGAACTGTAGCCTCTTCTGAACTTTTGAGCCCATTTTACAGATGAAAATGTGGAGGTCCGAGGAGGCTTAAGAAGCTGGCACAACTGCAGCAAGGAACCTCACCAGAAGAGAAGGTAGCGCTTTTGTGGTTCCCACTGGGATCCACTGGCGTCTCCATTCATTCATTCACTCACTCATTCATTCACTCCACTCGTCCAGCGATTATCTTGCTTATCAGTATAGTAGCTGTCACATCGCAGATCACCTACTGGACAAAAAGCTGACGAAAATATTCTTTCTTTAACCCTCTCAGACGCTTCTTTCAGGGCTTCAATTATAAACAGTCGCTGGCATTTGTTAAGCTCTTACTGCTTGTGACGGTCCGTGCCCGTGCAAATAAGTCGTCTGCATTATCTCGTTTACTCCCATAATAACGCTCACAGGGAGGGATCATTTTTTATTGTCTCTGCTTTACAAACAGGAAACCCAGACTTAGGGAGATTAAAGAACGTGTCCGAAGCCATTGGGTCGGTAAGGGGTGGAGCTGAGATCAGAACCTCGTCCTTGTGACCTTTTCGCAGAAGGACTTTCAGGTGTGGCCAACATGGAAAACCTGAGACTTCATACTTCTCAAAATCTTCCTTCGTTTTCTTTGCAGGGCGCCAGGAGGTTTGGCCACTTGAGGCCTCCTGGCCCCGCCTACTCCTCAGGACGTGACTTTCCTGTCTCCATAGGAAGCTGGGTTCGGCAATTCACACAGAACCCCTTCTGCTTTGTGGCACCTGCAGGTTCACACCAAAGGAATGGCCCCTGCCAAGAGCTGGAACTTTCAGCTCAGAGAAGACGATTTTTCCTCTCCCCTTGTCCAAACCCACGGAACGCGACACACACAAAGGGGTCGTGGCACTAAGCAGCTAGGATTGCAACGTCTTCAGCTCCTCAGGGCAGGCTGGAGCGCCGAACACAGCCCCACAGTGCCCAACAAATCCTCATCTCTCCAACAGTGCATGGCAGCCCCATTGAAGGCAGATAAAATACTTTCCACAGTACCACGTTTTATCTCCCCTTTGTGGGCCCAGGGAATAAAACACAGTTGCCAAACACAAATTAACGTGTAATTATTTTCCCTGCCTGAATCATTTTCTTTCATGTGTCAGTGCGTGCCGAGCAAAGAGCACCACACCTTGGACTTTAATTGTGGTAATCAGGGCTCTGAGCCACAAGAAAGTCTCTGCTAATGCCTTCCCTAGCTCTTGCTTTCAAGTTGAAGCAACTAATCCCTCCACCCTCCACTTCTTTTTTAAGAGAAAGAAGCATTTGCTGGGGGAGGCCCCAAGGCCGCTGCAGCCAATAGCTGACCTGCTTGGCCGCAGGAAAGTGTCCACTCCTCTGAACATAAACACAACTTTCTTGGATAAGTGACTTTACCTGCTAATGACCGTCTCTCCCCAACCCCGCCCTAGATTCATTTGTTATTGTTTAGTAAATGTGAGACCACCTGTCATTGTGTCAACACTGTAATGAGAAGTGTGTTGTGTGGTCTGCCTGCAGAGACGGTTTTTTTTTTTTTTTTTTTTTTTTTTTTTTTTTTTTTTTTTTGGTTTTTCGAGACAGGGTTTCCCTGTAGTTTCTAGAGCCTGTCCTGGAACTAGCTCTTGTAGACCAGGCTGGCCTCGAACTGATTTGATTTGAGTCATGTGCCAGTTGCTAGAGAACAGAAGGTTTGCTGTGCACCTCTGTTCCAGCGACTACCCCGGCCCCTAGAGAGCTTGGAAAGCTGGTTTTCCCCTCTTGTTTTTTGTTGTTGTTGTTGTTGCTGTTTTTATTTGTTTTGCATGTCTATGTGTGTGTGCAGGTGCATGCAAGTGCACACACACACACACACACACACACACACATGAGGAGGGCAGAGAACAACTTGGAGTGTCCTTCCTCAGGTGTTAGCTACCATTCCTTATTTATTTGTTTGTGTGTTTGTTTATTATTTTCAGGCACATTCTCTCACCAGCCTGACCCAGGTGCACTGACTGACTGGTGCCCAGGGATCTGCCTGCATCAGCACCAGGATTATAAGTGAGCACCACCAACATGAACAGGTTGTTTGGTTTTAACATGAGTTCGGAAGTTCAAACTCAGGCTCTCATGCTTGCAAGGCAACCACTTTCCCAACTGAGCTGAAGCCGACTCTTGTTCTTTTTGATAAGTCTCTTTCTTCTTCTTCTTCTTCTTCTTCTTCTTCTTCTTCTTCTTCTTCTTCTTCTTCTTCTTCTTCTTCTTCTTCTTCCTCTTCCTCTTCCTCTTCCTCTTCCTCTCCTCCTCCTCCTCCTCCTCCTTCCTTTTCCTCTTCCTTTCATCCTTCCTCCTTCTCCTCCTCCACCTCCTCCTCTACAGACACAGGCACACTCACAGGTATGAAATGGTAATTTAGTCACCGAAAACCACCTCTTCCCTTGCAGAAAAATCAGCTCCCTCTTTTCAGGCATGGTTGTATTTAGAAAACATGTGGGTAATTATTCTTATTAAAACAGTCTGTGCTTCTCCCCTGGCTCGGATCCTGAAGCCCAGGACATCAGCCCATCACTAGCCAGCAGCAGGGGTGAGGGCTGCGAGACCAATAACCTCACATTTATGTAAATAATGTATCTATGGGGTTTCAGCTTTGAACATGAAACAGAAAGGCCCATTGACTCTAGAATGATCTCCTTATGATGTGCCCAGGCCACAGACATTACCAACATGCTAACACCTAAGCCTGCCCATTCTGGTTCCTTCTCAAGATCAAAGGTTGAGTCTCTTTCCCTTTTGACAAAACCTGTGTTCAAATAAAGGATAGCATTAAATCTCTATACACGCTCACCCATGTGTGCACTCAACAATTCTAATCACAATTATCGTGTATGCATTCAATAATTATTGCCTTTCTAAGGAGTAGACAAGGAGGAGGAGGATAATAGTCAACCCCTAATCTCAAGAGGAGTCCAGAAGATGGAGACAGGGTTGGGAAGTGTCAGAGCCCTGGGGTGAGAAAGCAGCACTGTGCTGTGGCAGCTGAGAGGGAGGAGCTGCCCCGGGATCTGCAGCTGGGTTGCCTGAACAGGCTAAGCAGAAGCCCTTCCCCTGAGACCTGTGATTGGCTCTCAAGTATAGCTCTGATGTCTTTCTAACTTATACCCACACCTAAGAGGAAATTAAGGCCACAGAGATGATGTTGGAACCCAAGACACTTTCTACTAAACTGGACAATACCCATTTTTTCCATTTTGAGGAAATGACAGCATAATCTACAGGCGAGAGACATGCCACGTTTGGGCTGCACTGTTACCGTTTTGTCATTTTCTCTGCCACCTACTCCAGTCTAAACAATCAGCACAGCACTAAGTTAAGCCCTAATTTATCTCATTTGCCAGTTACTGCAATGTAAGTGTTCTAGCTATAGCCATCTTCAGAGCCACCCATGTACCTGAGAGGCACAGAAGCACGGCATTCCACAGACTTTTTATCTTGCACACTCAGTGGATGCAAACAGCCTTAAGAGCATTAGAGAGTAGTAAAGGATAATAAAATAATTAGAAAATGATGAGTTTTAAGTCTTTACAGCCTTTGTTTTTTATATAATTTATTTAATTATAAGTTTTTATAATTTAATCTTGAATAATTGCTGTATTTAGCAACAAGCTTGCAAAACCCTGACGATTTAGGAATTGACTCTCACAGACCGGTAAGGGCAAGCTCTGGCACATAACCCAGTGGGAGAGGTCATGGAGGGCCTCTCCAAGAAAGACATTTCCAGAGCCAAGCGGAAGCATCTTGGTGTACAGGGAAGGGAGGGCTTCAAGGTCTGACTACTGTGGGTTCAAATCTCAGCTCCGCTCTTATTGCTTGTCTGATTGTATTGGCAGCTGCTACACCATCCAACACCTTAGATTCTTGTTGCTCAAAATGGATCAAACAAAGCCCAAGCCACAGGGCTGCTTTATGAGTGGGGGATCTCACCCCATGAAGTCCTTTACATATTAATGCCAGATCCATAGGAAACTAGAAAGAGGTGAGAAGACATGGGGAGCATTCCCAACACAAAGAATAACCCAGAAAGGCAGAATGAGAGGCTCCCGGAGGTTTGTGGGATGGACCATTGCTCCACAGGGCCCAGTCCTTGAACACACAAGGCTGGAACAGTGACTATGATTACAGAGGTCAGCCTCTACAGTCTCACGGAGATCTGCCTGAGTTTGTCTCTCCCTCTATAAACTAAAGCTTCCTTATCCCAACCCTCATCTTGGTTGAATGAGGTTTCACTCTGAAAAGTCCAGAGCCTGGAAGATGTATGAATGAGGTGATCAGCATTTTTTTTCTAGAAGTCTGCTCAGT
Organism: Arvicola amphibius; assembly: GCF_903992535.2. NCBI lineage: Eukaryota > Metazoa > Chordata > Mammalia > Rodentia > Cricetidae > Arvicola > Arvicola amphibius. The sequence goes on along the minus strand of NC_052052.2, from coordinate 149,974,483 downwards.
GCCTGGAAATGACAGGAGATTAGTAAAGGATTTATAGGTTGACCCCCACCCCCTCCGGTAAAGCAGAGTTGGTCTCCAGACTCAGCCTGTCCATCAAACCCTATGCCCACTGTAAGCCCAGGTGAGCTCCTGGCTAAAACTAGGAAGATTGCCTGGAGAGAGAGCCCCATCTTTGGTACATCCAAATCTGGATGCAATTTGGGGAAGCTCATTGCGCTACGATTAAGTTCCTGTAAAGTGCACAGGTACCCCTGGTTCTGGGGTACCATTGATGCTGTGGATACTCATCACGGCTGCCCAAAGACTTGTCCCTGGGGTGATCATGTCTCCCTATCTGCTAGACTTGGATTTTGTCAGAATCAACATTACCCAGGGTCAGGGAGACACAGCATGACTCCCAGAAGAACATCAGGTTGAAAACTCTGTTGTTGAGGAAGTAAGCAGGGTCACTACTTGTTGGCTTTACAGGAAACGACTAGCTTGCCTGTTCATAGATAGCCGGCAGGAGCTCTGCCTTTTTATCCAACCACGGAGGGTCCAGCTAAGAACTTTCTGGCACCTTTCCAGTTACATACCTACTATGTGGCAGGGACTCTCTGACAGCAAGGCTCAGACTGCTACTCACAGCTCTGAGAGGCATCTGGAGAAATTTAGTGTTTGCAAAGTAGGCAGGCTGCCGTTGACTCACTGAACCTCTGAGGGAACTTCACGAGGCCAGTGTTGTGAGAGCCATTTTAGAGATAAGGAAAATGAGGCACAGAGAAATTAAGTGAATAATAACAATGATTATGATTTGAGTGCTCTGGGCCTGATGTGGATTTCCAGGCATCAACCCAATCTGCCTTGCAGCCACAGAGTGAGTAAGAGCCATTAATCTCGCCCTTGTTCTACTGATGAGGACGCTGGGGCTTAGTGTGACCTGGGGAGTGTGGTGCAATGTGCCTTCTGACCCTGAGTTACAAGATCCAAGCTCTCCTTCCTGACTGGCACGGGGCCCAGAGCCAGAGAAGTGGAGTCAGGGATTGAAATCCGTTGCGATTCTCTTTCAGGAGCTGTGATTCTCCCATCATCCCCTCACCACCACACCCATTGCCCCGCCCTTAGCTCATCGTCCCTTCGCAGGTAGAGCACTGTGAGGCGGCGTTAAGATCCAACTCCAGCCAGGTGGTGGTGGCGCACGCCTTTAATCCCAGCACTCGAGGCAGAGGCAGGCAGATCTCTGTGAGTTCGAGACCAGCCTGGTCTACAAGAGCTAGCTCCAGGACAGACTCTAAAGCTGCAGAGAAACCCTGTCTCAAAACAACAACAAAAAAAGAAGATCCAACTCCAGCGCCGAGCACCATCTGCGTCTACTCGAGTCGATTCTTCCTTGTTTCTTCTAGACTTCTATCTAGGAAAGTGCAGTGAAAGTGTGGCCCATCCTTCGTCTTCTCTCCAGCTCTCAATGTTCTCCATGGGAGATGCGGCTCAGCTTTAGGGAGAAGAAAGATGCACCGAGTGCATTGAGGCAGATGCTCGTTCCGAATCCATCTCTCACTACCCAGTGGCCCAAGTGTGTCTGGCTCCGCCCAGAGTTGCCAGTTCAGCTCCCTCTCACTGTAACTCCTGAGCAACAATTGGTCCCTAACACTGCATAATGTGTATCTTATCCCAAGATGACATAAACAGAGCCAAGAGGAATGATAGGAACCACAGAGTCAAGGAGATACATTCGTACAGTGGCCAAGTGTATTTTGTGCTCCAGATGCTGTTAGAAGGCAGGTCCCCCATAATTTTCAGCCCTGTGGAATCGAGCTCATTTTCCCAGTGGAAAATATGAGCCATTCAAAATATTCATCTCTAAAGCAGGAGAGCACTGGACTCTGTCCTTGGGATGCTCGACTTGGCTCTCCAACCCTGGGCGGGTGGGTTGACTTCCCAAACTCTCACAGACTCCTCAGTGAAACAGCGGGTTATAAACAGCGCATTTAAATCTTCTCTGAGGCTATAATCGTCAATTCCATTTTCCAGATGAGGAAAACAATCACGGAGAGGATAGCTCACATGCCCTGACTTACACGACCGGAAAGGGACCATCCTCAGCTCCCATACAGAGTCATTCTCTCGCTGGACCAGAAATGATCTTCTTCACAGAGTTTCCAGTCCACAGAAACCACGCCTAGAAAAGCAAAACTGATAGCATGAGTACATATTACAAAATGGGCTCACTAAATTGTTTACACCCGCTGGATGGTCCAATGGTGACCATCTATGTGCTGGAGAAGCCGAGAGCCCAGGACCTGCTCAGCATATGGCACCATTGTTTCTGCAGCTCAAGCGTGGTGATGCATGCCTGGAAGATTGGACGGCCAATGAATCTGGGTACTGGTGTCAGTAAAGGGTGGTGGCAGCATTGGTGGCAACAGGGTAGGGGCAGTCAACAGTAGAGGGTGAGCAGCCCTGGTTTTTCTCAGAATTCTCTGGATGTGTAACTGGAAAGTGTTACCCCCTTTGAGGGAGGGAGCCTTCACTTTCGCAGACCTGCCAAGAAGTATGTCTCTTTTTTGGTTCCAGATCCAGTGAAGTTGACGACCAAGATAAATGGTCATATGGGGTTTCTCTGAGCCACTGACATTCATTCATTCAGACTTTGACTCCGAATCAGAAGGCTGTAGACCAAACACTATTTACTCTTTGAATAGTCTCATCTTTTTCTTTCATGGTAATGGACTAGTTTATATTGCTGTGAGGCACAAAATATTTCAAATATGCTTTCCTATTTGGGATGAGGTTGGTGACTCCATAGTGTTTGAGGCAACAGGACTCATTGGTCCCTGTGGGATCACTGGCTTTGACTTCTTTGGGTTTATTCTTATGCCAAAGCTCTGCTCACATCTGACCATCTAACTGCCCTGTTGGCTTGAAGCTGCCACTGGATGCTGACATTCTGTTGATATCATCTGACTATTTTATGTCTTTTTAAATTACTATTAATGAGGACCCTGTTCTTTGGATACTAACGAGTACAAATCCAGGCTCTTTGCTTCAAAATGTCCATTTCCTTCCTCTTCCCTCCCCACAGCTAATTTTGATTCAATGACTGGACCAGGCCAAGAACCTTGCCATATAAAAAATCCTCGGTCCCAAGAGCGCTGGAGCAAGTGAGGAGTCTAACAGAGGACTTCCCACCGCACAGAACCAGGATGGAAAGACAGCCCACAGGCTGCCTCTCCCACTCACCTACTGTATCAACAAAACCTTTCCATTGTAGAACATTTTCCAAACAGAGGTAAGCCAAAAGAATGAGCTGTAAACCGTCCATAATCCCACCCACTCAAAGATAATAACGCTTAACTCGCAGTGAGCCTTACACCAAATACGTTTCTACTGTGTGTGCTTTTAAATACCTAGCGGAACTTAAAGGGACAGGTTGGGGATTCCTCATCTGGAGTCCAGGGACCAGAAGTGGGTCATGGCTGGGACTCTGCATACTTTTTCTAAGTGTCTCATGTTTGGAGTCTTTGCACACACAAAATGTGGTATCATGGGGAAGTGTCCAAGTCAAAACACAAGCTCCATCTCTGCTTTATATACACTCTTACACACAGCTCCAAAGTAATTCTTACACTATTTTGATAATTCTATGCATAAGATTCAGGATTTTTTTTTTTTACTTACCTCAAATACTCAAAAGTTAAAATTTGGGGGAATTTCAGGTTTTTACATTTTTGAGTTAGGCATGTTCAGAGTAAACTGAGTTTGGGTTGAACAACAGAAGTTGTTTTATGAAGTTTTGTTCCTTAAGATAGATATTACAGGGCCTAGAAAAATGGTTCAATGGTTAAGGACATTGACTGCTCTTCCAGAGGACCCAGGTTCAATTCCCAACACCTCTAGGTTGTTCACAGTCACCTGTAACTGCGTTCCAGGGGATCCAAGCCCCTCTTATGAACTCCTCGGGCACCAGACACACATGTGGTGCATAGGAATATGTACCTGTAAAACAATCATGCACACACACAAAAAAACACTTTTAAGATATACATTATAACAACCATATACAGGATACTAGGAACAGTGAAGAATACAAAATTAAAAAAAAAAGAATACAAAGTTTAAAAAGAACACCCCAGTCCTTGCCCTGAAGTAATTACTGTTTCCCTTCTGCTCTGTGTCTTTCTCAACTTTCCCCACACAGGATAATATATATACAATGTACTTTTTGGACAAATGGAAACAACTTTGTAGTTTTCAACAGTTATTTTTTCTGTAATCTTATCTTGTGGACACTTGCCCAGGTCAATAAATACAGTCCTGTATTACAATTTCTAACGATCACCCCATATTTCACTTTGTGGGGGTGTCAATTTGTTTAACCAGTCTCACATTGCTGGTCCTTTTTATCACTTCTACTTTTTTTCTTACAGATGGCGTGGTGAAGAACAGCCACATGGCTGTGTTTTGGGCATTTCAGCTGTTTAAAATAACCCCTAAGGCCAACACAGCTGCATCTTAAGGTACACCTCCTTGAAAAGCTGCGGACTTCGTCAGAACTTTGCCTCTGGGACGCCCTAGGGTGTAGGTTTCAGGACAAACGTGTAGAACATGTGGTCTACAGGTCAACTGCATCCGGGGAAACTGAGACCAATAAGCATCAATGGAAGCACCCTGTCTCAAGCTCTTCTTTTGTCTCAGGGGGACACCGTGCCAGCTAATGCTAGACTCAGGCCACCATGACTGCCCCAGCTCTGGGAATCAAACTGTGTTTCATCGTCAAACTTTTCAGAGCTCTCTCAGTCCCAGGAGTTGACACTCGCCTTCCAGGACCAGGCCCCACCTGACTCAGCACTCACTGCCCTCCCCGGGCAAACTCTCTGTAGACACTATCCTTCCCAGAGTTGCTCCTCCTATCACTCACACACACACACACACACACACACACACCACACACACCACACACACACTACACACACACACACCACACACCACACACACACCACACACACCACACACAAACACCACACACACCACACACACACTACACACACACACACCACACACCACACACACACCACACACACCACACACACACACAAACACCACACACACACCACACAAACACACACACACACACACACACACACACACCGCCCTGGTCACTCACCCTAGACACAAGCCAAGCCAACTGCAGCTCATGGTCTTCTTCTGTCTCTGCAGAACTGTCTGGAAGCTCCTGGGGAGGGATCACACCCACTCACTCACACCTCCAGTTGGCCTTCCTTACGGAGTGCTTCACTGTGTCTGCTCGCTCCTCTTTATGACTCCCCCAGGAAACTTCTGGAAGTTTTACTTGAGGATTCTATTGAAATCTCACAACCTACCTATAATGTCTGGTTTTGTGTGTCAACTTGACACAAGCTAGAGTCATCAGAGAGGAAGGAGCCTCAGTTGAGGGAATGCCTGGATAAGATCCAGCTGTAATGTATTTTCTCAATTAGTGATCAATGAGAGAGGGCCCAGCCCATGGCGGGTGGGGCCATCCCTGGGCTTGTGGTCCTGGGCTCTATAAGAAAGCAGGCTGAGCAAGTCACGGGGAGCAAGCCAGTAAGCAGCACCCTTCCATGGCCTCTGCATCAGCTCCTGCCTCCAGGATCCTGCTCTGTTTGAGTTTCTGTCCTGACTTCCTTCAGTGATGAACAGCAATTCTGAAATGTAAGCCTAATAAAGCCTTTCCTCCCCAACTTGCTTTTTGGTCCTGGTGTTTCATCACAGCAATAGAAACCCTAAGACACAAACCTAAAACCAAAAGATAGCCCTTTCAAGTCAATGCTTTGTCTGTCCCCCAGAATAATTATATTGAACACATTTTCTGTATCAGAGGCGCGCATGTGTGCATCAGATTTTCATGCTTTAAGATATTTTGCTAAACTGTGTCCCTAAAGCGCCATGCTGTTTTCTTATTGAGGCGTTTTGGTGATGCAGCTGCTCTTGCCACCCGTCCTTCTGTAAGCAACCCCTCACTCACGCTCCCGTAAGTAACAGTAATAAATTTATGGATTCGACAGCTATATTTGCTTGGAACCCTTTATCTGACTTGCCATCTCTATCTGGAGCACACAGTATTGTCTCCACACAAAAGCAACCCAACAGTGCTCTGCTCGAAACCCAGAGTAAAGCTGAATGCCTGTCTGATTCAGGAGGTCCAATCTGGAGCCTGCCACCTTTTTCTCAGGAGTTGTTGGGAACTGCTTCCTGAAGAGACCCCCCCCCCACACATTAGCTGCCTCATCTCGAAGGGCTCTTAGAATGAACTCTTCTCAAGAACTCCATAGTCGTTCTCTCAAACCTTATCTGAGTGTGTGTCCTCAGAGTTCCCCGCCTTGGCTCTGTGCCTTCTAACTCTTGCAATGCATTGTGGCCTCATGACCAGCCTCTCCTGCTGTCCATTCTCTGTCCATCTGCTGGATGACATCTTCATGAAGGAAACAAAGGTGTAATTAGATTCTGGTGCCAGAGGGTCGGAGAGTGAAACAGGAAGGGATGCGTGACCCTCTCGCCTGCCACAGGCTGACCACTCCCACGTCAATCATATTTGATACGACTGCTCCTGATATGCTCTGATTGTAGTCATTGAACTTGTTGATAAAAACCGCACAAGGAACACTTGCTTGCTCCTTGCCTCCAAATAGTTTCTGTATAGGTATCACCACCTCCTCCAAGGACATCGGTCTTCTGAGTAAGACAGCCTCTTCCCTGTGTTCACAGCTTCCCATCCCACCCTCCGTTTCTGCAGAAAACACCACGCTGAATTATAATTGCATGTTCATAATCCACCTCTCTGGCTGGACCGTGTACTCACAAAGAGGAAGGACTGCAAACACTAGCTAAAATTCCCAAATCCAAAATGCTCCCAATTTTTTTTTAAAAAAAGCAAAACCAAACAAACAAGCAAAACACATTTGATCACCAAGATGATTCTAAAAATAGCAAATTCTACACTTGTCCTCAGGGGGCAGGTTGCAATCACAATGCAGACTCCCCAAAATACTATATAAAACTAGTTAAGTTATTCATGCAAGACCTACCTGAAACATAATTGAATTTCATGTGTAGACTTGAGTGCTATCCCTGAGATATTTTATTATGTAATGGGGAAATACTTGAAAACCAGAAAAAAATACCAAATAGCTTTTAGGATAAGGAAGAGTGAGCCTTAATTTAACTCCACAGCCCAGAAACCTGTGTGCAAAACCACAACAGAAATCATGCCACAAGATCCCTCTCCAGCCTCAGCATTCAGCTCGTAGGGTTGCTCAGAGCCAACACCCCTCTTTTGGACTGGCAGCCACCATCTCCTGTAGGTCAGAGGCCACTGTTCCGTGGCTCTGTGTCAGTCTTGCCACAACAGACAACATGCATGCAAACAGCATGATCAGCGTGCACACCACTCTCCTATGAAACCTGATCTTACGTCTGGCTGTCACTGCACACCGGTACCTCCCATCAGAGCTCTAGAAGAGGTGTCTTGATTCACTGGCAGCCTTGTTTGCTTGAGTCAGGCCTGTCTCCAGGGTGGGCCTGATGTAGGACAGCCAGCAAGGAGCCCTTTTTGCCCAAATAGGCTGTCGAGTTACTGATGACTTCAGATGCCAAGAGGCTTTGATCAAGATTTCTGCGCTGGGCTGTGCGTAACCACGAACACTACCAGCATGCTGCTTTGCATTAGCATGCGAGTTCGGCACAAGCTGCTCTGGGTTTGATTTTAGTCTTGAAAGTCATTTAGTTTGGTAATGATTTGCACAAAAAGGGACGGCTCATTTAGTTCTGCTTCTTGTCCCACTTTCTCAGTGCAGAAGCAAGTTTGGGCTGCGGGGGTGAATGCTGATGCATTTCACGTTGTCTGGGTACTACTGCAGCCGGCCGTGCTGTCCCCACCTGTTTCACATCCATTAGGAAACCCATATGGGGTTTGGGCTGCCAAAGTTTGATTGAGTGCAAGAGTCGGAGCTGACGAGGTAAGAGCTAAACAAGGCCAACCTAGACTCCCGACAGCCAGTCTCTAACAAGCTGGTATTTGTTAGGAGATATTTTAATATGACAAATGCTAGAGATTGTAATGGCTTTTAATAAAGTGTGTCGGGTGATCCATCATGCATGGAGCTGGCCTTTCAAAATGCGGACCACAACAATTCTGTGCAAAGGGATGTGTCTCCCTCCGCCAAAATAGCAATGGAGAGAACAATGGTAGGTTGTAGGGTCATCTGGGATGAGCTAGTGAGTTAGTCCAAGTCATCCCCTTGGAGAAAGGATATCCGAGGACTTTCTAGACATGCTAAGATGTTAGACAATGCTGACGGGGGATTTACCGAATAGTCTAGGAACTTGAGTTTTCTGAGTCATGGTGTCAACAACCACAAATGAAAGGAGGAATTAGAAAAGGTCCCTCTTCCTGTTGATGTCTGTGATTCTGGAAAGGTCTCTGGCCATGGAACTGGCCAGCCTGATGATGTGGGATTTCCCTCTGTTTGCTGTGATTTATTCATTAATGAATAAAGAAAGCTGGCTTGAGCCTATAGCAAGACAGAACACAGTTAGGTGGGGAAAACTAAACTGAATGCTGGGAGAAAGAAGTTCAGAGTCAGAGAGAAGCCATGTAGTCCTGCTGGAGCCAGATGGAACTTTACCCAGTAAGCTGCAGCCATGTGGAAATACACAGATTACTAGAAATGAGTTAAATTAAAATGTAAGAGATAACCGATAAGAAGTTAGAGCTAATAAGCCAAGCAGTGATTTAATTAATACAGTTTCTGTGTAATTATTTTGGGGACGAGCAATCAGGAACCAACAAGCGGCCTCCATCAACAGCCTGAGTTGAGCACCTGCTTGGCTAAGCCCTACTGTTGTAGGGCACAGAGTGACACCCTGGTCCACTTTCTGTTGCTTTAAACAGGATTTCTGAGACTGAATAACTTATGAAGGAAAGCAGTATATTTGGCTGACAGCTCTTGCTGCTGCCAACATGGAGTCAAAGAATATAGTGTCCCGAACTGATACACTTCTTTTGAGGTTCTGGTACAACCACATCTGAGGTCAGGACAAGAGGATACATGGTGTATGTGAGAGAGATGGGGCATGAAAGGCTTCCTCAGCTTAGTAACAACTCACACACAGAGCTAATCCAACTCCATCAAGAAAGTCATTGGTCCACAAGGGCTCGTCCTCCATCACTCAAGTACCCCCAACAGGTTGCACCTCCAACACTGTTGCATCCAAGTACTCAAACTTAACATGTTTGTGAAAGCAACTTATATTCCAATTAGAACAAGCAAGAATTCCCAATGAGGAATACCGGCACCTATGAATGTGGCCTTACTGGTTAAGTAAGGCTTGTACAAATACTTAAGCTAATAATTTTGAGAGGAGGCCATCATCCTGGGTTGTCCTAACATACTTTAAGCCCAAATGACACATGTTCTTGTGGGAGATAAAGAAGGAGATTTAATTGGACCACACAGAAGCACCGAATTCTACTTGACCTTCCTGGAAGAACTAACTCCAATAATTCTGAAATTATTTCATAAAATAAAGGAAAGGGATAACCCAAAACAGTATTATCCTGAGTCCAAAATGAGACAAATCTCTGTCTCTCTGTCTCTCTCTCTCTCTCTCTCTCCTCTCTCTCTCTCTCTCTCTCTCTCTCTCTCTCTCTCTCTCTCTGTGTGTGTGTGTGTGTGTGTATCATCACAAAAAGTATAGACAAATCTCCCTGAAAAAAATAGATGCTAAAATTTTCAATAAAATGACACAAAATGAATTCAAGAACATAAGGAAAGGCTCATTGGCCATCCTTGGGATGGTTTCATCCAGGTGCACAGGGATGGTTCAGCAACCATAAATCAAGAAAACTTCTGACAGAGGGTTAGTGCCTAAATATAAAAATGACTTTAAAAAGTAAACAACCCAATTGAAAAATTATCTATGTGACTAGAGAGCACTTAACAACAGTTAAAAGCACTGGCTGCTTTTTCAGAAGATCAGGGTTAAATTTCCAGCACCCACATGGCACCTCACAACTGTCTGTAACTCCATTTCCAAGGACTCTGACCTCCTTGAACATTGCATGAATGTGATACACAGACATACATGCAGTCAAAACACCCATATATAATAAACAAGAATAAATAAAATCCCCCCAAATTTTAATTTAAAAAAATGAAATGAAATTTAAAAAATCATCTATGGAACAGGGCAATTCTCAAAAGAAAACGCAAATGATTTATAAATACCTTTTAAATTATCCAACCTCTTTACAGGGGAATGGAAGTAAGACCTCCCTGAGATTCCACCTCACTCCAATCAGAAACGCTATGATCAAGAAAACCATTAACAACAAGAGCTGGCATATATGTGTAGGTGGGATGCTCGGGATGCCTAGCCACTGCAGTGTAAGCTGCTGTGACCACTTTTGAGGTTCCTCAAAGAGCTAAACCTAGAACTGCTATAAGACCCAACTGCACCACATCTGGGTATATACTATAAGACCCACCTACACCACATCTGGGCATATACTATAAGACCCACCTACACCACATCTGGGCATCTACTACAAGGACCTCATACCATACAACAGAGATAGCAACATCTCCATGTTCACTGTGGCTCTTCTTACAAGGGTGAGGAAATGGGATCAGCCTAGATGTTTGCCAGCTGATGAATGGATGATGAAAATGTGGTACATAGACACAAGACGAGTTTTAGCCAACTGTAAAGAAAAGTACAAAATTCTCAGGGAGATGGGTGGATTTTGAAAACATTATGCCGAATCCGGTAACTGAAGCCCAGAAAGCGGTTGTCCCACAGTCTCCATCGTCTGTGAATCCTAGCCAGGAATTTGTAGAGTGATGTGCTTAACTTTCTGTGCTAGGAAATGCTGGAAAGGGAGAAAAGAGGGCAAGAGGGATGAAAGTAGAGGAGGAGAAATCTGAGACAGAAAAATCTGAGCGAAAGGGAAGGAAGAGGAGGAAGAAGGACAGGAACCAGGCTGAGAACATGTGAAAAAGTCATATAGAAGAAGACTACTACTTTATAAGCTTGTTTTTGAAAATACAACTAAGGAAAAACCACAAGGATTTTAGTGGAGACACCGTCCATGGATGAGCATCATTCCTGCCTGAAGTCATGGATGATCAAACAAAACCCTCATGCCGGGTGTGGGATACCTCCTGACGAGCTGCTGGCCAGGGAGACGCCAAAGCCTTCCTGACTGATACAAACCATTGCCATTGTTCTTGGTTTCCACCAAAACATGGCACTATGACCCTTCTGCTGAAGATGCCACACACTGTTTTATGGATCAAAGAGAAATAAAGGTGGGCCTGAGATAAACACTTCATCTCTACTGACCTAGCTAGCGTTACAGCATCAGAAGATCCTGTTTAGGCTGCTGGGGAAGAAAAGTCATCAACAGTCTGCCCTGTGACTCTTTCAAGTTACAATAACGACCTACCATCCAAGATGTGCCTTTAGCGTAATATTGGCATGCCTGCTATGGGGGTCACCATCTGTTTTCTGGTTGGATTTGAAGTCCACTCCACAGGAGGGCGCTGTTGCCTCAGACTGTAAACCTAGTGAAGAGTCTGTGGATGGCGGAGGCTCTGGGGGGAATCTACTACCATTGTGTTGTGCTAAACGATTCTGTTGTCAAGCTGCTTCCTGGATGGATATGTTTACTGCACAGATTGCTGCTGCAATTCACCGGAGAAGCTTCCTACTACCACATGCAAGCTGGATGGCTTTCTCACCTAAGCAGTGAGTTTCTGCTTCTGCTTAGCATAAACATCTTTAGGCTCATTACTGCCTGCCTGGAGCCAATACTGCTCAGCTCCTTTTTGATCTGCAGAAAATGAAAGCAAAACAAAAACAGAACCTGAGTAAAGAGTGGTTCATGGTCCCCTCTGAAGAGCATCACATGGCTATTCTCCTGGTTGGGCTTTGTGACAGTCCAACTATCTAGATCCCTGCAAGCTTCTTCTTCTCCAGCCACATGAAGATGCTGGGTGAATGGGCCAGCTTTCTCCGCTTGATACCCACTGTCCTAACACAATTATCAGCTTTGCTCACTTTTATTCTCTAATGTATCCCAGTTTCTCTATATGCTCAACTGCAGTAGTGATCTCTGGAAAAAGCATGGCTTTCCCAACTCTTCTATTTCTGGGACATCACCCTCATCAGAAAGCTAAAAATTAAATTAAAAAGAGGCCAGAGAGATGGGTCAGTGTTAAAGTCACTGGCTGCACTTTCAGAGGATCTCAGTCCAGTTCCCAGCACCTACATGGTGTCTCATGACCTTCTGTAACTGCAGTCCTGGGGGATCTGATGCCCTCTTCTGGCATCTGTGGAAACTGCAAGCATGTAAATATATATATATTGTATATATGCAATTATATATATATTGTATATATGTAATTGTATATATATAGTATATGTTTAATTATATATACAACAATTATATATGTAATTATACATACAACATAAATATAATATAGATATAAATATATATAATATATGCAGGCAAACACCCAATACATATAAAATTAAAAGTAAATAAATAAATAGAGAAATGAGAGTTATTTTAAGCTTCTAAATTCTGGGTGGATGACGTTTCTGTCCCTCCTTCTTTAGTCAATCAACGTTCATAACCCATGTGCATGGGGATCCCATCTAATAGCCCCTGCTTAGCCCCAGGACCCTTCCCCTACCTCTGTTCCTCTCCCACCTCACAGACAAATGATATTATTGTTGGTTACTCAAATGTGAGTTCTTGAAGAGCAAGGAGCATTGGTGTGCCTTTGGTGAGGAGAACGGCACTGAGCAGAGTGACTGTGGCTCGGGGTGGCCTCTGGGGTGACCAGGGCGGTACACGACAATTTGGAATCTTCATAGGTATGTCCACACACGTCATGAGAAGCACGCCACCTAGCACTCAGGCAGGCCATCCTGACCTCCAGAGATGTGAGTCCTACCCTTGTATTTCTTCTTTCCCTGGGGCCACAGAAGATTGCCCTGCAATCTGAAGAAACAAACACCTTTCAATTATTCCTGTCTTTACAGGAAGAGGGGAGAACTTGGAAGAGGACACCACTTCTTACTGTACTTTTAAAAGAAAGGAGGAAGCGAGGGGGGCGGGGGGGATCATAATCGTTCCCTGTCCTGATGATGACAGGTCTTTGAGATGCTCTAGGTAGGCACCACAAACTATGTGTGCACCGACCTGCTGGCAGACTGCCCAGTTTACATGACAGAGGTCGCTAAATATTTGGGGCCATGTTAGGTGGGGTGAAAAGGGAAGGGACAATCAACAGCTTGGGAAGGAAGGGTCAGACAGGCATAGGAATTCGATTCCAGTTGAGTTCTTTCACTCCCTAGGCAGAGGACTCACAGGGTAGGTGAACCCCACTCATAGAGGATTAGCCATTCATACTGTCACACAGTAGGCTCATCCAGAACCCTTGCTTGGTGCTCCACAAGGAAAACCATCCAGTACCTCCCCCTACTCTCTACCAGGATAAATGCTTCCACCTTCTACACTGAGGTTTTGAAGAGCCTTGTTTGTAGAAGTGGGTGGAGCATTGGAGGTAAAAAAAAAAACCAAAAGCAAACAAACAAACAAAACCCAGGGGAGTGACATTTAACACAGTTCTTTCCTATGTTCTAGGAGCCAGACCCTGTCCTGGGCACCGAGGTATTATTTTTTCCCTCAGCTGTAATATTAGCATCGCCAGAAGTAGATACTTCTGCCTCCAGGCTTCACTGAAAAATAAAAACGGAAAGAACATGGAATGTCCAGCACTCCTTTGCCAGTGAGTAGTGGAGGAGGGATTTGAACCCACACAGTTCTGGTTCCATCTGGTACCTGCTTAACCCAGATGCACAGACATCCTCTGGCAACACTCAGGGATGTGCTTCTCCAACTCTGCCAGGCCTCTCCTAACCTCAGGCCTCTGCAGTCAAAGGCCACGGCTAACCGCCTATTCTCCAACAACTCCCAGCTCAGCTTTGCAGCTATGGTTTACGTCTGTATTATAAGACAACTACATTTCTTTTTTCAGGGCTAAGAAAAACTCTCCCTGGCATTTCAACCTTTCTAACATCCAAATGTGGGTATTTACTAACATAACGATATATTTCTCACAAAATGGTGCTTCTAAGCGTGCAGCCCTTCATCCTCCCTGCTGGGCCATTAGTTCTTCTGGAGTCCATTGTCCTTTCTGGCTAGTGATGTTCTGGGTGAAAACCTGCATTTGTTCCCAGTACCAATGCAGTGCAGATACCTTGGGCTCCTCAGTACATAAATGAGCATGAGAGGAACATTGTTTTATGTGTTATGAAGACAGATCCCTGAAGAAACTTATGAGCTCGCAGCAGTGTGATTACTTGCACAAGATCGAGCCAGCCCAAATCTCAACACCAATAGGGTATATGGTCTCCAGTCCCACGCCCTCCTGGGGAGCTATCGGTTCATCCATCAGTGGACAGAGAGTCAGTTACTCTTTTTTGAGGATATGGTTACTGATAGGTTTCCGTGTTCCAGTGGATGCCCCACCCCCATGCACAAGTTGGCAGCACTAACTGGACTTTGAGAGCTATAAAATAAATGACAACAACCTGGGAGGACAGATTGGGGCCGTTTTAGTGGGAGCTGGAGTGGGAGGTTAGAGTAGATATGACCCTAATTCTTTGTAGAAATGTATAAAATCCTCAAGAATGAAGAAAACCTCTTTATCAAAAGACAAAGAGAGTCCTAATTAATCCTTGAGAAATCGTATAGAACATGCATTACTATCCTTTCAGAATGCAGATGAACATGTAGTCACCAATGTCTTTATTGCCCTTCTTCCACCTTTATTATCCTTCCTATCCAACTTTATTTTTATTTTTTTGGCCAAGAGAACCCACCTGATATGGGACATGCACGCTGCATAAAACATCAGCACAAATAATTTTCTAGAGCAAACATGTGACTGACTTTTTGGTTTTTTATCTCTAAGGTATCTCTGACATCTGTTTCACCAAAGGTGATCAGCATTCATTCATTCATTCATTCATTCATTCATTCATTCATAAATGCGCTCACTCATTTATAATTTCATTTGTTCAGTAAGCACATGCCAATTTCCTGCCGGGTACAGAGTCCTGATGGGATGATTCATCTTCCAGACATTCTAAGTACAAGTCACTAACTACTGGAGCCATGCCTGACTCATAGGGCAGCAATATCTGATGATCTGGGAACTCAGTATAGTGGGCACCATCCGCGCTTCAAGGAGAACGAGCTCCTAGTGGAACTTACTTGAATTTAGTTGTCTAGGGGAAACAAGCAGTAGGCAACAAGGAAGAGGACAAAGA
The DNA here is from genome assembly GCF_903992535.2 of Arvicola amphibius. NCBI lineage: Eukaryota > Metazoa > Chordata > Mammalia > Rodentia > Cricetidae > Arvicola > Arvicola amphibius. The sequence continues at coordinate 149,959,099 of NC_052052.2, read as the reverse complement.
GAACACCTCAAGTAGCATTAAACAATTAGCAGGTAAATACCACAGATAAACATGGACCTAAAAGACCACATGGTGTGCACATATTCAATTGTCTCTGCAAGCTACTACCAGGATTTTAGAAGTGAAGGGCCAGCCTGCTGACTGCTTCTTACTTTCCAAAGCAAAGGAACAATTGCAGCCTTCATCTTCCTAATCCAAACCAGTAAAGCTGAAAAACCAGTGGAGCCAGGCAGGAAGCACTCCCTGTACCCTCTCCTCTCAACCCAGAACTTGACTCAACCTGGCACTAGACCTTCGGGGCAATGTGAGCTTCATTTAGAATTGATGGTTCCTTGGTTTGATACTCTGCCAGCCTCTGAGTCACACTTTGGATTTTCTTTCTTACTTCCTGATAGTCACGGACACTCTGCCACTTCACAGAAAGGAATCTGCCTCACTTTTAAATAGCCCAGTAAGGAATAGGCCATCACACTGGCTCACTAGAATTCCCGGGTTAAGAGTTTGGTCATTGCTATGAAGCTAGAGTCGTGGAGGGCAGAAAGCTATTTCAAGGTACATACTTCTCAGGACAGTGAAAATATACACAGACAATGCCACATAAGGGCAAGGCAGGGAGGAAACCAAATACCCATTGACCAAAGTGATGGCTGGATGGGATGGATGGATTATAGTTAATAGGTAAAATAGAGGGAATTGATGTATGGATAATAATGGATAGGTGAATGGATGGACGGATGATGGGCGGTTGGGGGTAGATGGATGGGATTGAATGGATAAATAGATGGATGGGTGGGTGGGTGGATGGGATTGGATGGGTAGATAGAATTGACATGAATAATGATGGATGAGCAAGTGGGATGAGATGGATGACAGAAGAAGAGATGGATGATGGCTGGATTAATAGATGCTAAAGCTCAGCCAACATCATGTGGACCAGTGATGTGCAGTACTGAAATGAAGTTAAGGCCAGGACTTCAGAATAAGACTTTATCACAGTGGTTAAGTGGACTAGGTTGGAGTCAGGACAACTTCAGTTGGATGACTGAATCCACCTCTTCCTTTAGGGGCTGGAGGAAGCTCTTTTCCTTGATTCTCCCTCAGTATAAGAGATGATCACAGTTTCTACTGCTATGGTTTATCATGAGAATTACAGTGATTCCAAAGTCCATTCATAGCTCACAGCCTGGCTCAAAATGGGTATAGTAAGCATGAACATTTGTCATGGTCTCATTGTCCCATTTTTCAGCAGAAAGTAGGGTGGTTCCCATGCACACTCTGTCCTCCCGTCCCGCAGCCTCCTCCGCTATCAGCATGTCACGCCAGAGGAGGCATATTTTGGAAGTGAGGCAGCTGCATTGGGTCGTAAGTGCCACCAGAGTCCACAATCAACATTAGGCGTCCCTCTTGGGTTGTATAATCCTGCCAGCCTACACGAGCATACAATGGCGACCCCCGCCAACTGTGGTACCACTAACCCTCCGTCCTCGGCTTGCTCACCCCTGCCTCCATTTCTAATGTGTCCTAGAGTTGGGATAATAGTATATGCAGCCTTTTAGATTGGCACCGTTCACTTGGAAGTGTTCTTTTAAGGGCCCTCCTTTGCTTTCAGTGGCTGGAAGTTTGCTTTAGGCTTGAATGCTGTTCCATTGTACGAATGTACCACAGTTTAGCCGTTCACCATCTGAAGGACACGGGTGGCCTCCAAATCTTGGCAACTGTTTAAATAACGCTGCTATAACTATCCTTAGAGACTTTTGAATGGACATGTGTTTTCAGCTCATTTGGGTAAATGCCAAGTGGTGTGATAGCTGAAACGTGGTGAGAAAATTCACAGGAAACTCGTGAGCCATCTACCAGAGGATCTGTGTTCTGCACTTGAAGCTGTCACCACAAGAGTCCTTGCCACTCCACACCCGCACCAGCATTTGGTGGTGACAGTGTTCTGAATCTGGGCTGTTCTAACAGGTGTAAAGGGTAACACATTGCTTTCATTTGCAACTCTCTGATGACCTACGATTCGTTTTTTAAATATTGTTCTTTCTTAATTACCTCGCGGGTTTCTGTAGGAAGGAGATGAGCTAGCACAAAGTGATTAGCTCCGCAGCGCTGCTTGCCTGCGGCATAACAGTCGGTCACAGAGAGTGAAGGGGAGAGAAGGCTAGGAGATGGGTGTGGTGATGAATCTGATCCTGTAGCCATTTCATGAATACAAGCATCAATAAACAGACAGCATCCATCTACCAATAGCTATTAAAATATCCCAGCACATCTGTAGCTGTCTGTCACTTGTGCCTGCAAAGCTATTGAAGGCTGATCAGCAGAATGAAGTAAGGTAAATATTAAACACTGCTCTCCCTGTTGACCGTCCTTGCATTCCGGAGGCAGAAAAACGTCTGTCAAAGGAAGTCCACTGTCATTAAGGAAAATGGTGATGAGAAATTACCATTTTACACACACATGCATTTGTGGTATGTGTGTGAGAGAGAGAGAGACAGAGAGAGAGAGACAGAGATACACACATACACAGAGACAGAGAGAGGAGAGAGAGAGAGAGAGAGAGAGAGAGAGAGAATATTTGATAGCATTTTACAGTCACTTATTCATTGATTTGATCCTCCCATGGACCCTGGGAGGGAACTAACAAATATAGTCCATGATTTCAGAGAAAGAAGAATTTGAGTCACCAGGAATCCAGTCCGCCACCTAGAAGTTAATAGAGTTAGCAAGGAAAGGAGAAGCTGACCCCCAAGGCCTATTTGAGGAAGACAGCAGCAAGTCCTAGCTCCCTTCGGGTCCCTAAGGCCAAGTCCTTCCCACACGGTGACCAGACATCTGCTCCACCTTTGATTTATTGTTCAGTTGACATAAAACCCAACAATGGTGTAATTAGAAGGTTCAACCTCGGGTGCCGGAGGGGGAGGGGAGGGCAATTATTTGCTGAGAGATGATGCGATAAAGGAAGGAAAGTGTCGTTTCCCTGCTGTGCTAGGAGCCTGCAGTTCAGAACTTGTCAAAGGTGCTTCTTTAACGACTACACGGATGTCCTCAGGTGCTGGTTGTTTTCCTTGCTGGAGTCTAGGTTTCCTAAGGCCCTGCACCAGACCTTTCCCCACCTGCTTTGCAACAGAGCAAGCAGCAAGTGCGTCCTGAGGAGACACTGCCTTCATCTCCCCTCCCTCCTAGGACAGCACCTGGCCTGGGGTGACAAGAATAATAGCGCTAGTGTCAGCCTAAGCTTACTTACTCTGCCACACACTGACCCATTTCACCCAAGGCAACAGCCAGGGTAGAAAGGCAGGGGTGCAAGGCAGGCAGTCTGTTGGGTTTTGAAGTACGCGGGTTGTTCTCTCCTGCTCTGATGTCGTTCCGCCTCAGCACCATGGGAGAAGCAACAGGCCAGAGAGGGCTGTTCACATCCAGGCCATTTGACTCCTTGTAAACCGATCCTGGCTAGAAAGACGGTTTGTTCTATAGTTCTAATTCCTTACCCTGAGTCATGTTGACTCTACTAAGTGTTCTGTCCTAGGTCAAGGTGACCCCACACCAGGTGTGTTCCCAGCAGAGGAAAAGAGCCAAATTGTGGAGCTAAAATATGTCCAGGAGTGGGCTGGCTTTCTAAGTGCTTCATAAAGCTAGCCTGTGGCTCTGCTTCACAGGGTCTCTGTTTCTGTCTCTCTGTACCTGTCTCTCTCTGTTTCTTTCTGTCCCTGTCTGTCTGTCTGTCTATCTGCTGCACAGCAGTGAAGGAGCTGGGCAGTTAGTCTTGTTCAGCTAGTCTGTGTAGTTTTATGCTACACAGGCTCCTGGCCTTTAGTAATGATCTCTTCATATGTTTATGTGCATGCTTGGAGGCCGAGATGAAAAACCCCTATTCAAAGAGGAGGGAACTGAGGCTCAGAAAGTCCAGGTGATTGTGCATCAAAGCAGAACTGGATTTGGGGTCAGGAAGTTTGACTTTGGATACCACTGTTATAATCTGGGTGCTAAATGCCTCCCCAAAGGTCCATACATTGAAGTTTGAAGCAGCCAGAGGAGATTGGATTCAGAGGGCTCCAATCTAGTCAGCGGAGCACGTACTGATACACTCGTATTTGGATGGTATTACTGTGGGGGTGTTAGGAGAAGTAGGAAGAAATAGGTCGGCCGCTGGAGGTGTAACCTTGGTCCTGTCACACTTGCCTTCCTTCTCCTCATTACCATGAGCTGAGCCCCCTCTTCCTCATCACTTTGAGCCAAGGCCCCTTCCCTTCACACTCCTGCAGCAAGGAATCTAGCCTGATCTTGGACTGAAACTTCTGAAACTGGGGTTACAGTCTTTCCCTACATTACTTCGTCCAAGTCTTTGTCACAGCGGTCTGTTACTTTTTAGCCACACACCCTGGACAATGTCAAGTTTTCTTGACTTTAAACCAAAGTAAAGAAGAAAACAATCTCCTTGGAATCTGGGGTGTGGATTAACAAATACTTCTTTAAAATACCTGCCTACATAGGGTTCTATTCGGAGCAGTTTGTTAGAGCAGAAGTCAGGGGCCATTTTTGAGGGCTTACAAATTAATGTGTTGTAATGGATTTAGAGCCCATACACGGGACAGAGGTTCTGGAATGGACTAGTCGTGTCTGTCCTAGCATAGGATGGGGTGTGGCTGCACATATGCTTAGTATGTCCCATGCTTGTGTTAATATCATCCGAGGTCTTCAGACAGGACCTATTTCTATTTCTACATTTATGTAAAGTGCCCACTTTTAAAAAATATTGCTTTGTCCTTCCCCTTTGGTAATCTCCCAGATATCCTGGCTTTCTGTAACGTTACTGTAAACTAGGCATTTAAACAACAGACATTTGCCATCTTATAGGTGCTGTACCCAGAAGTCAGAAACCAGCATCACTGCATAGAAAGCAAATGTAAGCCCATTCATTGCGTCTCCCAGCGTCCTGCATCCCAGGCATCCCTTGGGTAGGGGCTGAATCCCCATGTGGCCACTTCTCACTGCATTACCACCTTTTCGTGTCTCTTTAAAAGACACTTGTCACTGAATTCTAGGCCCCACGACAATAATCCAGGGTATTTTATCTTAAGTCGTATCTGCAAAGATCCTATTTCTTATTTAAGGTCACATTTAAAAAGGAACAGACTCGATCCTGTAGGAGCCAGTTCTCAGCTTTATATCCCCACGCCCCTCGAGCTCTTTAGTTGAGCCTCACGCTCACAGGCACGCCCAGAGGTGTGCTCTGCCAGCATTCAAGCCAGGTCTCTATGCAAGCTGAACGAGATTAACCATCAGCTCTCAAGAGCAGCATGAAAAAGTCAGAGAAACTGTCAACTGTCAAGAGTAGCCTAAGGGACAGAGTGACGAAATGCAAGAGATCCTGAAACAGAAAATAAGCACCATTAAAAATTAAAATGACTATATTAAAAAAAACAATATAAAGAAGAGCCAGACTTTAGCTCTCAGTCCCACGTCAATATCAGTTCATTGACGACGAGAACTGTCACACACTACCGCAGCACGCTGCTTGTACAAGAGACTGGGTGTGGACCACATGGGAACGCTCTGTTCTAATGTTGCTACTTTTCCGCTAAACTAAATTTATACTAAGCTTTTGTCATTTTTGCTAAAAATGTTTTTAATAAGGTAGTTCCAACTCTAGACTCTCGGGAGCTATTGTCTAAAGCAGACATACCACCATCCTAGTATCTCCAAGAAGAAATTTGAGCCTCGGGATATAAATATGTAGATTAAGATGTATGAGAAGCAGGTTATCCATCCCCACACCACTAAGGAGGGAAAAGCCGAGGTGAACCCAGAGAGCAACAGGGGGTTCCTAGCTCTGCTCTCTACTGCTTGGGAACAGCTCACCAGCTGCCTATGGTTGGTCACTGTGTTTGAGTAAACAGAAATTTACACCACACACACACACACACACACACACACACACACACGTTTGTCAGCCCCAGACTCATCCAGCCTGGCCAATAACTTTAAACAACCTCAGACTCCATGGTTTCAATGCTGTCCCTCCCTTTTCCCAGTCTCTATCACTCCTCTGGACAAGCTACTCATCCCTTCCCAGTCACCTTCTCCAAGGAGCTGGGGAAGACATTTCAGAGCCGCTGGAGATGTTCTTTCTGTTCTTGGTGAAAACTCAACTGTGTGATGGGAAGGGGTGGTGGAGGGAGGAAGAAGGAAGGAGGAGCCCTTGGGCTGCTGGTAAAGGGAGGAGAAGCGTGAGTTAAGGGCTTAAGACTGGTTGGAGTAGATGGGAGGCTGGGAACACTCACATGTCAATATAAAGTCTTTGAGAGTATCAAGTCATGCATGTAATAAGCATGAGCTCTCTGTCCTGTGAGCCTGTCCGGGTCATGGAGATGAGGGATGGCTAAAGCAAGTGATTTCCATTCCTATTGGGCTTGGGTGGGAAGGCCTTTAATGTGATAATCTTCTCCTAGCCATAGTGCCATTTGATGGTCTGATTTATCATGGGCAAACACAGTCCAGGAGTATTAGCATTTTTGGAGAATTCTAGGAAACTCCATAAATGAAAGTGTACACATTTTAAATAGTACACCATTCTGAGCAGGACGATAGAATCTCTGGTCATCTTGCTTCTTTCTACCCAAGATATAAACTGTCCCTTAGTGTAGCATATCCTTGCTGTATAGACTGCCCACTTATTAAACATCTAGGAGCCAGCTCAGTTGACAGACTGGAGGTGCCAGTGTCACAGTGCTTGCTGTCAAGTTCCTTATGTAACTTAATGATGCCAGCAGTTGAACACACCACAGAGGGAATGTATTCCTCCTCTACGTGAGAAGAGGAGGTTACCAAACTGTCTTAGTCGGTGTTCTCTTGCTGTGAAGAGACGCCACAGCAACTCTTATAAAGAACATTTCATTGGGGCTGCCTTATGGTTCCAGAGGTTCAGTCCATTGTCATCGTGGTGGGAAGATGGCAGTGTGCAGGCAGATATGGTGCCGGAGAAGGAGCTGAGAGTTCTACATCAGCGTTGGCAGGCAGAAGGAAGAGTGCCACCCTGGACCTGGATTGAGCATCTGAGACCACAAAGCCTACTGCCAGTGACACACTTCCTCCAATAAACGCCACTCCCTGTGAGCCTATGGGCCATTTTATTCAAACAATCTCACCGACTCACAAGGAAAGAAAACAGCAGCACACTGAGGATGGTAAGGTCTATGGGAAGAACAAATGTTAGTTTTGCTGTCACTCGGCAAACTGAGGTTGCAGCCACAACACAGGGGAAAGCACAGTACACACAGGCTTCAGTGCTATCCGTACTATTAGACACCTGTTGGGGAGTCTTCAAATGCATCCTGCACACAGAGAGGAATGTATCATATCAGGAGATGCAGAGAGAGATTACACAACTCTTAGCGTAGTCCATTGCTATTATTGTTTGAGCTTTTATTAGTTATTGTTAATCTCTTACAATCTCTAATTTATTATACATATATACATATATGTGCACACACATATGCTCCCAACAACAGATTAATACCATATGACATAAGGCATGAGGACCATTGTTTACATATGGTTTAACTCACTATCCAACTACCCTAGAAAGTGATTTTTATGAGAATAAGAGCTTTCCAAGCTGCTGACACAGACTTGTTGACTGGTGGTACTTGTTTGTTTACTTGCTAATTTAATAGTTTTATGAAGATTTAATTCTAATACAACTCATCCATTTATAATGCACAACTCAACAGCAACTACAGATATGTACAACCAATATGCACGTCAGTTTTAGAACACTTCCTTCACCTCAAAAAGATACCCAGTTTATGAACTACAATAACCACTGGGTGGCTCTAGAGAGGCCCATAGATGTAATAGTGGCACAGTTATCATGGGGGGAACCGACCCCTTTCTATGGATTTAAGGCTTTCCCCACAGGAGAAAACCCATGCCTAGTTCTGTGACTCTGGCTAAGAACCTATGTTTGGGGAACTCATAGTTTCCTGTTATTTTGCTAAATAGCATCACGCTAGCCTCTAAATTTGTATCTGTATATCCATAGATGAACATCTGTCAGACGTCATCAGAGAAGCTTCACTGTAATAAGACAGCGGCTAACACAGAAGTTCACAGCTGGTCAAAGTACAGAGTACACGTGATTTTGGAGTTCTCCGTCCAGATGGGGACATCTATATCACAGCCCTTCCCCTAAGGCTTGGGGACCATCACTGAGGAGGGGACAGAAAGATTCAAGAGCAGGACTTTCGGGAGAACTAGAGTAAAACAGTATTTTGGGGACATCACAAGCCAGCTCTTATGGACTCTCAGCAGATGTGGCGGCCAACAGAAGACCCGTACAAGATCAAGTCAGTCAGCACTCTAGCCTGAAGAGCAGGGGTTTAGGAGACCCACCTCTAGCTGAAGAACTGTCAACAGCTGACGGCTTCTAGGGCGGAAACAGTCTGTGTTCTCTAAGGGTGTGGGCCCCAGCAGGCTGACTAGGCTCCAGTAGATGTCCAAACACTCATGATGATATTGACAGCAGAAACTGGACTCTGTGGGTTATTAAAAAAATAAAAGAGGATTTATTTAAAAATAAAATAAAACACAAAGTTGGGTAGAGGTAGGGGTGGCAACTAAATATGATAAAAAAATATACTGTATGCATTACAAATTTCTCTAAGAATTAATAAAAATGATTTATTTTAAAAAAGAAACAGCACCCATCAGTATCACACACCCTGCAAGCCCCATCCTGCTACCCAGCTTCAAGAAACCATTCATGTACTTTCTGTCTCGAGAGCTCTCTGTATTGGGATTCCACATGAATGGACCAGCAAAGCACATAGTCTTTTATAGATGGTTTCTTACACTTGGCACCTCACACGGCTTGTTCACACTGTAGCAAGTGTCGGTGTTTCACATCCTCCTATGAGCAAACAATATTCCATTGCACGTGTGGGTTGCACTGAGCCTCTGCACCTGCCCACTGAAGGGGGCTTACACATTGTTTCCACTGTAGGGCTACGATGAACAGTCATTTTATAACCATTCATATACGGGAGGAGGAGGGGGAGGGAGAAGTTCCCTCCACAGAGGGCTCACCACTGTGCCAGGTGTGAGAAGGACTGGTCCTCACAGTCCACAGCACCGCAGAGGGAAGCAATGGGCTCACACGACGGGCACCCTGGTGTGGCAGGAGGGACACACTCACCCAAGAGGAAGCACGTCTCAGTTTCCTGCCCTTTCCTCTGATTAGGCCAGCTGAAGTTTGGGTACCAGCCTGGCTAAGTGTCATCCTCAGCAACTGCCACACAAACCTGGCAGTGACGTCAAGCTGGCGCTTAATAACAAGTCTTATGTCTTCTCAGGGTATTCTTTGCTCAATTAGCCCCCTGAGGATGTAAGATTGTTGCAGTTCCTTATCTATGGTAATAATACGCTCTAACGAAGCAGTGAATTGGTTGTTAAGTTATCAAGTGTATAATTTTATGAATGAATTAGTACAAGTGCTACCTGTGAGGGTGTGAGGGATAGGCCACTGAGGCAGGTGACTGGGAGAACAGCCGCTGTGTGATCTTGTTCAAGTCTCCAAACCTCTCTGAGCCTTTTCCTCAAGCACAATGCCAGTCAGATAAGATTCACTCTCAGAGACCAACAAGCCTGGTGCAACCCTGCTGACAGGTTTGGAAGACCGAGGATCGGACAAACAAGAAGTTAGTATAATAGTAGGAGACCCATAAGAAGTAGTATAGAGTTAGTGGGGACCTGTAATCCAGCTCCTTCCCTTCCCCGCATCACCCGTCTCTCTACATCCTGCCAGTCTGGTGGCATCACCCACTGATAAGAGATCTGTGCACACCAATGAAAGTTGGGAGCAGCTCCAGTGTGCTGGCCAGCAGCTTTATCTGGCCCCTGGTACAGTGAGATATTTGTTTGGAAGCAAGAGATGCATGCCACACAGAGAAAGCATCTGCCTTTACAAATTCTGTGACTTAAAACCAGCTGCTTTCAGAAGAACTGGCTATACGCCCGGCAGAAGGGAGCTTCATGCAGAACACAGAGAGAAAACCGGAAAGAGTGATCACGGACCAAGCCAAGGTGCTGGTAAGAGGCTAGTTCCCTCCATCACTTTTCTGAACCTGAGGGTGAACCCCAGCAACCATAGACGCACCCTTTCAGATGTTTTTAACATTTGGAGAATATTGTAGAGACTCGCAATGTTTTCATAGGGATCACAAACTGAAACGCTGTGAGGCTTGGATAGAAATGTTGTAAATACGGCACAAATACAACAGGCAGGGAGGAACACAGGAAAGAGGAGAAGTGGAACGCAGACAACTGTGAACACCTGGAACATGGGCCTGGGGATGGCAGGGTAACACATATGCACGCCCGCATGTATGCACACGCATGCATGCACACACACGCATGCACGCACAAAAAAATTGACAAAATAGAAATCCAAATTTTATGATGAATCCTTCTATTCTATTGGTAGCTTAATTATTTTATCATTATCAATGTGTGTACATGCACACACACGCCACATAGCAAGGGTGGGGGTCAGAGGACAATCTTGCCAAATCATTCCTCTCCATCAAGCTTTACACGAGATCAGAGGAACAACTCAGATGTGCACAGCCAGCACTGGACCCTCAGAGCCAACCCATAACCTGTCAATTCTTAAAGATGTTATGTGAGTTAAGCACACTGACTTGAGGACAGTCATTGTGAAGGCTTTCTTCTGAGTATCCTGAAAGCCCACTCTGAGACTGTAGTGCCTCCAGAAGAGGAGGAAACATGGTACAGTCTCTCTATGACTCTCTTTGCCCATCACATCAGGGCAGGAGTGGGGTTGTGGTCCTCTGGAAAGTATTTCCCAGGCCACACCTCCTCCCTATTTCCGTCTGTGCCGGGTTCCAAAGCTGCCCCTTTCACCTTGGAGCACGGTCACTGGCCAGCTCCCTGCTTCTTTCCTGGCTCCGGGCTGTGAATCTCAGGGTTGGTCTTAGGGTTCCTTTCTGTCCTTTGGCTCCAGCACAGGGTAGCTAACGTTCATATTCTGCCGAACACATTAACAAAGACAGAGAACCCACAAATCGCTCACAGGAAACTTCGTAAATATGAAAACTGGGGGTATTAATCCTTCATCTAATGTGATCTATAGAATTTTTCTTCTCCTCCCATTCTGTGAAGTGTCTGTTTTGTTTTGTTTCGTTTTGTTTTAAGAGACAGGCTGGCTTTGAACTCAAAGATATCCACCTGCAGGGCGTGAGGACCCTGGGTGGCTAAATTGCCTGAATGCTTGATGGCGCATGCGCAGCCATGGAATCCGAAAGTGCTCGCACCTGGGGTGGCTAAACTGGAAAGTTTGGGTTGTGGAGATGTTAACACCCTAGACTCCTGTCTTCACACCAGAGATCACAAGATGACTCCTCAGAAGAAATTAAAAGATGAGATTTTCTGTTTCTCTTGCGCTTCTGGGAATCTTGAATCATTCAAAATCCAGTTCTTTCGCCACCAGAAGCCTTTACCGTGGGGATTTTTCTAACCCAAGATTCAAAGAAAATTATCTAATCCTGTCCTTGGGAGTCACTGCTAGGGGTGACTAGGAAGTTAGAGCCATTTGCTGTTAATTAATTAACTAACAGCTAAGATACAACTATGGGTAAGTCTGAAAACTTAGCGAGAGATCATGCACTCATCTCCCCCAAACAAACAGAGCCCTAGGGTTCCCATGAGTGACCCAGAAAGTGACATATTGGCTTCTTTTTCTTCCAGAAGGATGGCATGTTAGGCACCAAACCCAGTTACGGGCGATGAAAGCTTGGAGCATGTGGCTGGCTCCTCAGTCTCCCTCTCAGAGTCTCAGTGTACCCCCTGAATATTTCCATACCCTTGTCCCCACCACAGAGGCCTCCCATTCCTAGGTTCAAAGGACATTATTTGAAAGTTCTTACTCATGGCACAATAACTGATCTCTAACTCCTCAGTCATTGGACTCTCACCTTGTTCTACCCTACCCACCACATCTGTCTCTGGCTGCCTGCCTGCCTGCCTGCTCCCACCCGTGACTCAAAGGATAGACACAACTGGGTGCATTTTATCCGCCCACTCCAGAAGCCATTGGGGACTTTTCAACAAAAGGGGTTGATTTGAGTCTTCCAATGGTGTAAGTGGAGATGGGCATTCATTATTGCAGCGTGGCACAGCCTTCCCTCTACTTTGGGGAGAGCTTAATAGACTACTTCTGTCTTCTGGTTGGGGCCAAGGTGCTCACATGGATCACATTCTATCAATCCCACATTTACCCGGTCTATTCTTCCTTCTTTCCTCCCACTCATTCATAAAACCATCTCACAATGAAGTGAGCTCTGCTCTTCTGGTGATACCCAGAAGAAGGTGATGATGATGGCAATGATGATGACGATGACGACGACGACGACAATGATGATGATGATGATGACGATGGTGATGATGATGGTGATGATGATGACGATGACGACGATGGTGATGATGATGACGATGGCGATGATGATGATGATGATGATGACGACGACGATGGTGATGATGATGATGATGACGATGGCGATGATGATGGTGATGATGATGACGACGATGGTGATGATGATGATGATGATGATAGTGACGGTGATGATGATGATGATGATGATGATGATGATAGTGACGGTGATGATGATGATGATGACGATGGTGATGATGATGATGATGATGATGGTGATGATGATGATGACGATGGTGATGATGATGATGATGACAATGGTTATAATGATGGTGGTAGAGATGATGAGAATGACAATACGATGAAAGAAAGAAGAAAAAAGGGAAGGACGGGAGACTTACCTCTATAAATAACATTTATTGAGAACTTACTTTGTACCAGTCATTTGAACTTACCTTCTCAGTCTCTCTCAGTGGCCAGCACATTATTGGCTACATGCTACAGGTGGGGAGATGGATGGTCAGAGAGGCCAGATCTCTCCAGTGATGAGCATCCAAGCTGAGATCTGAAGTCAGTCGTGCGATTCTAAAGACACACCCTCTTCACCATCAGACTCTAAAGACAGCACACCCATTGGTGAGTGACAGGCCCAGTGCCTAGTACCCAGCATATGCTTCGGTATATTTATTGTGTTGGTTTAGATGTTGTTTTCAAGATGGCTGGACCTGAGGGCAGGGAACCCTGCCAGATTTCCAACCCTTTTTTTTTTTTTGTGAGCTCAGGGTTAGAAGGGTAGAGGAAAGGTGGGTCTTACGCCCCCCCCCCAGATCCAGTAATGGGTGGTTCCCACTCCTCCTACTGGGGACAGAGCACCCTTTGTTTATTGTACCTCCAAATCCTACCCGGTCATTAGCATTGGCAACTTTATATTGAGCCTTTGTTTTCATAATTCATTTACCTGTGATGACATAATAAAAGGAATATTGATTTAATCCCAACTTCTCTTGGCCAAAAGCCCACACCAACCAATAAAAAAAGAATTGCTAATTGCAGGGTGAGCCTGCTCAGCTGAGGCATCTGAACAAGCCATTAAGATAGCGGTGGGAGGCAGGCAGTTCAGTAGCCGAATGTTCCTTGTCTAGGCTTGGGGTACTGTCTTTAACTCAGAACACCATTCTACAACAAGGCTTCTAACTCCTCCATGGAATGGGAGATAAACAAGCAGGGCCACGGGTGGAGGCCAGGCAAGAAAACCCTTCACAGGCCTGTTGGCATAAGTCAGGTGAACTGGCTTTTGCTTAGGCAGGAGTTTGATATTTATTGGTTCAAAAGGCCAGGCAGACTCAGTCTTGCATAAGCTTCCATGGTCCATTTTAATCTTGGCATTCTGGGAAGCCACAATGATAGTGGTAATGACTGGGTTTACCTGAGATAAAAATGGGAAGGGAGCAAGGAGGGGGGTCCACAATAATTACAGGGGGGGGGCGATGTATATTTTTGTCTAATCTGGAAAGGCGATTTATGGGGCTGATAAGAGGGAGAATGTGTTATGAGCAGAGCCAGCGTGGATTAGCTGCCCCAGAGCCTGTGTGCAGGAGACGAGGGGGAGGAGGGTTGTTTATCAGGAAAGCACTTGATCCCATCCATCTTTTGCTCATTTACTTTTTGAAGTGACTGAGATAAGGCTCGGTGGAATATAGATTGTAGTCCTTCAGTTACAATTCACAAGGACTCTTGTTTCCGCAGGATAGGGAGTCAGTGAGAGGATTTGTGTGATTAAACCCAGGAAGGAGGATGGGCTGGGAAGAAGTGCCCACCTTCATGTGACTGCTCTAATGTCTAGAATGAAAGCTAGTCCAGCTGATGTAGCTAAGCTTGGCCAGAGCGACGGTTATTCCTTGCTCTGTCAGGCCTCTTGCCTAGCCTTCTGGGAGGCCCCTTACAGACAAGACACATTTTGCTGGCCCAACCAGAAATATTCTGATCCTCTCCCTTCAGATTTGTGACTTACACTGTAGAAGGAAAATCACAGTGGGAAGGGGACCAAGGTCTTAACAAAGATGATCCCACCAGCCTTAATTTCACTCAATTTATTCACTCTTCTTCTGTGTGCCCCACATCTCCTCCTCTCTAGGAGCCCACCGATGAGTGGGACCTCCAGGCCGACCTCTGCACCTGGCATAACACAAAATGCTAATAATTATGAGGTTGATCCACCTCATAGATGCTCCGGTTAGCTAACCTGTTTCCCCATCTACCCACAGATCTCTCTGGATCTTACTGACAGTGCCTACGTTTCCTGGTCCACAATTCCACCACTCCTCCCTCTGCTTTGCTCCTTTGACTCCGAAACATCTATTCTTTCAAGAGGTGACTCTCATTTCCTGAAAGACATTCAAATGAAGAAATGCGTTCCCTAAAGGAATTGTGGAAGGTCAGTGTGTGTGACAGCTACTCATCATCCTCCTGAGCCCACTGATGGAAAGACCACACCTCGCCTTCATTTCCAAATGGGCTCCTGGGACACATGACCAGTATACGGACATCTGTGAAATATTTCATGATGATTTCCGGAAGTCACCAGAGGTGTTCTAGGTACCTACCCCTCTGGTACCGAGTCCCACTTTCCTGCCGCAGTACTAAGCTGGTGCTTTTCGCCTTTCTAACTTTCCCAGAACCAATAGAAGTGGAGAATCTCTTTTACAGATGAGGATCATGAGGTACAGGGAGATAATTTTCTCAGGATCGCACAGTCATACATAGTGAGGTTGGAATCCATGTGCTAGTCTAATGTTGGTTAACATTAATATATATGAATCTTCTGTCAACCAAGGCACCTTAGGCTCCTCTTGGAACTGGAAGATGTGGAATGATTAAACTCAGACACTGGATGGGAAGAAAACATTCTGAGTGGTGGTCTTTGTTTTGGTTTTGGTTTGGGATTTTTTTGTTTTGGTTTTTGTTTGGTTGGTTGGTGGGTTTGGGTTTTGGTTTCATTTTTGTTATGCTTTTGATTTTTTTGGTATTGAGACAGGGTCTTGATATGTAACTCCACCTGACCTAGAATTCCAATATAGTCCAAGCTGGCCTGAAACTCACAGAGACCACCACACCCCATCCTAAGTCTTGAAAGTCAGAATTGACCTACTAAAACCCCACATGGTTAGCATAGTTTATTCATGTTTTATCACCCAGATATGAGCAAAAGACCTGGCTAGGAGGAGAAGTGCAGATGTGGAGGTCTTGGTCAGCGAATAGGTAGGAACCTGAGGCCTCCTCTCACACCCAGCTTAGACTGTCCCCAGGAGATTTCCAGCAGTTAGGTGGCACTGATGCTGCACCTCCCAAAGGAAAAAATAAGAAGGCAAGACACTCATGGGTATTGTTATAAAAGGAAGAGTAAACTGATTTTTTTAAACAGCACATTCTTTTTTATTTTAATACTTTTTATTATAGTGTTCTGCCTGCATGTACGCCTGCAGGCCAGAAGAGGGCACCAGATCTCGTTACAGATGGTTGTGAGCCACATATGGTTGCTGGGAATTGAAGTCAGGGCCTTTGGAAGAGCAGACAGTGCTCTTAACCTCTGAGCCATCTCTCCAGCCCCTGATTTATTTTTTACTCATAGAATTTTCCATCCATATGCAAATGAAATATACACACAGGGTCAAAAGTAGTTGATTCATTTAATTAAGTATCTATTTGGTGCAATGTGAGTAAAACTAAGATAAAACACAGCAAAATTACCTGCGTCTCAAAACAATGGCTATCAGTGCTCTTAACACAGCATAAGAAATACTGTATCACCTGCGTATGCACGAGAGACATTCACTAAATAAATGTGGATTGGGTATTTACTACCTGTTACTCCCAGTGACCGGACACTGAGGGATGGTGCAGTCTCAAGACATCAGGATGTTGGAGGCCAGTGGAATTCCATTCGCTCGGGTCCAGCTGAGGGCAGGCCTACTCAGGAAGACTGGGTACAGTCAGTGTGCAGTGGGGCATTAATATGAGATAGGCAAGGAGTCCTCAGAACAACAGTCTGGCTTGACACTGAACAGTGCTGAACGGCTTCTAAAGCATTAACTTAAGATCAAATTCTTAGACAGAAAGGGGATGGCATACACCTTTAATCCCAACACTTTGGAGGGATGAGGCAGGTGAATCTCTGTGAGCTCAAGGCCAGCCTGGTCTACAAAGTGAGTTCCAGGACAGGCAGGGCTACAAAGACAAACCCTGTCTGAGAGAGAGAGAGAGAGAGAGAGAGAGAGAGAGAGAGAGAGAGAGAGAGAGAGAGAGAGAGAGAGAGAGAGAGAGAGAGAGAGAGAGAAACACTGAGCCTGGCATGAGGCTTTGAATGACACACATCCTCCAACAAAGCCACACCTACTCCAACAAGGCATGAGGATGGAACCAAGTTCTTGCGCAGGCTCGAGGCGTAGCCTGGCCCCTATCCTGGTGCCTTTGCAGTGGAACTCGAGAAGAGAATTTTAGTCATGTCCATGTCCTTTATTCTAGCATGGTGGACATGACTGAGAAATGAGATATTCACCAAAGAAAGCCACGGGCACTAAGTGGAGTCAACCCAAGAGGTCACATAGGCTACGAGCAATGGAGTTTGAAGGGCAGGGATACCCAAAACTGCTGGAACCCCAGACGATGCCCTCTAGAGCCCCAGATGCCAGACATGGTGCTACAGGGTTCAATTTTTTTTCCCCTGCTGGGATTCTGCCTCGCTTTAGTCAAATCTTGCCTTGATATTTATTCCTCCATCCCTTCCTTTTAGAATGAAAGAATTTTTTTTACAGGGACACTCAGTTAAAAGTTTGCTTTGGGTCTGATAAGAGACTCTGAACTTCAACTTTATGAGCAATTCTGGAACTGATAATACTTAAGGGTTTCTTGTAGATGAACTAGGTGCATCTTGGATTATTTGATGCACATGAGCTTTGAGGATCAAGGATGGACTTTTGTCATTTAAAAGAGACCTATGGTGGTATCAAGTTAACAAGAGATGGGCTTGTGATGGTTAATCCTCACTATCAACTTAACTGGGTTAAAATCATCCAGATGACACAAGTCTGGGGATGTCTGCAAAGGCCTTAGCAGAGAGGCCTAACTGAAGAGAGAAGCACTCCCTGGATGTGTGTGGCACTGTGTCAGGGCCTGAGGTCTTGGACGGAAAGGAAAAAAAGGGAATGCCAGTAGAGCACAGGAGCCCTTCCAGCCAAGATGTGAGCAGGTGGCCTGATCTCATGCTGTCTCTGCTATGGTGGACTGCAGGTGGCCTGATCTCATGATGTCTCTGCTATGGCGGACTGCAGGTAGCCTGATCTCATGCTGTCTCTGCTATGGCGGACTGCAGGTGGCCTGATCTCATGCTCTGTCTCTGCTTTGGCAGACTGCACCCCTAAAATATGAGCTAAGATGACTCTTTCCTCCCTTGCGCTGCTTTTTGTTAAATGTGTGGCCACAACAATGAGAACAATACACTTGTGCACCCACACGGACCCTACTAACCCGGAGTGCGCTGAGGGGCAGAGGAGCTTATCTCATTCATTAATACCACACCAGTTTCAAACGACAGGAAATTAAGTGAAACTATTATGGGCTGGCTGGGTGATGGATTGAATTCTGATTCTCTGGCTTCTCCTGATGTCTTTGGTGTGGATCTTAGGAAATAACACTTTGGCAAGTTTCCCAGTTAAGTCTTGAGATTAGGTAGCTTGTGGCTGGAGAGGCGGCTCAGTGGTTAAGAAAATGTGTCGTTCTTACAGAGGACCTGAGCTGAGATCCCAGCACCCACACAGGGTGACTCACAATCACCTGTAACTCCAGCTCCAGGGAACCCAACAAGCTCTTCTGGTCCCTATATACTCAAGTTAAACACCTCTCCCCTCCCCTCCCCCAGAAATACACAACTAAAAAGAAAAATAAAATCTTACCTTAAAAACGATTAGACAACTTTAGGGAACACTACATGGCCCAACCCTCCAGTTCTCCAAGGACTGGAAATCATGGGCCACAGAAGAGAGCTGTCCAAGAGTACCAGTGTATCATGGGTAAAGTCAGTGATGGCATCAGGCCTCACCTTTCAGCATGTGTTGCTCAGGTGCAGGGCCTGTGGGCAGCCAGAGGAAACTGAACCCCAGAGAGTGATGTGTCCCACCAGCCCAGGGGAACTCTACCCTACACATACCTGCAGGAAGTCCTTCTCGTCTGTCCTGCCTTCCTGGTCCCCAGGCCACATCTCACTTTAGCAACCAGTGTCTACCTAGTCAGTATCGCAGACACAGAGGCAGGGTTCACGGCCATTCCTCCAACCTGGAGGATGACTGGAGCAGGAGACGCTGTTTTGTTGGCTCTGGTCTACACAATACCACCTGCTTCCTCCCTAGTATTTGTTAAAGCTGCTGTCTGGCAAGCACCGGGGTGCTCAGGGTGGGGAGGGGGCTGCCAAGGGCGAGAAAGCCAGCAAAGCCCTTTCTCCCCTGGAGCACAGCCTTGCTGATATGTCTGGCTGCCATTCAGCCCCTGTGTCACTGTACCTGCCTTTTACACACGTAATTAACCGTGTTTTCAAAAGTGGCAAATCGTGCCTCCATATAAAACAACAAACTCGGTTCGGAGACAAATTGAATCAAGTTCTCCAGGCATCTTTTCGCTTTAACACCAAGACTGTTGTGTATCAGGGGTGCAAATCTCCGAGCGTTGTGTGACCACAAACAGGGACGCAGCAGAAAGTACACACCCCGAATTATGTCTTTAAGTGCTCATTGGAGACACTTGTAATCATGGTTTATTACTGGTCTCCTCCCAGCATAATGAACTTTGATGAAATAATGAAACAACCCTGGCGCCTGAGCAGTCGGGCTGGCAGCCTCGCCAGCTAAGACCTCCCCTGAGTACAATAGCCCCAGAGCTGCGCCCAGCTCCCGTGGCAGAGGGGCAGGAAAAGCTGGCACCCAGCCCTCGGCTTCCCACCTCCCAGCTGCCAGGCCTGACCCCCTGAGTCACAGAGATTCATGGCCAATTGAAAATTGGAAGTAAGCCAAGAAATCTTGGGCCCCGGGGATCATAAAGCAGGAATGGTGGAACCGAAGTGGGCAAGACCCTCTCTTAGCACCCATTGCTGCCCAGATGGGGAGACTGAGGCACATGATCTTAAAATATGGTAGAGAAAAAACTAGAAGTCACTTCTTTCATGGAAGGTTTTCCCATGGCTTCTGGGGGTGGGGGAGGATCTCATAACCACACTTGTATAGTTTTTAAATAGTAGACACCTATCCTGGAAACCGGTGGATCTGTTGACAAAGCCATCGTCCTGTGATCTTCAAGTAATTCTGAAGACATGGCAAATGTGACTGGGTGGGGGGTGGGGGGGGGGAGTGCAGGAAGTCTGAAGGCCTTTCCCGTTGAAGGCTGGTGCTTCTCACTGCAGCTCAAGGTATCGGGGGGGGGGGGGGGCAGCCTGAATCGGACTGCTGCAGTGCATGACCCCCAGTGTTGGGAGCATAGCTACCCTTCTGAACAGCCTTGCACTTGGGCAGAGAAGCCGACTCCAGCATCCCGACATAGTACGCCTTTCTGCAAAGGGCCTGCTCTGGGTAACAACTTCCATCATGAGCCAGTTCAGCCCAGGGGCTGTGCCCGGCAAAGAGCTGGTGATAGCCCCACTCTACAGTGAAAGAAACCAAGGCCAAAGAACTGATTAGTAGCATCAAGTGTGAACTTGTTCACTTTCTGTTCTTCCCTTCTTCCTAAGCTCCTCTTCCCTGTGGCACACATGTGAGGTTGAGGGACAGAAGACAAGTCAGGGGCCATCTCAGTAACAATGACCATGTTTGTCAGATAATTTGTTTAGGGACATTTTGAGGAATCACACGTGGGGTGTATGAATCTGAATGTATAAATAGGGAAATGGAACCCTCTAAATCTTGAGTACAGCTTTTTTTCTTTGTGTAATCTGACCTGTAAGGTATCTTCAAATGTGCTATAAGCGGTGTGCTGGCATTTTTACAACTTACAGGGGCTTATTTTACATCCTGTGTCAAACCATGTGATGTGTAATTTGGTGCTGTTGTAGGAAATATGCAAAGCTGTGCACCTTCACCATGACAACACGTCCATTTGGAAAGGTCCATCCCGCCTCTCTCGTCCTCACTCACTGTTAGTACGCTGCTCCCCGTAGACTCTCAGCTGCTCTCCGGTTTCGAAGGGTTTGCTTTGTCAGGACATCCCTCATGTTGTGGGAAATGGGGCTGTCTCTTCTGCCTGACATCTCTGGTTGACACGGATGCTTTGGATCGGTCCCATCAGCATCATCTGTGTCCACGGTTCAGCCGTTCCTAGTGTATCACACCTCTCCTGCCCGCTGCATGTGAGCCTCATAATGGACATTCGTGAGGGATGTGCCATCTCCACACGCTTTAGAGTCACACCAGGTGCAGCTGCTAATCAGGATGTGGGGCATTTGGAATCATTTTCCTTTCCTTGTCTATTTTCTGATGCTATGAACACCCAAGGAAGATTTATTTCGTCTCGTGGTTCTGGTACTGGGAGTCCGGGAGCTCCGTGGTGGATCTGCTCACTGGGCTGGACCTCATGCTCAATCATAACATAGCAGAAAGGCAACACGTGAGGTAAGAAGAGGCAGACACAAGGGTGGCTTCACTGCATAGCAGCCAGGTGCTGGGGCAACTGACCTCACCCAGAGCAAGTTAACCTAGTCCTCGGAAATATATTGATCCCTTGTAATGATCAAACCGCCCCCCAAAGGTGCCTCCCCCCAACATCACCAGAACAGAACTCATTTCAGTTTGAACTCAGGAGAGGACACCTCACAGGGGACACTTGCAGGAGCTCGTCAGAGGCTGGTGGCCAGACAGGGGTCTGGACAGGGGTTTTGTGGTCTGGACTCTTTTACCTAGTGGACAAGAACATTGCCATAACTCTAAGGACACACGGCTTCCACCTTGATATGTAGGGACAGAGCACAAGGCTTCCCTATTTTAGGGAGGTGCTGGCCGCTGTCTCCATCTGTCATCCCAGGACTTTCCCCATTTGCTAGCAAATAACGTTCATTGACAGCTTCCACGATAATAGTTACACTGTGGAGAAGCCAAGGCACAGATTCCTTACCCTCCCACCCTACCCCAGTTATCCAAAGGGAACTGATAGTTGAACAAAACGAGGTTGGTTTTGGTAAATGTACCATGCTTCCAACATTCTTTCTGGAGTCCTTCCACAGTGGGCAGTCCATGTGGAGGCACATGACTGGTCCAGCCAATGGGATGTGAGTAGCTCCAGCACCTTCCCTGCTTGCTCCACAGCAGCCCACTGCCAGTGTTTGGGGACCCTACCTCCTGTGGGGAGCCTGAGGCACAGGGTGGAAGAGCTTCTTATGACAGAGGAGTGCATATCTGCCTAGGCAGAAGCCTAGACCAGGCTGGGCTGCGCAGAAAGGCTGCCAGGTCTGTACACAGTGCAGCTGCAGTTTCTCTTCGCTGTCTTGGCTCCTCAGTTGGCTGAGCCCAGGGCTATGGAGCAAGTTGTTATTTGCTGTGCTATGATAATGGTAGTGTTCCTTTACTTGGCTTTTGCGTTTCAAAATCACTTTGATCTATATTAAAAGTACTTCATAGGGGCTGAGCATCCTGTACTGTATATCTAGCATAAAACAAAAGTTTCTCTATCAACCTCCCGAGCCCATGACCCCTGGCCTGTGTCACTCCAGACAGGATCACCTGGCTGTCCTTCAGACCTCTGTCTGTGCACCTGGAGCCTGTACGCCTGCAGTTCCTGTCGCCTGCTACCCTCTTCCAGAATTCAACCTCCCTGGGGAGGTTCCAGGCTTGGAATAAAAATACCCTTATGATTGCATCTGTATTAAAGCAGCATAGACGCTTCCCCTGTGGCATCCCCTAACAGTGGTGTATAACAGCCCTTTACGTGGTCTCTGTGGCACCAGGTGTTCAGGGATTGGTCTGTGTAAATCCGTGTCAGCACAGCAGACCCCTTTATCCACCTTGAAGTCACCTGTAGTAAAACATATTCTAATATTATGTATAGGATCACGTTTTTAGGGAGAGAGAAAACACATTTACATACTGTTGCTAGGATTGTTATAAGTTCTATTTTACTATTACTTTGTTTATCTATGTGTCTGGTTTTCTTAAAGAATAAAATCAAAGAATGCTCTTCATTGCAGTTGTATATGTATGGGAAAGAGTATGGCATGCCCAGGGTTGGGTCTTGTCTGTGGCTCGGGCATCCTGTTGGTCTTGGGTCAGATGCCAGGGAGAAGAGGCTGCTGTATGTATAAAGGTTACTTGTTTTCTGAGAGGCCCCAAAAGAAAATAGCAAAGACCGTGAAGTCATCTTGGAAGCCATCCTTCACTCTCTGTTAAGAATCCTGAACACTTGGAGGCAGAGGTCAGCCTACATTTTACATAGAGGAGACAAGGCTCCCAAAGGGCCCAGACAGCAGGCCTGGAAGCTGACAGCCCTGGTACCACACAAGGACCCCTAATACCGATCTCCCATAAATTCGCAAGTGCAATGGAACGAGAGCAAAGCCATGTTAATTTTCTCTGAGTTATCAGCAGCTGGGAACTTAGCCCTGCGCCCTGAAAGCCTGGCCCTTGGGAGCAATCCCACTGCAAGAGAACACTGATGAAGCTTGAGAGTGGAGGCTGGTTCTGCCTGCTGCCCTTGCGCAGTGGCCGTGGACGACTGACGGGAAGCTCGGCGATACACTTGATCAAAAAGAAGAGCTAGGGAGGGGGTGATGGCAGAGTGGTGAGGGTTTGAGGCTGAACCACTACCCGAGGGAAGGCGATTGGAAAGATGTGTAGGGGTGTGTGTGTGTGTGTGTGTGTGTGTGTGTGTGTGTGTTTGAAAGATAGGGATCGGAGGGATAGAGGAAGAGAGAGACGGGGGAGAGAGAGTGAGGGAGTGAGAGAATACCAAGGAAACTGAGGCCACAGAAAGGAACTGGGTGCCCTGTGATCTGGTTTCTGTGGCTCCTGGTCCCTGGTCATAGAAGGGCATGGAATGCTTCTGGAATCATCTATTTGATTCCACCCTTACTTTTTATTTTCAAGTTACAGCATTTTTCTCTCTCCCAGTAGAACTCGGTTTACCCACTGGAGCTAGCCTTGTGGCTACAGGCTGGCTGCTGAAGTGATACTTTTCATACCTGGAGACCAGAGCCACTGGCACAGCAGGGGGCAGCACCCAGGGACAGCAGAGGGAGAGGCAGGGAAGCAGGTCCATGCAGGGTACAAGGTGACAGCTGCTGCTCTGCCAGACAGATGTGGTGTGGCCTTAAGGGGTGACAGACCCTAAGATTTACAAGAGAGATAGATTGCTTGAAGAAAAACAATCTTTTTCTTTATTTTTTCTTTCTTTCTTTCTTTCTTTCTTTCTTTCTTTCTTTCTTTCTTTCTTTCTTCTTCATCATCATCATCATCATCATCATCATCATCATCATTATTATTATTATTATTATTATTATTATTATTATTATTTACCATTGCAGTTTCCTCAAACGTTTAGCATCTACAGTCACAATGTAAGCCATAGTTCCTGGCTGTTGCTTACTGAGGTCAGAACAAAGAATTAAACTTGGGTCTTCGGTGTGCTTTTTCTGTGTAGTGTTTTCTCCCCTGTGCCACACAGCCTATGTGTGCAGGTAGGTGAACATAATCTAGTGAAGAGCCAGGCTGAGGAGGGTGTGTCCTGATCACTTGACCTATAGAGCAGGACCTGTCTCTCCTCCACGGCTGTATGAAGTCATCTGTGTCCCTAGCAACTCAGTCCCCAGAAGCACAGTGCCTCAGTCTTGCAAGTCTCTCCACTCAGCAGTTAAACAGTTCCAGGTCCTGAATGGTGTACTAACAAGATCAAGGTAACAAGGGGCATGAGAGGAAGAATAGCTTTTGTAATAGGCTGTTTGTTTGTTCCTGGCTGTCCAGACTCGAAATAATCACACAGAAACTCTATTATTTGCAATACTGTTTGGCCAATAGCTTAAGCCTATTTCTGGCTAATTCATATCTTAAATTAACTCATTTCTATTATTTTATATTTTACCACGAGGCTTGTGGCCTACAGGCAAGGTTCCAGCTGCTGGCTCGTGTCTTTCTCCTCTGGCGCCTCCATGGCGTCTCACTGACTCCGCCTACTCTTTTTTATATATCTCTTTAGCCTGGCTATATTCTGCTAAGCTATTGGCTAAAAGCAGCTTCTTTATTAACCAATAAAAGCAACACATATACAGTAGGACTTCCCACATCAAGCTTTCCATCTCTGACTCAGTCGCCCTGCGTTTGTGGATTGCCACTACAGGACCCATGTGGTGCTAGTTTGACATATAAGAATTACTGAAGAATGAGGAGTCCTAGAGACTCACACCAGTGCCCTTTAAGCCAGTGAGGGAAGACTGTGTTGGTCGGATCCCAAAGAAGTCTGAATCTGCCTGGTCATCACAGAAGCTGCCTCAGCCGCCTTCACCCTTACAGGCCCTGACATGGCTACCAATACGCTTCTTAGTGCCGGCTTTCATCTTCATGTACTTCTAGTGTTAGAACAAAATACCTGGGACTAGGTGGTTTAGAAATAATAGTTTATATTTTTAGTTCATGACTATGGAGGCTGGAGAGCTCAAGATTGTTTTTCTAGCAACTGCCCAACACCTGGCAAGAGCATCATGCTGAAGGACAGCATTGCAAACAGCTCCTCGCAGTGAGACAGAACTCAGACATCTTGACTCTCTCTGCCATCTTCTAATGACTCTGATGTCACTGTGGACATCTTGTGGCTTCATCTACTCCTATTTAGCCTCCAAAGCCTTTACTTCCAATCTGTGTTCGGAATTTTCATGGAAAGGGATTACATCACAGTTCCATCTTCTTGAATCCAGTTTTGCTTCCCACCCCTCCTTTCCAGGTGTGTCTCTTACTAAACCTTCTGCTTTCTAGGAACTAACCCCGAGCCAGTGAGTGCAGGGAGGAGTGAGCCCAGAGCTCATCTAGCTTAAGGCCCCTCAGGGCCTGCACAGTGTCCAAAGGAAGCCCCTACTAGAACCCAAAAGATAAATCCCCAACAGACCCCGAAAGCATCCATCCCATCCCATAGCCTCTCCAAGAAGGATTTGCACCTTGCTAGTCCCGTGTGAAGGTGGCACCTGACGGTGAGAGGTACATGTCATCATGGGAGACAGGTGTGCAGAGACCCAAGCGCTGCTCCTCTTCCAACAGCACAGGAGAACAGCGAGTATCCTTCAAAGGCAGTTTTAAAAATCTGTTCATTTCTTTGTTTGCGTCGTGGGTGTGCGTGTGAGTGTGTGTGTGTGCATGTGGCATGCAATGTGTGCAGGTCAGAAGACAACTACCAAGAGTCAGCTTTCTCCTCCGACCACGTGGACTCCAGGAATTGAACTCAGGCTGTTGGATTTGGCAGCAAGTGCCTCCACCTGCTAAGCCATCTTGCTGGCCTTGGCGGCATTTCAAAATAAAGTTTTGCTTCACCTCCTTTGTGACCCACAGAATAAACACAGTCCTGAAATAGACTCAACTTCTGTTTATTTAAAGGGTATTTGTCTGTTTGGTGCTTGAGTGGGGCCATGCTGTATTTACTTCACTGGAAGTAGTGACTGACGAGATTCACCTGTCGCCTTTCAGTTACTGAGCAATGTTTTTTTCGCTTGCTTTTCCCTTTTAGATAGGCGGCAGCAGGCAGCAAATAGGACGTGAGCATCTACATGCTGGTCATCAAAGAATCAGAACTGTGTGACAGGTACCGTAGCCGAGCTGGGGGTCCCTGCAGAGCCCCGTGAACCGAGACCTGCTGCGTTCACTCCAGAAATCACAGCGTCAGGGGGAAGCTGCCTGGCCCATCTCAGAGCACCAGGGACTACCTCCTAGGAGTCATCTGATGTCAAGCACAAAGCATTTTTAATGAATCTGAGCTGACCATGAACAGACCATGTCCATGCCCCTATTTTGAGATAACACAGTAACTACATACACAGCATTCCCGTTGTGTTCAGTGTTGGGAATAATGCAGAGCTGCTTTAATTACACAGGTGGCTGCGCATGTGCCATTGCAAACACCCTGCTGCTTTACATGAGCGACCTTGCATGTTCAGATGTCGGAACCAGATGGATACTGAGGGGACTATAATTACACAACACACACACACACACACACATATAAAAATACTAGTGATGTACTGAGATACATTTAAGATATATTCTGTGGTATAAACATTAAAATTAATTTGCCTGTTTCTTTTTATTATTGTTTTGTAAACACATTTACTTATTTAAAAAATACTAAAGAGGAAGATTTGGATTAAAAAAAACCACAGAACCATATATAGAAAGAAAATATTCTTGGTCAATGAAAAGGGGAGAGGCCACTGGCTGCAAGGCGAGCTAGGGGGCGAACTGTTTAGTGTCATTAATAAAATCAGCCAGGCGGTGGTGGCGCACGCCTTTAATCCCAGCACTCGGGAGGCAGAGGCAGGTGGATCTCTGAGTTCGAGGCCAGCCTGGTCTACAAGAGCTAGTTCCAGGACAGACTCTAGAAACTACAGGGAAACCTTGTCTCGAAAAACCAATAAATAAATAAATAAATAAATAAATAAATAAATAAATAAATAAAAAGTTCACCAAGGAGTGAGCAAGGACAAACCAGTACCTGTGGATGTGACAGTCAGCACTGGTTTGGTAAGGCGCTGGCAGTGTGGCACTGGCTCCCTCTTGCTACAGAACAGCTGTCTGAGGCAAGGAAGCACTATGAGGAAAAAAAAAATCAGAGGTTCAGGGTCATTCTTGGCTACATAGTTCAAGACTATCCTGGGATACATCAGACAATGAATCACTGTCAAAAGAGGAAAAGAAGGGGGGCTGGAGAGATGGTTCTGCTGCCAAGAGCACTTGCTGCTCTTCCAGAAGACAAGAGTTTGGTTCCCAGCATCTATGAGTGGTGGCTCACAACTTCCTGTAACTCCAGTTCCGGGGGATCTGACTCCTCTTGGCTGCACAGACACCTGCACTCATGTGCGCGCGCGTGCACGCACCACACACACACACACACACACACACACACACACACACACACGCATGAAGGGACAAAGTTTGAGCTAACCCTGAAGCCCCGGCAGAACTCTCAGGAGTCTGGGGAAGCTACGCCACTTTCCGAGTCATCAAGTGTTTACACTTGGGTAATAGCACACATGTAATTAAGTGAACACATATAATGAATCTATCTGCAGTGGCATGATAGCTGGTGCCGAATCCTATTAAACACATTTAATTAAAAGTGCATTAAACCTTCAAGCTTCGGAACACACCCTGCCCTCTTCAAAGCTACCCCTCCATTGAAACCTTCCCCACTATTAACTATGAGTCAGCTTGTGGCCCCTTTGGGCATGACCCGGTGAGGTGAAGTGCCTCTTAAACACCAGTGTATCACAGGCACTAATGGGTTTAAATCAGGGAGATTAATTCCATTCATTTGACTTCTTGTTTCAGAAACAACTGTCACACTGAGCTTAATTGCCGAAGATGCTTGGAGGCCTGGGGAGATTAGAGCCTCCGGAGGCTGGTTTGCAGCCAACGTCAATTATTCGGTCTACTGTGCAGGGGGGACAGAAGGATGATTCAAATATAGATTACCGGGTGGCTCTTCTTTGCCATTAGTGCCTGGTTTCTCTATCCATCAAGTTTTCAAAGACCCAGGAGAGGGTGATGGGGTGCGGTGAGATTTCTGTCTGACTTCAGAGCTTGGCTTTTCCACTCTGAGCACCCCACTCCCTCCAAATGGGAGGCTTTCTATGACTATTCTTTCTTCATTCTTCCACATTTTGACTGAACAAGAAAATGAGACGGAAGTGACCGAGGGTCCCCAGGAAGGAATGTGAAGTCCCAGCTTGTGAAGAAGCACCAGCCCAGACGTGAAGAAGACTGCCCTTGTTTCAAAGCCTGATTGGCCCCCTCCCACAATCCCATCTCTCCTACAGGTATCATTCCCATGGTTCCCTCTTCCAAAGGGATTCTAACACACAGGTTATAAAATTCCATCGCCCTCTTAAGGACCCAGACCCCCAATCTCTTGCCACAGTCTCATCCTTTCCTGGGTCACTATGCTCATAGCTTAATCAATCGGTGGTGGATTCATTGTGAGTTGGCCAAAGGAGCTCGCTGCTGCAGCGGTGGGGAGAAAGCCTCTCTTGGAATGACACACAGCAGGAAGGGCAGATGTAGCATTCAGCACTGTCTGGCTGGTCCCAGAGAAAGCCAGTGACATTCTCACTGCTGAAGACCCCTATTTGACTACCCCCATGGGGTGTGGCTGGCCATGTACTGTTTAGAAGGCCCCATGCTGCTTTAAGTGTCTTAAATCTTGGAGTATTTAAACAGTGGCCCCAGGGCGGTAGTGGCGCAAACCTTTAACCCCAGCACTCAGGAGGCCGAGGCAGGAGAATCTCTGTGAGCTTGAGGCTAGCCTGGTCTACAGAGCAAGTTCCAGGACAGGATCCAAAGCTACAGAGAAACCCTGTCTCAAACAAACAAACAAACAAACAAACAAAAATAATGGCCCCTTGTTTTTATTTTACACTGGCCGCAGCAAACTATGGGTCCAGTCCTGGTACTGAGGGTCCATCCCTGAGTCCTTGGGTGTGAATCCTTCCCATGCTTGCCAAAGATGCCCTGGGAGTCTCATCTTTCTTCCTGGAGCCTGAGCTTGGCAGAAAGCCTTTTCTTTTAGGGGCTCTTTATTTTTGCTTTCAACAGCAAGCTGCCTTTTCGCAATAAAGCACCCGGCAGACACTTGACAAATGTCAGGTGCCAGCAGTCTGGGACATCCACAGGACCCTTGCAAACTGCAAACTTCTGAACTGAGCTTTCCAGCAGCCATACACGACAAATACATACTCCAGGAAAGCATTCTCCAAACCCAATTCTTTTATTGAAATATTTTAGACGTCTTTTTTAATTTTGTGCCTTTACATGTTTTTCCTGCATGTATGTATGTGCATCATGTATCTGCCTGGTGCCCACAGAGGCCAGAGAAAAGCAATGGATCCCCTGGGACTGGAGTAACAAGACAGTTGTGAGTGGCCATTTTGGTGCTTAGTTTGGAACCTGGATCCTGTGCAAGAGCAACAAGTTCTTTTAGCCGTGAGCCACCTCTCCATCCCCTAGGCGCCATTCCACAGCTGTCAGAAGTGCTGTGAGGACCGCAGTCATTTATTGAACACAGCTCATTGCTTCTTACTAAGCACCAATGCACACATCACAGCCAAGGCTCTGAAAATGTCCTCCAGCATAGACATGCATTTATGAGACTGTACAGCCTTTCCCTACCCCACCCATTTATTCACAGATCTTGGGACACTTGGGAGGCAATGTATCTGATCAGAATATGGAGGTGACCATGAAGGTAAGGAGCCAAGGGGCAGCACCGCGGACTGCAAGGAGCATGACAGTGAAGGAGCTTCATGACAGAGACATGTCTCGGGAGCTACTCACAGAACTAGACCAATCTTCTTCACACTTGTTCTGTTCTTTCCTTTTCACTGGCACAAGCCAGCTGGGTGGTGTTGGCACACGCCTTTAATTCCAGCGCTCGGGAGGCAGAGGCAGGCAGATCTCTGTGAGTTCAAGGCCAGCCTCATCTATAAGAGCTAGTTCCAGGATAGGCTCTAAAGCTACAGAGAAACCCTGTCTTGAACCACCCCACACACACACAAAGAAAAAAGAAATACAACAAGCCTGTGGATCACAGTACTGGGTCCATCGCTCTAAGCTGGTCCAGTCAGCAACAGGGATCTAACTCTGTCTAGAAAGTAAGGAGCTGAAAGGATGGGAGAGAATCCCTGGGGACTTAATGGATGCTCATAAACAATTGATATTTAAGTGAACAAATTAGTCAAATATCAAATGATGTAACAACTATGTTATGGTAAGGTGTGAGTCACACTTGTGGGTAGACAGATGCAAACCAGCTGCCAAGATTAGCATGATTCTATAGTGTGTCACCTGGAAAAACGAGGAAGAAACATGGACAGAGAAATAGAGGAGGCTACCTGCTCCAAACCTGTAGAAATTGAATTTGACAGTGAAAGCCTCACAGGTCCTGAGTCATAGGTCTTTGTACAGGAAAGCCTCACATTCTAAGAGCAAAGAAGTGTAGTTGGAGACTGCTTGTTCGTTTCCCAGCTGCTCAGACCCAAACAATCACACAGAAACTATATTAATTACAGCACTGTTTGACCAATGACTCTAGCGCATTGCTAGCTAGCTCTTACATATTAAACCAACCCATTTCTATCAATCTGTGTATTGCCACGAGACTGTGGCCTACCAGTAAGTTCTCTAAGGTTCTGGCATGTCCTTCTCCTTTAGCAGCTACAAGATGTCTCTCTGACTCCGCCTACTCTCTGTCTCTATCTTTCCAGCATGGCTATATTCTGCTCTGCCATAGGCCAAAGCATCTTTATTCATTGACCAATAAAAGCAACACATATACAGAAGGGCATCCCACATCAAAGAAGGATGTGATGTGTGGGCATACTCAGGACTTTGGAGTCTGGAGGAACTTGTGCTCAGGGACGGATAAGCAGTCATAGATCCTGGTTTGTAATGTGACCTCATTGCTTTTCATAGAAGGGCATCTATGTTCTGCCCCAATCTTCTGAGCACTCAGAATCCACAGGCAACTCCTTTAAACAAATCCTGAGCCCCTCCTCAGTGTTCCCTGGCCATGGAACAGGGCCTGAGTCCCCATGCAACCCTCAGAAGGAGAAGTCGGGAGCTAGACCAAACTCCCCAGCTTCAGGGCACATAGGAAACAACTCTAAGGTGGGTTCTCACAGCTTCCAGTGAGACAAGGCTTCCAGTGGCCACTTCCTGCTCACCTATTAGCGTGACCTGAACATGCTTCCTTCCCTTCTGCCCCTCAACCATGCTCACTGGGTCCTCCCCAAATGTCACTCACACTCTGGTCTTAGTCTCCAGGTTGGCTTCTGGAGAAGTCAACAAGTGATTTTTTGTGTCAGTATTATGCTACAATATTTTAAGGATTCTCTTGCTCCTGTGATTAAGGACACCAGCCAGAAGACATCTCAAGCACAGATCTCAACTTACAGTGGATTTAGGTGATGATAAAGCCACTACAAGTTGAAAATATCATGAGCTGACAATATACAGAATCCATCCAACATCCTGGGCATCCTAATGGAGCAACGCAGCCCACTGTAGAGTGCTGTTCCTTTTCCCTTCATGACCAGAGGACTGAGTAGGAACTGTGGCTTACTGTCACTTCCCAAGCAGAATGTATTGTCCCTGGCCCAAAAAGAGATTCAAATCCAAAACTCACATGGACAGTCATCAAGCCAGGGACTCTCTGCCTATGATTCCTTCAAACAGATTAAAAAATGGTCTTTATATTGACGGCCAGTGAGATCAATGGCTGCCAGAATTAAAGTGAAAGGATATATGAAACAGTCATTCTGGTTTTGAGTGTCACATTGACATGGCATTTGTTGGTCATCTGTACTGGTAAGGTCATGGGCAAGACACTGAGTGTGCTGAGTCAGAGCCTTCAACACCAGCAGGATACACAGTACATGGGTGCAAGCAAGGATAATACTTATTTACTCGCTGCACACAAATCTCTACCTGCCACCCACTCTATATCCAGAAACGCAAGTAGCGCAGAAAACACGAGCTGTCTGTCACATGACCTCACAACGAGACAAGCAAACCTCAAACAGATGCCTGCCATTCTCTGCACAGCCATCATGCTAAAAGAGGTCCCACTGTGTTGAGACTCACACACAAGGGAATGTATCAAGGTCAAGGGACAGCCACTATTGTAGCTACTGTTGAAAAAAAAAAAACCAACAAAAGAAAGCACAGGGCCAGGATATCACACCCACTAACGCACCATCAAACACTAAAGAGTTAAAGTACTGAAAATTCAAGAGCGGTGCTGAAAGAAACTCAAGAGCGTCAATAAATCAAAATGGACAACCGATAATGATGAACTAGAAGGTGTGGTATTCGTGAAATTTCAATACAACACAAAGTACTTACATATTCTATCAAATTTAATGTAAATTCCAGAAAAAAATCTGTCAGTTTTGAAGAAATAGAAAAAAACATCTGGAATATTCATCTTGGACTCAACTGGCCAAAATTATCTTGAAAAATAAAAGCAAAGTTGGAAGTCTCACATACCCTGATTTCAAAGCATATTACAAACCTATCAAAAGTTTGTCATGTACTTAAAGAGAAATGTGTGGAATGATGAGCGGGATGAGAGGCGGGAAGAAAGTCCTTGGTACCTTCTCAGTAAGACCAGGAAACAGGGGAAAGCCAGTATTTTCAATAAGTACTGTTGAGAAAAATGAATCTCCATACCTAAGATAACAAAGTGAGCTTACAGTGGATCAAAGACAAAGGGATGACTCAAAAGTGTGCAACTCTTAGGAGGAAACAGGAGATTCTAAAGCACTGTGTCCAGCCAGGATTTCTTGGCTACAACCCCCAAAACACAGATGATAAAGGTAAAGGTGGTGATTTGAAAGAAAATGGCCCCCAAAGGGAATGACACTATTAGGAGGTGTGGCCTTGTTGGAGAAAGTGTGTCACTGTGGGGGCGGGCTTTGAGGTCTTTTCTCAAGCTGCATTCAGTGGGACAGTCAATTGACTTCCTGTTGCCTGCAAGATCTGTAGCACTCTCAGCTCCAGCACCCTGTCTGCCTGCATGCTGCCACATCCCCTGTCATGATGGTAATGGACCGAACCTCTGAAACTGTAAGTGAGCCACCCTAATTAAATGTTTTCCTTCATAAGAGTTGCTGTGGTCATGGTGTCTCTTCACAGCAATAAAATCCCAAATCAAGACAGTAAAGATAAGTAAGTTTTGTTATGTAAAAGTTCAAAACAGTTGAAGAATAAACACAATGAGGGTCAAGCTCTAGAGTCCACCATCATAGGGAAGACAGGCTGGCAAGCAGCTCTATGGTGAACTGAGCTCATAATAGCTGCTTGCTCACCCCTGACTGCGTCAGGAAGCTGAGATGGCAGAAAGTTAGGACTAAGCTATTAATGTCAAGGCCAAGTCCTAGAGATTCCTATGTCAAACATTAACATGTGGGGACATTTTATATCTAAAACGCTGTGGCCTGAGGGGATAGCTACGG
This sequence comes from Arvicola amphibius, assembly GCF_903992535.2. Taxonomy (NCBI): domain Eukaryota; kingdom Metazoa; phylum Chordata; class Mammalia; order Rodentia; family Cricetidae; genus Arvicola; species Arvicola amphibius. The sequence continues at coordinate 149,925,428 of NC_052052.2, read as the reverse complement.
GCCAGACAGTCTCCATACATCTGATAGTTGCTGAATGAATAGTCTCGTTGACCTCATGTGCTCCTAACTACCAAAGTCTGTGTAACAAATGACCCCAAATTTTTATAGCTTCAATAAAACAGTGTGGATTCCCTTACAGTGTCTAAAGATAGCAACTCCCTACTTAGATTTGCAGGGTTCTGATTTGGGGTCCCTCGTGGGCTCTGATGAAGATATTGGACAATATGATAGTAACTTGGCAGGGTAACCAGTGAAGGTGCTACAGAAGCTCCTCAACTCAAGATGCACCATATGGACTCACTGTGAACTGAGCCTCCAGGGTTAGTGGAACTATTAGGAGACGGGAATGCATTTACACATGCAACCAGCTGACGGCTCATGGCCACCTGCCTTAAATGTTCTCAGAGCACTTACACCTGCCCAATACAGCAGTGTCCACTAGCTCATGGCCTCCGCTCCGAAGGTAAAACTTCGGATTGGTTCGATGAGTGCACTTTTGTGTTATTGCTAAAGCCAATGAGCAGGATCCTTGTAAACCCTGGTTTTATACAGGGCCTGAATTGTCTGGGTAACAGCGCCTCCTCTGGCGGAGGGGTCTAGCCTCATTGCCATCGGAGCACTGTGTGAATCTGGGAAAAGACACTTAACCTCTTTGACTCCCCAAATTCTTTCCCAGCACACTAAAAAAGTGGGGAGGTGGAGACAACATCAGAGACCCCCTCCCATCTCTGTGAGCAGTGGTCATGAACTTTCAGCAAGATAGAAAAATAAAAAATAAGTCAAATTAAATAAATAAAAGGTAGGGAGAGGAGGTGACCCAACCTGCTCAACCAGCTGAACTAGAGAGCCCGTCTTTGATTGGCACGTCACTCTTTTCAAAGGCCTTGCAGCAAGGCAGCCCAGGATTTATTTGCCCTAGACTAAGGCATGTGAGCTGCTCAGAGCTAAGGTGAGAACATCCGTGCATTTATTTTTCAGCCAATAAATATTTATTAATGGCCTACTTACTCATTTCCAGGCGCCAAAAATAATTTAGTGAGAATGGAGGGAAGGGAAACAGGTAGGGAGAGAAGGGAGGGAGGGAGAGAGGCATTGAGGGAGTGGGGAAAGGTAAGAAGGAAGAAAGGAAGGGAGGGAGGGAAGGCAGGAAGGCCTTCATAATGATTCTGAAACACAGTCCTCTTCTGGTCTATTGGGGTATTCATGCATTAGTTAATTCATTACAACGTATTATTTAATTAAGTGAAACTATGATCAAGACATGTTTGCTTTTGAGCAATATGCCTCTAGAAAGACACACAAGAAATTGGCATATGCCCTACCGTTCCAGGCCTAGAGACCGAGGGAACATGAATGGTGCTTCTCTTCCTCAAGTCTCTTCACTAAGGACGCCAGAAAATCTCACTCCTCCAGATGCCTAACAAGGCCTAGAGGCTCAGGTTAGAGGCACAAACTTGAGTCTCCTCTTCCTAGTCTATCTTAACTTGGGGCATCCCAAAGCCCTGCCCACTACCAGTCTGGCATCTCTTCTGCCTCTTTTCCTGACTCGTTCCCACATTTGTCTCTGCAATTACCAACCTCCTGTCTTCCAGGGGCCCTCCAGCTATTTCATGCCTCTCAGAGACCTAGGTTGCAACTTGTGCCTCCTCCTGGCTTCTCTCCACTGGAGGTTCCCCATAGCCTCACGCACCCCCATATAGGAACATATGCTTCCTCTCTCTGTCCCTCCCTGCTTCAGAACCCCCAAATCCCCACCTGTCACACAATCAGGACCTTTCAGCCACTGTCAAAGGCCACCAAGAAGCACATGTGGCCTGTGTTGCATTCCCAAAATTCATATAAAAAAAAAATGCAGTTGTCAACAAGACTCTAGATGCCCAGGTCCCATTGTCAGTACACAAGCAATATGAAAAACCAAAATAATATGTCCCCTCTAAGAACATCAACTGCACAGTGATAGCCTCTAGCGGGAACAACTCAGACAAAGTGCAGCATGCAGGGCTCAAAAGGGTGATCACAAACCTGCTCAACCAGCATTCAAGGAGACAAGAACTAAACAGCGAACAAACTTGAAGAGGATAAGAATGAATTAACTGGGTAAAGCCAGGAAAACACAACAAAGCAACAAAATGTAATAAAAAAAGACTATCTAGAATATGATAATAGAATTCAATAAAGAGAATAGGGCCAGAGGGAACCTATCTCAGGGTAATAAAAGCTATATGTGAGAAACTTATAGCCAACATCATCCTAAACGGAGAAAGAACTCAATGCATTCCCTCTAATATCGGGAGCAAGACATGGGAATCCATGCTTTCCACTCCTATCAACATAGTACTTGAAGTTGTAGCCAAAGCAGTAAGACAAGAGAAGGAAATAAAAGTGTTACAAACTGGAAGGAAGAAGTCAAAGGAACCCTACCTGCAGATGGCATAGGTCTATACCTAAGAGACCCACTAAAAACTTAGACATAGTACACACTTCAGCAAAGCATCAGGTTACAAAGCTAGCATACTGAATCAGTAGCCTTGCTGGCATAGGGAGTTCAGTTTTCTTTAAAGAAATGGCCCTAGAAGGCTGTCCAGGATCCAATGGACGTGCACATTGTAACATCACTGGTAAGTCTCAGTGGACTATGAAAAGAGGACATGGGAAGGGAGGACCAGGAAAGGGGTCTGGGGAGAGATAGAGGGAGAGTTGTTGATTAGTATAATCAAAATCCATCTATGTATTAAATTTACAGGAACTGGAGGGAGAAAATATCCGTAAATAGAATCACATTACATCAGGCACATGTTCAACACTCTTGAGAAATAAATACATTTTTAAAATGAATTGATAAAATAGTGTTTGCATTCCCAAAAGATATAGGAGTAAAGCAGGAACATAGCTCAGTCAGTAGAGCCTTGGCCTGGTGTGTGTGAACCCAGAGTTTGACCCCAGGACTGTATATGTGCGGTGTGATGGCACACAGCTGCAGTACTAGCACAAGAGAGGCAGAAGCAGGATGGTCCACTGTTCAGGCTTATCCTCGGCTATATAGCCATGAGCCTGAAGCCAGCCTGGCTGTAGCCCATTTATTACCAGATGTTCTGTACCACCCTGTCAGGACAATCATAAATCTGTTAGCATAGACCTGTCTCAGTGTTGTGTGGTCACACAGGCAAAGCTAAGGGAACAGACTGCTTCTCAGCTTTGCTATCCAGCCTCGTTGATACCTCCATCCATTTGGCAGTCACTTGTCCTGTCTTCTCCAGAACCCTTGCCCTGAAGAAACTTGTCATGGGTAGATGAGACAAAATAGGTCACACCGTTTTCATGTGAATAGCTTATCAGGAAGGGTGGAATGCCAGGTGCCTGGCGGAAAGCTGAAGGGGTGAGGATGGTTTTGTCAAGGGGACCTAGCCAATAATGTATAATTGTAGAGTTGGTGCGTGTGTATGTTTGACTGGAGTGGCAGCAATAAGATGACCAGTCACATCACTATACTTAGGATTCAGGGGAGCTACCTGCCCATGAGACTGCCACTGGGATAATCAGGGAGGTTGGTACCCTGGGACGGACCCAGTTGGTAATCTACAGTAGAGGAGGTAGGAGAAAAGAGTAATGTGGGTGGTAGATTCTGGTGGAGATGGTAGGGTCAATGACTGTGGTCTGGACCCTGTGGCAGGGTGATGTTTGGGAAAGTATCTTGGTCAGTTGTGGCCGCTGGAAATGCATGGAGGGAGAACCTGATAGGATCATTTTCTAGCCTTGGACTCTAGCTTGACTTAGGGATAGCTGGGCACAGGTGATTAAACCTGTTGCCTTTTTATTGTCTACCCAAAAGGGAAGTATAGATGATTTAATTCTACTGCACAAGAACTCTTGCCCAGCCTTTGGTCGCCTTGGTGACTGATCCTGAGAGTAACTAGGGCCTGATCCTGGTACATCAGCATGACAGAGTGTCAGAAAATGGCATGTCTGTTGTAGCCAGCAGATGCATCCCCTTCACCTGACTGGCATCTTTGCCATTTCTTTCCATTGGACTGTCTCTGTCCCCTTCAAGGCTGGGGCTGGTATTTGATTGGGCTACATAACAATGAACAGGCTTTGGAGGGTGTCTGGCCACATCTCCCTTGGAAGGTAAACAAATTTAACTTAGGGACAGGCAGATACTTATGCAAAGTCTCTTATACTTAGTCTCTTATATACTTTGTATATAAGTATACAAAGATACTTATACTTAGGCAAAGTCTCTGCATGTGGTTGGATTGGGTTTATTTTTCCCAACCCCTGTGGAGATAAGTTCATCACACAGAGGATGTTCAGGTAGGCCCTGCTCAAAGATGACAGCATCATTTATGAAGGGAGAAAAGTGGATACTGACACACACACAGGACAACCTCAGAGGAAGCTGAGGGCAGAAAGGCTGTGTTCGTCCAAGCCAAGAGACACTTAAGATTGACAACAAACCATAAGAAGTTGGGGAGAGCCGGGCGGTGGTGGCGCACGCCTTTAATCCCAGCACTCGGGAGGCAGAGGCAGGCGGATCTCTGTGAGTTCGAGACCAGCCTGGTCTACAAGAGCTAGTTCCAGGACAGGCTCTAAAGCTACAGAGAAACCCTGTCTCGAAAAACCCAAAAAAAAAAAAAAAAAAAGAAGTTGGGGAGAGAAGAAGAGGGCAAGTCTTCCAGATCTCATGTCTCCAACTCCAAGCTCTTAGCTCTCCAACCTAACTCTGCTGGTAACTTATCCTGGATTTGAAGAACTGTGACCTCATAAAATTATGTTGTTTATGCAAGTGTGTGTGTGTGTGTGTGTGTGTGTGTGTGTGTACATGTGCCTGTTTAGAAATTAGTCATACTGACCCAGGATAGCCTCTGTCCTCAGTCTAACGTGATGACCCTGCAAAGATCCTGTATCTAAATAAGGTCACATTTTGAGGTAGTTAGGAGTTAGAGTAGGTAATTTTAGCAGGGGAACATAGATTAATCTGTAAGTATTACCCAGTCATTTTTAGAGTAGAGAAGACAAGATCCCATTCCATAACTGGTTCCCAAGATGATGCTGTTCTACCTACACACTCACGTTCACCCTGAGAGAAGACTCTTGAGCCTGGAATCCGTGCCCTGTGACTTGCTTGAGGGTGTGGCATGCATAGGAATGAACATGCCGTGATGAAACTTGTCTCTTTGTATGCTAACCTAAAAGAGAAATGCTTTTAAGAACTGTAACACGTCGACTCCCCGACCTTTGCTCATTTCTCTCTGTCTTTGGCATGCAGGCCTTAGGACCATCAACCAACACCCAGTCACCTGTCCCTACCTCCTGCTACGGGTTCTTGGCAGGGCACAGGAAGTCTCAACAACTGCCTGCTTGTCTTCAAAGCATTCTTCTCCTACCTCTGATTTTTATAGGTGCTTTGTCTGTAATTACATGGTTTGCTGCATGTCTTGTTTAATAATGACTAATATGAACTACATGTACCAGCAAAGGGCAGCACATAACTAAATGAGCATTTAATAACTAGCATTCATTAAGGCAATTATTTTAATAAATTGGGCTAGGTAAATATAATCATTTCACCCTGATTTTTAAAAACAAAACAAAACAAAATAGAAAAAAAAAAACCTTACCTGGTATAACATTGAAGCAAGGGCAAAGAAATAAAGTAACAAAATAATAAAGGCCAAGATGATAATGGGAAGTCACTGAGAGATCAGATGTTAAAGATAAATGTTGAAGGAATTTGGGGAAATACAGCTTATTGTATATTTAATATAAACAATGAGAGTGGACATTTTTAAAGAGCCTGCCAACAGTCAGAATCTTTCTCTCCCTTTAGCCTTCCATGCCAGCCAAGGAGCAGGAGTTTCATATTGCTGTCTCTGCAGAGATGTGACAGGGCTTGTCTCTACACACACAGCTAGGTAGAGCCTCCTTTCAGAGCCTTGACTCCTCAGCCCTTGCATTGAAGGCTTTGTCTTCCAAGAGCTAGAAATTGTAAAGTCCCACCTCTGGCTAAAACACAGGCCATACCTGCTGGGAAACCAGGGGGGGGCACCCCACAGATATTACCTGGTCTCCCTGTACTCCCAGAACCCAATTCACAGTCTTGTCCCTAGTGCTGCACCAGAACGCCAGCTTCATCCTTCCCTCATCCCTGCCCACATCTCCTGTGGAAGCCACAAACCATCTATTCCTAACCTCCCCCAACTCATCACTGTATCCCAGACCTCAACTCCAGAAGGGACCCCCTGCTAACCTAAGGGCTGCCCCTCCCAGGATAACAACTAGGCAGAAGGCAGATCCACACCTCTCCTACTGCTCCTGATGTCCAACCCCCCAGGCTCACCCCAGCTCTATAGCTGTAAACATACACACATCATGACTACAAATAACAACAAAAGAGTGAGAATCAACAGTCATTGGTTATTGATATCTCTCAATATCAATGGTCTCAATTCCCCAATAAAACAACACAGACTAACAGAATGAATGTAAAAATTGAATCCATCCTTCTGCTGTATCCAAGAAACACACCTCAACATTGAGGATAGGAATTATCACCTCAGGTTTAAGGGTTGGGAAAAGGTATCCCAAGCCAATGGACCTGGTGTAGCCATTTTAATAGCTAACAAATAGACATCAAACCAAAACTAATCAAAAGAGATAGTGATGGTATACATCTTTGATCCTAGCACTTGGGAGGCAGAAGAAGGCAGATTTCTGCGAGTTCAAGGCCAGACTGGTTTATAGAGTGAATTCCAGGATAGCTAATGTTACAGAGAGAAACCCTGTCTCAAAGAAGAAAAGAAAAGAAAAGCAGAACAAAACCAAGAAAGATAGTGGATAATACTACACACTCATCAAAGGAAAACTCCACAAACATGATATTTCAGTTCTTAACATCTATGCCCCAAAACACAAGGGCACCCAAGTTTGTAAAAGGAACCCTACTACAGCCTAAATCACAGATTGATTCTTACACACTGATAGTAGGAGACTTCAATACCCTACTCTTGCCAATAGACAGGTCATCCAGACAAAAACTAACCAGAGAAATGCTGGAGCTAACAGATGTTATAAACCAGATGGACCTTACATATTTGTAGAACGCTTCACCCAAACACAAAAGAATGTACCACCTTCTCAGCACCTCATGGAACTTTCTCCAAAATGGACACATACTCAGTCACAAAGCAAGTCTCAACAGCTACCAGAACATTGAAATAACTTCCTGCATGCTATCAGACTATCATGGATTAAACCTGGACATCAACAACAACAGAAACAGTGGGAAACTTACAAACTCACGAAACCAAACAGCTCTCTACTGAATGAAAACTGGATCGAGACAGAAATAAAGAAAGTAAAGGCTTTATAGAATTCAATGAAAATAAATGCACAGATTCCCAAACTTAGGGGACACAATGAAAGTGGTGCTAAGGGGAAAGTTCATAGCACTAAGTGCCTATATATAAAAAAAATTGAAAAGGTTTCATACTAGCAACTTAGCAGCACAGCTGAAAGCTCTAAACAAAAGGAGTAAGCACACCCAAGAGGAGTAGATGGAGGGAAATAATCAAACTGAGAACTGAAATTAACAAAATAAAAACAGAAAGAACAATACAAAGAATCAATGAAAAAAGAGTTTGTTCTTTGAAGAAGATCAACAAGATAGACAAACCCTTATCCCAACTACCTGAAAGGCAAAAAGAAAACTCAAATTAACAAAATCAGAAAAGAAAAGAGGGGCATAACTGTAATAGGAGCCCACTTGCTTGTTCCCGGCTGCTCAGCCCCCAAATAATCACACAGATACCGTATTATTTGCGATACTGTTTGGCCAATAGCTTAAGCGTATTTCTGGCTAACTCATATCTTAAATTAACCCTTCTCCATTAATATGTGTATTGCCATGACGCTGTGGCTTATCGGGTAAAATTCCAGCATCTCCCGCAGGGCTACATGGCTTCTCCTGAACCTGCCTTCTTTCTCCCAGCATTCAGTATAGTTTTTCCTGCCTAGCTCTGCTCTACCCTATCAACAGGCCAAGGCAGTTTCTCTATTAACCAAAGGCATTCACAGCATACAAAGGGAAATCCCACATCAGATAACTGTAGTGATATTTTGTTTATGTTTTAACAAACCTTGCCTGAAGATCAGAGTACACAGCTAAGCCACCAGAGGCCAGGCGGTGGTGGCTCACACCTTTAATCCCAGTACATGGGAATCCCACGCCTGTAATCCCAGCAGTAGAGAGGTGGACACAGGAAGGTATATGACTGGACAGAGAGAGGAATATAAGGCAGGAGGAGACAAGAGCTCATTGCAGTCTGAAGATGCAGTCTGGAGATGAAGCAACCAGACAGAGGACGCAGTCTGAGGACAGGATCCCCTTTTGGTCTAAGGATTAGGTAGAGGTAAAAGGTCTCTCTAGTGGCTGGTCACACTGCTTCTCTGATTGGCTTTAACCCCTGATATCTGACTCTGGGTTTTTATTAAGAACAATAATGGCCACCACTAGGCTGGGCAGTGGTGGCACACGCCTCTAATCTTAGCTCTTGGGAGGCAGAGCCAGGCGGATCTCTGTGAATTTGAGGCCAGCCTGGTCTACAAGAGTTCGTTCCAGGACAGGCTCCAAATCTACAGAGAAACCCTCTCTCAAAAAACAAAAAAAGAGCAATTATATACCAGGCAAATCCAGAGAACCATAAGGACATACTTAAAAGCCCTATATGCCACCACATTGGAAAATCTAAAAGAAATGGATAATTTTCTCAAAATTACTACTTAAAAAAATTAAATCAAGATCAGATGAGCAATTTAAATAGACCTATAAGCCCCAGTGGAATAGAAGTTGTCATTAAAAGTCTCCCAATAAAATTAAGCACAGGGCCAGATGACTTTAGCACAGAATTCTACCAGACTTTCAAAGAAGAGTTAACACCAATACTCCTCAAACTATTCCACAAAATAGAAACAGAAGAGGGCTGGAGAGATGGCTCAGAGGTTAAGAGCACCCACTGCTCTTCCAGAGGTCCTGAGTTCAATTCCCAGCAACCACATGGTGGTTCACAGCCATCTATAATGAGATCTGGTGCCCTCTTCTGGCCTGCAGGCATACATGGAAGGAATGTTGTATACATAATAAATAAATAAATAAATAAATCTTTAAAAAAAAATAGAAACAGAAGAAACATTGCCAAATTAATTTTATGAAGCCACAATTACCCTGATATCCAAACCACATAAAGACTCAACAAAGAAAGAGAATTACAGATCAATTTCCCTTACGAATATAGGTGCAAAACTACCCAATAAAATACTTGCAAATCAAATCAAAGAACACACCAAAAAGATCATCCACCATGATCAAGCAGACTTCATCCCAGAGATGCAGGCGTGTCCTTTGGCAAAATCTAACATCCTTCATGTTAAAAGTTCTGAAGAGATAAGGAATACAAGGGACATACCTAAACACGATACAGGAAATTTACAGCAAGCCTTCAGCCAGCATCAAATTAAATGGAGAGAAATTCAATGCAAACCAGGAAAAAGACAAGGCTGACCACTTTCTCCATGTCTATTCAATATAGTAACTGGGGTCTTAGCTAGAGCAATAAGACAATGGAAGGAGATCAAGGGGATACAAACTGCAAAGGAAGAAGTCAAAATATTGCTATTTGCAGACAATATGGTAGCATACATAAGTGACCCCAAAAATTAAATAGCCCCAAAAACTCCACCAGGGAATCCCAACAGCTGATAAATACTTTCAGCAAAGTAGAATACAACATTAGCTCAAAAAACAAAACAAAAACAAAAAAAACAGTAGCCCTCCTATATACAAATGACAAATTGACTGAGAAAGACATCAGGGAAATAACACCTTTCACAATAGCTTCAAATAATATAAAATATCATGGAGTAACTCTAGCCAAGCAAGTGTTAACCAAGCATTTCTGTTGACACAGTCGAATTGCATTGAACATCTTTCTCTGAGTCTTCTTCCCTTTTGTTGGACTGAGTTAGTCCCTCCCATGGCACATCAGCTGAACTCTGCACACATTCAAGTTAGCTCTCGCTCTGATGGTTGCAAACTTTGACAAAGTTAATCTCAGTCATGAGCTCATTGTCCTGTTAATGTCCTCCTCCGTGAGTCTACGAATTGTTCCACCTGATGGTGATATCAGAATCTTCTCCAGGTAAGGTCTTTCAAGTGCTGTAGAGCTTTTCAAAAGGTCTCAGATCACCTGTACTTGATCTGCCCAGTGGGCTGGCTCACAGCACTGGTTCAGATTAACTTACTTTCATCCTTGACATCATTTCAAAATATCTCTCAAGATGACTTTATGTCAGTACTCCTGATATCCAATAATCCTTAATTTTGGGAAATAATGCTGAGCCACCACTATACAACTAATTAGAAACTGTTCAGCCTTGACGTCAACACAGGTCCAAAGCCCCCGATGTCTATTGAGGACTTTAAGTGGGGAGTCACAGCTCCTTCTGAAGGCAGAACCTAATGCTTAGGTCTTCAGAGGATCGCTGGCTTCCCTTAGACCTCCCTTTTCTTCTAATTCCTGTCACCTAAGTACCCAGGACCTCCCAGATCTGTGTAAATTAACCAGGTTCAGTTCTTAAGTCTGGGGCCATTTTCTCTTCCTGAAATCTTAAAAGCCACGGCCTATAAAGTACCTATGTAAGCCTATGAGCATCTGTTTTACCCCGAGAGTGAAAGCAATTCTCCTCAAGCCGTGAGGAGTTGTTGGCATGTCCACACAGAAATGACTCTTTAGTCTGGTTATTTGCCTCTGGCTAAGGAGAGATTCTTATGAACCCTCAAACGCATGTCATAACTTTGGCCATATCTCACGCTCGGCACCCTTCCGCCCTTCGTTCATTCCAAACAGCTGAGTATTCCTTCTAGAAAGCCACATTCAAGTTCCTATGTCATCACGCCAACTTGACAACATCTTGTTTTACTCCCATAATGCTATTTAAATGGGTTATGAAGGTTACAGAAAACATGAAGATGACACTTCTTGAATATTCAAATTTTTATGAAAGGAATCAGAAAATACTAGACACATTACATTATTATTGTTTATTCAACCAATTTCTTAACCAGGTCTCCTTCTTACAGACTTCCAGCAACACGAAACAGTACAGCCATTTCAGAAAACAGTTTGGTGTTTCTTCAAGAAGTTAGAGACAGAACTACTAGTGTGGGACAATGCCTATATTCTGTCAATTATGTTGTAAATAATGCTGATTGGCCAGTAGCCAGGCAGGAAATATGGGGGGGGGGGGAACAACCAGACAGGAAGTAGAGGTGGGTCAATGAGAACAGGAGAATTGTGGGACCACAGCATGTGCTCTGAAGCTAAGTCAGTGCCAACAATAGTTGTAGGAACGCATGCAGGTGAAACACAGGCACGAAGGTCATTCTGGGAAGGTCATTCGACAGGACTAAGAGGAAGACAGCTTTCATTCAAACCACCTTGGACAATTTCGACTGTTTCTGTGCATACTTATCACTTCCTAAGAAGTACTGTGTGATTATGAGTTGACAAAAACTGCTGAGGCTCCACTCTCCCAGTGAAGTTTTAATTCCTCAGCTTATAAATTATTCACAACTATTTACATCTTCTGGCGAGAGATGTACCTTTGTAGGCCGCTAGCTATTCAGTCCCTTCATACCCAACTCGAAGGATTCCCACGGATAAGCCCTGTGCTGGAGTCATCCTGAATGCTCAGGCCCAGAGTGGACACAGCAGGGTCACTAGAACGAATGGAAACTTTCATCTCTTTGTGTGGAGGACGGTAGATGTTCATGGATTCTTGGGACCCATGGCCAAGAGGAATACCACGTTGGTCAGAGTCCTTACTTGGTAGCAGACAGAACATTCTAGGTCAAACAGAACAGCAGCTCTGACCCAAGGGGCTACTCGGAATGTTAGATTTGTGGCCTCGGAGGGTATGGGATAGATCTGTGCTTTCTGAGAACTCCTCGGCCCCACGGCTCAAGGTGACAGCAACAACAGTGATTAATATCCAAGTGCTTAGTACGCCCAGGTGACACAGCAGTCTAAGGTGGGCGGGGCTGCGCTGTGCTGTACAGTAGGTAGGTATGTTAAATGCTCAAGCTATTTTCAACTTACAGTGGGGGCTTGACACCATCATACCATGAGAAGCACTGGTACTGCAAGTGCCTAGCTCACAAAACCCTTTGACTTTGGACTCTCCCTTTTTCTGCAGCTTCAACATCTATCCTCTCTCCCTCTTTCTCTAGACTTGGCCATACTGAACTGCAAGCAACTCACCCATCTACAGATCCCATGTGAACAAATTTAGTCAAGTGTGAATTTAAAATATTCAGGAAAAAAATTACATCCATATGAAAAACATGCAATCCTTCATTTCTTCCTTCCTAAATATCATATTACAACTATGTACCTGGCATTTTTACTACATTTGGATATTATAAGAAAACTAAAATCAGGCAGAGGTGGCACGTGTCTTTAATCCCAACATTCAGGAGGCAGAGGCAAGCTAATCTCTGTGAGTTTGAGGCCAGCCTGGTCTATAAGAGCTAGTTCCAGGACAGGCTCCAAAGCCACAGAGAAACCCTGTCTCGAAAAACCAAAAGAAAAAAGAAAAAAAAAGAAGAAAGAAGACTAAAGATGACTTAAAATGTATAAGAGGGAGGGCTGAGAGATGGCTTAGGATTTAAGAGCACTTGCTGCTCTTGTAGAAGACCCAGGTTCAGATCCCAGTTCCAAGGTCTCTACGCAGTTTCCTTGGCACTAAAGTAAAAATGGTAAGTCCGCGCCCCCGGAGCTAGAGTAACAGGTAGTTATGAGCCAGCACGGGCTGTGGGCAACCAAACCTAGGTCCTCTACAAATGCAGTAAGTTCTCTTAACCACTGGGCCATCTCATCAGCTGCGTTTTCCCCTTTTAAAAGGAAGCCTACTTCTCTGAAAGCTGTGTGTTTTCTTTCCAGGTGGGCATCATGGGTGCACGGATCTCTGACGCCCTTGGGTTTAAACACGGAGTCTCACTGTCTTTTCTTCTTGACTGAAGGCGTGTCTTACGTTCATAAATTTCAAACAGGAAACATTGCCAAAATATTGTTCTAAATTATCTTTTTTTTTCAAAAAAGGAATTTAGAACTGGGCATATGGCTCAGCAGTACAGCATTTGCCTAGCCTCCTCAGTACCCTGAGTTCAAACAAAGGAAGTGCCTGGCATTGTTCGCAGCATTATGGGGCATGGATGACAGCTAGTACATGACAGACACCATCAGCATCAAGATGGCAAACCCGCCCACCACCCCCAGAACGTCCCCGTGTCCCGTTAAAGCCATGACTTCCCTCTCCCCTCCATGCATTGCTGCTTTGCTGCCAACCACAGAAATTTCTAAAATGGGACCCCTCCTCCCGTTCTCTTTCTACAATTGCTAAGAAAGCAGTAAATGATCACACAGCTTTTAAGGTCGAGGTCTTCTTTCTATTCTGGTGGGGGATGGGGTGGATGCATATAGCGTCTGAGTGCGTGTGCCCATGTGTGCAAATTCAGAAGCCAAAGCAGGACACTGGATGTCTTCCTCTGTTGTTGTCTATGATACAGTCTTGAGACAGAGTCTCCTATGGAACCAGAAGCTTGCCAGTTTGGAAAGGCTAGCTGACCAGTACACAGTCTAGATCTGCCTGTCTCTGACCTCTGATGTTGTGGTTTCAGGTCCACGCAGCTTTCGGTGTAGGTGCCTGGGATTCAAACTCAGGTGCCCATACTTGCAAAGCAAATGCTTCTTTAAAAACTATGTTGCTTAACAGTTTCATGCATTTACGTAACAGATCTTTGCCAGGTCCATGCCCCTCTGAACCCCCTCTCATCCTTCTTCTCAGCAGCCCCCTCTTACTTTCTGTCTGTCCTTTTGTGTGTCAGGCTTACTTAGAGGCTCTTTCCTGAGCTGGAGTGGGAAGTGATTTGCCTTTCCAATGGCAGCTGATGAGCGTAAGCACGCTTACCCATTGGGCCGTCTCTCCAGCTGCTACGACACTGAGGTCTTCCCCGGGTCTCACTCTAAAAGGCAGACACAGCCTTCAGATGGAAGAGCGTGAAAGGTGGTTTCACGCAGAGGGGCTGGGGGAACGAGCAGGAGTCACTGGTCTACTATCTGACAAAACAGACTTAAAGTCAAGCTTACCCTACATAGACAGTGACTTCATACTCATTAGATAAACACTCCATCAAGAAGACGTTACAGGCTGGTAAGATGGCTCAGTTACATTAAAGGAGACTCCCACAAAGACCCCCCCCCAACACACACACACACACAAATTAGTATAATTTTAAGATTCTTGTTTTTAAGAAGAAAACTTTACAATTCCGAGCATATTCAGACCAATCAGGAAAACATCCCATCAAGTTCTGTCATTTCGGGAAGTGGATAATGCTGGCCACAGTCACACTAAATGAACTAAGCCAGTCCTGAAGACAAGTGTTGTATTTTTTCCTCTCATTTATGGTTCCTAGATCTTACACAGATACAAAAATATCACACACACAGACACACATACACACACACACACACACACACGAGCTGCAGAAATAAAACTTTCTAGGGGACAAAGGGGACTAATGGGGATGAGGTGAGACAAGGGTTGGGAAGATGTTCCATGCACCATAAACACTCGAGTAAATGCAAATAAACAACGCTTTTTGAGACAGTGTCTTACAATGTAGCCCTGGTTGGCATGGAACTCACTCCCTAAACCAGGCTGGCCATGAGCTCACAGATATCCACCTACGTTTTGCCTCCTGAGAGCTGGGATTAAAGGAGTGTGCCACCAACCCTGGCTAAAATACATACTCCTTAAAAGATGCAAAATCCTTGACTTCAGTTTTTTGTTAATCTGGTTATTTTTGGCTGCTGGGCAGATTAAAGGAGTCTGTGGGTGATAACCGTGTGTGTCTTAGTTGCACCTGGAGATACGGCTCTGTCATTAAGAGTTCTCACCTGTCAGCAGGTAAAGATGTTTGCACTCAAGACTGAGGTCCCAAGTTCTGTCCCTGGACCGTACTTGATGGAAGGAAAAACTGACTCCTGAAAGTAGTTGTCTAACTACCACACACATGTTATAATATGAATACCTTCTCCCGTCGACACACACAAAATAAATGCATACAAATGTAATTACATTTTTAATAAAAGTTCTTGCCAAAAAAAAAAAAATACAGAAGAACTAATGATTTCTATTGGCCAGGGGAAGAGTTCCCAGCTAGAAGGAGGAACCACGCCCGGCATCAATGATCTCTCACAGATGGCCACTCCTAGCTTTTAATGCAGGAGGAAGTCCCCAGGCTTCCCTATAGGCTCCTTCAGCGAAGAGGAGCCTGCCAGGATGCAACCTGATAGCTTCCTGGTCCCTGGGCCCGCTGGACAGGATTGATTTACAAGGGCCTACTAGCAAGCAAGCCAGTATTCACCAAACTATTGGGTTACACGCAACACACAAATCAACTTCCTGGAATAACTAATAGAGGAAATTGAGAAGGAAGAAACAATCTATCAATTATCAATAGGAAGCTCACAGGAACTCAGCAAATGAAGTGGTTAAAACGGGGACCGAAGATGAAAAGAAAACGACGGGATGGTAAGGCACACGCCCCTGTGATGCTGCAGATTAAAGGACGGGGCGGATTTCCCTGCTACCAGGATAATGTATCAGATCAAGCACAGCTGAGGAGGGAAGGGAGCCCGGGAACAGCAAAGCAGCCAACCTTGCCTGGAGGCGTGCATCATTATAACCCAAAGAAAACTGCCTTTCATCTGAGAAGCCACCACAGGAGGGGTCTGCTCGGCGGACTTGGCCTCGTATTAAATGACAGTGGACTGAAGAGGGAGGAAATGACTACCTTCTCAACTCTATTTCAGTGTGGCACAACTGCCTCTTTCACACCTCCCTTGCTGCGGCAGAAGGTCTGCAGTCGACAAAGAGATTCGTGGGCACAGCCCTCTGCCGGAGAGCCGGGCTGATGCTTATGTTTTGTTTGCATTCAGTTTGGTTTTTATTTTACTGACATGGCCTCACCATGTCCTGGCGCTCGCCCTTGTAGGCCAGGCTGCCCTGGGACTCAGTATCCTTCTTGCTCAGTCTCCAAATGTCTGAACAATGCATGCATATAGACGTCTCAGTGAAGAACACACCTACCTACGTGTGATCGGGGTCTCGTATGAAGAGTCTCAATGGCTGAGCGCCACTATCCTGACACAGTGTGGTTCAGCGCTCACATGTTTGTGGTACGGCTGTTGTAAGCAAACCCGCAGCTGCCAGATGTCTCAAAGAGCAGTGCATACGACTCTGGACTCCATAATGACAATAAGTGGCTGTGGTTGTACACTCACTTGACTGCACTTGTTGTCATATTTCAGTGCGTTGCTTCTTAATCATGTTTTTAAACGTCTGCTGTCAAACACTATGCCATGTTAAATAGCAGCAGTTTCTCCCATCTTCCATTTCCAGCGTCAGGTGATGTCATCCAGCGGCCGGGTCCAGGGAGTGGCCTAGACCATTCCATTTGTACAGCCACACTCTGTGCTGGTTCTAGGACAGAATAATTTTCATGCACTTCTTAGATGGTGACCAGTGGTTAAATGACACAATAGTGCTCGTTCTCAGTTGCCTTCCACACGCACGCGGCACTACTTTCCCACAAAGGAGGTGTGGAAGGCCTGTTGACATTGACAGATTTATGTGACGTAAGGTGAAGTGATTTAAACAGTACGTTCGGGGCTGGAGCATTAGTGCAGTGGCTAAGGGCACTGGCTGCTCTTCAGAGAACCAGGATTCAGTTCTCAGCACCTACACGGCAGCTCACAGCCATCTATAACTCCAGATCCTGGGGTTCTGAACCCCTCTTCTGTCCTCCTCAGCATGGCATGCACATGGTACACACACACACGCAGACAAGATACTCATACACATAAAATAAATCTATTTTAAAAACACTTAAACATCACACTAAGAAAATATCAGCCCCAAGTTAAAGGGAGACAATGATAAGATTTAACACCTCCTCCAAATGTGTTCAACTCTTGGGCTGGCTTTGGGTCGGCACTGACTGTTATCATCGTATAAAGAGAAAACATTACCACCTTACACAAATGAAGAACCTGAGGCACAGGGGCAAAGATACCCAGTTATGAAAATGTAGAGTCTAGACAGTCACACAGGCAGTGTTATGGCTGACTTCTCTAAACTTTCCTGACAATGATAAAATGCAGAGTGGGCCCTGGCTCCACGGCTTGACCTAAAGCCCATTTCTAACAAAGCCTCTCTTCTGTACCCAGTGGTGTGCAAAGACTCCCCACCTCATGCCGAGAGGAAGCCAGACAAGGTGAGCAGCTCCGAAGGCCACAGAGCAAACTGCAGCAGAATTGGCACTTCCGGTGGAAGAGCCTGGAGTCTGAACCCAGCTAAGAGTTCTCGGCGTTCTGCCCAGGGCTGGGCACTAACTGACCTCCTCAGCTTGTGACTGCACCTACAAGGCTGATGGTGTTTTCAACGCTGCAGAAGGTACCAATCAAACTCCCATCCCTTCTAACATAATTCACTTCCAGCAACTCTTCATGGATTCCCTACCTTCGAGTGGAGACTCACATCAGTGCCGAAGGCAGATCTGTGTTTTGCTTTCATGGAGCTTCCAATCCAGAGAGAGTCCCAGGCATCCGTCCAGAAACTGGCTAAAGGAGCACAGATAAGCAGCTGTTGCTTGCGCTGCAAAGGACTCCCTCAAAGAGCCCTGGGAGCCTACTTCATGGGCAGCTCATTGGTCCCCTATCCGCACCACTCTGTTGGCAAGCAAGCTCTGTGAGGCTTCTGGATTAGTCTACAGAGATGCCACACACACCACTGTCAGCTCCCAAGCCCTCAGTGTCTCCCTGGAAGCGAGACATAGTGTCTCAGTCAAAGTTCCCACCCAGCCTGCAGCCAGACCCAGTCCCACAGTGGGAGCCAGCGTTTCCTTCTGCACTGACATTCTCTGCAAGAGTCGGAACACCTAGGACAGCAGGCTGGTCCTCGTGGAGACCCCACCCTGCTCTCTCTCAAGCCTTTAGCCACTGAATCTTCCTCCGTGGAGTCTTCTTTATCTGCATCTGCTTCCATCATCCTGCTGCAGCCTGGAGTCCAGCCTGGCCTGAGAACTCCCAAGCTACTCTTCCACGCACGGCAGCAATGTGCTTTGCAACCTGAGGAGGAATTACTTAAGGCCAGGTGGAGGTATAAAGGTTTTCCTTATGATTTGCTCTGCACAGATCTACAGGCATGAGCAAGGCATTCACGTCTTCATCATTGTGTAACAACATCGTTGTGTTATTGTTCTGGGTAGTTCAATAAGCATGAATTAAACTAAGCTGTTGCTGAAGAGCAGTTATGAGTTATACCCCGACAAAGGATAATTAATTTGTTTTTATGAAAATTGCCAGTGCTGCCATGGCCCAGGCTGCACAGTAGAAAAGGAGGATGGGTGGATAAGATGTGGCCTTTGTTCCCGAAGAGACAAAGGTGAGAGGAGAGGCGAGCATGCGCACATGCGACTGTGGCCAGCATAAAGGGACAAGACAACAGCAGCAGCAGCTTGTCCTTACTAGGGACTTCCTGTACCAGAACTATCCCAGGCTTTTGACATCATTATCTCGTTTGACTCTTGGAGAAATCCCAGGAGTGACATAAGGATTAATGTGCTTTGATTTTCCTGGCATCTCAGGCAGGGCATGAATTCAATGGTTTATCCCTTTGGTCCATCCATAAGCACCCTGAGATGAAGATCCTTGGTGGATACATTGGCTGTGATGTCATCAGAAACCAAGCACTTCCTGTCTTTCAGTCCAGCCATCCTTGGTGAGTAACCCTCACTTGTCACTTTGTTGTTTCATGATGACACACTGGACGTAGCATATGCCCTCATCTCCACGCCTTTTAGGGCATGTCCCAATGACCTAGCTTCCTCCCGTAAGCCCCACCTCCTTCTAATAGCACCACAATTGGGAATCAAGCTTATAATCCACAGGACTTTGAGCAGTACCCACGACCTAAACAGGGAGTAGAATAATGGCTGAGTGAAAGCCTCTAGCCAATTAGTCTGCTGTCTAAGGAGTCTCTGGGCTGGCCCCTCCCGTACACTCTGCCTATGCCCACTGAAGTGGGCTCTGGGGTGGCACCTCCAGTACACTTTATCTATGCCCACTGGAGTGGACGCTGGGGTGGCACCTCCAGTACACTCTGCCTATGCCCACTGGAGTGAGCTCTGTTATTTGAGCACATTTTAGGCAGGAAATTGTTGGTCAGCTGGAGTCCTTGCCAGGCCAACCAAAACTGGAATTTCTTGAGTAAGAAACAAGAGGAAATGTAAATTGCGTAGACAGTGATTGGTGTCCCCTCCCCTTTGCTTTCAAGCCTAGACTTGAATCACTAGTGTGACAATCAACACTTAATTGGCCAGCAGGGGTGAGACAACCCTGATACACTGCACCTGCCAATGTCTGTAGCATAAACACCCAACTCCATATGCATGGCCTAAGATTAACTGCAGAACCCAGGCATGATAGTGGTAGCATAAAACGTGAATTACTCCTGGCTCTCTGTATTTTTACTGTCTCTTTCCCATGGTTAAATACATATTTATCTTTGAGTTGCACTTGCCCACAGTACACTGACTGATATGTGCTAATCTGTAGGCAGGAGTGATGTATGTACCTAGTTGCACAGTAGGCTACGGCACCTACACTTGTATTGGGGCACAATGAGAAACACACAACACAAACTTCCTTAGCGATGCACCTCTCTGATCTTGTTCTTACCACTGGGTGACATCTGACCATGCTCTCGTCAGGGAGAGATTCAAGTTTCTGACATGTCTGTAAAAGGCCCTCAGAATTCCTGAAGATTTAGACATCAGCTCTCATGAGCTGATACAAGCCTCCTGCAGACATTGTTGCCCTGCCTAGCTCAGCTGTGACACAGGTATCCTGGAGCACAGAAGAGGGAGCATGGAGGAGGGAGCATGGAGGAGGGAGCACGGAGGAGGGAGCACAGAGGAGGGAGCACAGAGGAGGGAGCACTGAGCATGTACCCCAAGGACCCCTGGAAATCAGTTTAGAAGAACTGTCATGAAGTCTACAGAAGTGGTCTCCTCACTCAGGAATCACTGAGAGCTGCCCCGCCCTCACAATTCCCAGGCTTGTAAAGGGCAGATCTGCAGTCCCTGGGAGCAAGAGGGCTCAGCAGGCAATAGCTATTTCCCAAAACCTCCTCCCCAGACTCCAGCCTTTGCTTGACCTGAGTCAGAGCCTCAAGGCAGAAGGCCCTGGTGTAGGAAAATATGGTGTGAAGGGAAGAGAAAGGGAGACAGTTAACCCTTTTTCTCCTGCTCCTAGGGTAGTGGTTCTCAAAATTTCTCCCAAGGACAACCCTGATTACAAAGGGACGTTTGCTAATGTCTGGAATGCTTTGGAATTATTCCAACTGAGAGGCTGTTACTGGCATCTAGAGAGTGAAGTTCAGGGATGCTACCAAGCAGGCAGCAGTGCCCAGGACCCACGATGAAGGACTGTCAGCTTTAAACATCAACGTTGATTGACAAGCCCTGTTCTATGCACTGAACCAATAAATGCCGCCTGCATGAATTTCACAAGCCGCAAGCAGAGACCTATTTTCTTACTTTCAGTGCTGAGGAATGGAGAGAAAGGTGCTGTTTATTATTCCACAGCAGGGGAAAGCGCTGTTTATACAAAACATCAAAGGTCGCTGCCACCAGTATCAATTCCACATTGCAGGAGGCTTGGCCAAATCAAATTAGCTTATTTTCCTTGATATTAAGTTTGACAAGCAAAGAGACTGTGAAAACCAGAATTCCAACTGGGTGTGCCCTTATAATTCAGCAAAAAAATTTTGAACCTTGAGATTCCAACAGTAGCCTTATTCTTCATGCAAGGATTGCGTTGCAGCCGGTATTTATCTTGTCTGGAAAGGCATTTGCTGGACCCTCTGCCCCTTCGGATTTTTCAGGATGTGACTGAAGCAGCCAACATGGGGTAGACCTGTGTCAGATGTCAACAGCTGATGCCCAGGAGAGAGACCTCGACTCCATGCGAAACCTACTATTAAGATGATTTGGTGTGGGGCAGTGGTGTGTCAGCGTTTGTGTCCAGCAGAAGGAAAAGAAAGGAAGAAAGAAACAGCATGGGCTGGTTCTTTCTAAGAAGGTTCACTGCCCAGTAGTTTTGGATATCTGATGAGTGCTCTGATCTCGTCAGTGCACACATATGTCTGATGCACACACTTGCCTGATGCACACACGTGCCTGATGCACACACTTGCCTGATGTATACACTTGCCTGATGCATACATGTGCCTGATGCACACACATGCCTGATACGTACATATGCCTGACACGCACATGTGCCTCATGCACACATATGCCTCAAGTACATGTATGTCTGATGCACAGAGCTCTGCAGCACACCCGTGTCCTGAGGTGCCAGCCAGGAAGTCTTTCTTCCCCTTGGATCTAGAAGCACTGCCTTAGGCCGGGGTGTGTACAAGCACGATGCTGATGCAGCACCAGGAAGGCCTGTGGGCATGTCACTGATGTACCTGGCATCTTCCGACTTACCTGGACGTGAATTCCCTTTGTTGTGAAATGGAGTGTATTGTCTCCTTCACCAGGTGGCTCTGTCCACGAGGACGGACAGGGTGGCTCTAGAGCAGGGTGGAGAGTGGAGAAGAGGAGCGCTCTGTCTGGGGAAAGGGAGGCCGTCATCCACTTTCAAGCAGCATTCAGGGGGCACCTCTTGCATGCAGGTATCAAGCACTGGGGATTTGAATACAAAGTTCAGTTACAGCCGCTGTGAATTCCCCAGTCTGGCAGTCCTGCAATGTTCAGAAGACACTTGGTGGCTCTGTCCTTCCCTATCTCTGACTCTTACAATCTTTCTGCCCCTACCTAGTGACAGTCCCTTAGCCTTGGGGAAGGAGTGTGACAAAGGTGTCCCCGGTCTGGCTGAGCACTCCAGGCACCCATTCTCTACACTGTGCTTGGGGTCAGGCCTTTCACCAGGAGTTTAGAAGCTTCCAGGTTTAGTTACAGGATGTAGAATCCCGTCAGAGGCCATATTTCAAGTGCAGCCTTCCAGGAATTGCTTAACAACTTTATTGTCTCGTCATGTCTGTGATGAAATTTGAACAAGCGATCTCTGCTGTCCTATAAGAGTCCCTGTGAATGAAATGAGCCTGTTGTGTGAGTGGGGACAGTGCTGTCCTTCTCGTACCTGATTTTCTCCCTTGGAAGATGACCATTCACATAGGACAGGGCCTGACACAGAAGGAGTTCACATAACAGCTTCTGGAGGGTGCATGGGGTCCCCTAATAGGAAGGACAAACTTAAACAGGGCTGCAAAGGATGATGGGGCAGGGGTGCTAAGAAAACTTGCATCTGAAAAGGCTGAACTGGCTGAAGGGAAGCCTTGGAGATGACTTAAGAAGAGGAGACAGCCTGGTGAAGAGAAATGACTGGAAACAGCCCAGGCAGATGCCCTAATGGCAGATAGAATCTCACCTTCAAGGAACTGACAATGGCACCTTTAGGTCACCCAGGGCCTTCTATGTCAAGGTCAAGCCTTCTGCCTTTGTCCCAAGAGCTGCGAATGGCTACAAACACCTTGCATGATTCCTCCCTGTTTTTCCATCTAGACAAGGGCGGTCCCAAGGAGCGTGTATTCTGCACATCTGTCGCTGGCCTTCCCCACAGGCATCCTCCACTTTTCTTTCTAGACTTGCTTGTACTTTAATTTCCCTTAACAACTTACCCCTCTACCTTCTCAATGCCTGGGGGAGATCAACCACATTCCAGCTCTACCTCCAACCTCCACTGCTCTAGGCCAGTGATTAAATCACTCTGGTACCAGCCTGGATTTGGTCTGAAAACACAGTAGGAAGGTCTGGAAAGAGACAAGCTTGGAGACATTCAGGAGGCTGAGGCAAAGGATCACGAATTCAAGACCAGCTTGTACTACATATAAAAAAACCTGTCTTTAAAATAAATAAATAGAGCCAGGCAGCGGTGGCATGCACCTTTAATCTCAGTACTTAGAAGGCAGATGCAAGAGGATCCCTCGTGAGTTTGAGGCCAACCTGGTCTACAAATGGAGTTCTAGGACAACCAGGACTGTCACACATAGAAACCTTGTCTCAAAAAAACAAAATAAATAAACAAGAGAAACCAGCTTAGTCTTCCCAAAGGTCTCATCTATAAGAACATCTCCCTTTCACCCGAGGTAGAGTGACATAAAGCTCCCATTTTCTAGCAGGACTTGAGACTCAATCTCTGTCACCCGCCTTGAAGCACAGGGAAGAGACTGGAGCTGGCATAAGATCCCAAAAATATGCTAACGTGAGCTTTGCCACTTTGTTGGCACCTGGCTCAAATCTCCCCATAGGTCCAACACTCTCTAGACAGTTCTGCTTCCTGGGCCACTGGAGTAGGATTTGGGGTGTGGGAGTGTTTCACTGATCCAGGGGATCGGGTCACTGGTCCAGTGTTGCCAATTCTGCAGAATAGAATCTATAAAGACTTAGTCAAACATGGAAGCATCGAGGAGATTGAAGCTGGAATCTGCAACATAAAATCTCATTTCTACCCAAGTCTTATGATGGGATATTAATCCAAAACTTCACACCAGCGCACGACCAAATGTGCAGTGAGTGAGCAGTCTAAAACACACGCGACAGCGTTCCAACGACTTGGGAGTCAGTGTGTGCGTTTGGAGAAATTTTGGATGTTTCCCCAAGGAGTCCAGCCTGGTGGGGCTAAGGAGGCAGCAGGGCTCTCCTGAGAGTTTCTGCTTTGCTCTCCAGGACACTTCCTCTCTGGGGGATAAGAAGGCACTTCCATGTTGGGTCTCTCTACCCTTCTATGGAGGAAGTTGGCCGTGCTTCAGAGAAGCTGAGTAATGAGGGGCCGGTTTGCAGGCTTCAGACAGCAGCTCTTGGTGTGGCTGAGCCCAAATAGCTGGGAGACAGCCCAGTGGGTGGGTCCCTGTCTGTCGGAGCTCATTTGTCCCTGCCTGGTTCGGCATGCCCATCTCTTTTGAACTCAAGGCAGATGACAAGGGGTGAGTCTCCAGCCGCCTTGTTGAAACTGCCCACATTTAACCTTGGGGGCATCTACACCCAGAGCAGCCACTGCTCGACCAGGGTACCACAGCCTCAGGACCTTTCTCTTCAGCAATATTCCAGAGAGGGATCTTGCTGTGGAGAAGGAGAGCAGAAAGAATATTTGTTCACCTCTATTTGTTGTGCCTTACCTTTGCTGGGCGGTGGTTTGATTTTGTTTTTAGCTCGGCTGTAAACTGGACAGCCACGCAATGCCTGTGCACATCTGCTTCATCTTTGGGCAATGAAGAACATTCTAACTGTGTCAGTAAGTTGTCTTAACAATTAAGTACTAAGAACACAAACGGGAAGTGTCTCATTCAGCACAACCCAAGACTTTAAAGTACCCCATCAGTGTTGACCGTAATCATCCAATTCCAACAGGAGGATGCTGAGGCGTTGTCTGCAGCCAAGAAAAGGGAAAAGTCAAATTCAGACTGAACTACAGCACTGCCTCTGGTGGGTGCTTGCATGAAAGCACACCCGTATACACTCTGCTTTCCAGCAGTAGGGTCAAAGAGTTCAGCCTCTGGCTCAGCATGTGTGGTTTCTGCCCAATGAATCAGCCCATGACAGGGATCTTAACTTGCTCAAGCCGACTGATGTCCATGCCACTCTTCAGAAGGCGGTGTGCAGCGTACAGTCGCCACCAGCGTCCCATGTCAGGAGACTACATAATGTTGTCTGGAGCCTGCTAATACGTCACTCCGATCTGAAACCCTGACATTAATCTAAACCATTTTTGGGGTTGACATTGGAGGAGGGGAGAAGACAGAAAGAGGAGGGGGGTGTTTCTGAGGATAGCCAGGTGAGTACTAAATGTTACCCATAGTACAACAGGGCTAAGCCACCCGATCAACTGCTCAGTGGCTGTGTGAATCAGACAAAACCAACTTTGGGTCCCTCTTTCTCTGCTGGTCCAGATTGTTCATGGGAAATTGGCCTTTACACCAACCTGGGTATCTGTTTGCACATAGACGTCTCTTTATTTCCCAGAATCGACTTTTGTAGTTTCCCACCTGAGTCAAAAAGTCAAGTGTAACTTGAAAGGAAAAGAAGCGAGCCTGGCTTCCCAGAATCCCTCTCAAGGCTTATATTGGTTGTCACAGTTTAGAGGAAGTTACTACTTTTCCACACCGGCTCCATCAGAATCAGAGCCTGGGAAATCTGCCTCTCTCCTCAGGGCAGCCATTGTGTCAAAGGACATATTGGAATAACGGGAAGGACTCAGACACGGTCTTGCTCTGGGCCAAGAAAGGTAAGAGTGGGAACTGAGTGATCAGGTTCTGGCTGAGAGCAGCGGAACTATTTTCTTCCTACGAGGCAGAGGCAGTGTGCATCAAGGGGCCACTTGTGGAATCCAGCTGAGGCAGCTTGCGAGGCTAGATGGGCCCTTGCTTTCCGTTCTGCAGCTAATCCTTCGGACCAGGGATAAGTAAGTGAGATCTGAACGGGAAGAGGGGATTAGGGCGAGGAGGGGAAAATCTCACCACAAAAGCTGTTTACAAGCTACAAAGACTGCTGTTGATTTCAAGTCACCAAACCGTTCAGGAGCGGAGGGTGGCCAGTGCACAGGGGATCCCGGGGACCCGGCATGGAGCTGTAAAGCATCTCTGAACAAAGCTGCACACACTGTCCCCCAGCTGCTGCTATTCCTGGCCTGTGAAAATATGACCTTAATTACAAGTCAAGTCCTTCTCATTAGCAGGGGGATGGGAGCGGCTAGAGAAGGCTGCTTGAGAAATGGACACTGGTCACGGGGAGCAGAAATGTGCTTGCAATTACGTCAGGAAGAAAGTGGGCCTGATCTTTATAGAGGATGTGCCGAGAACATATCCGGCTCCAGAAAAGACATGAGCAGGGGCAGCCGAAGCCTCCTTGACGTCTGAGGCAAGAGCCAGCATCACCATGCACACACTAGGAGGGCTTCCTTTCTCATATGTGAGGGAGTTCAGGGAATCATTTCTCGTAGCCATCCTATAGATTTAGTTTGGAAAGGAATTTGGCTTAACTCCTCGCCCCTATAAAGAAAGACTGGTATTAACGACTTATAGTCGTATCCATTGCTTTAAATGACTGTGTTTATTATGTGCTTGATTCAAGGTTAATTACAATAAGTTAACTATTATCACTACCATCAGGAAATGGAAGTGAAACCAATTGCAGATGTGCATGGGAATCAGAGCGTGAGTGGATGTTGAGGGGACCCAGTGGCTTAGCTAACAGCACTAAGGAAAGGTGGTTTCTGTTATTGTTTGTTTGTTTGTTTGTTTTATGGTTCTGGGGGTTGAATCCAGGACCTTTCTCGTGCCAGGCAAATGTTCTACCTCTGAGCTACATCCCCAGCCAACTTTTGCTTTTCTGTAATAATTTCCCCCAAAACCTTAGAAGGTACTGTCAAACTGAAGCCAGGAGACACAAAAGGAGTGGTCCAAAGTGGCTGACACCCTGAACTACCGCTCCCCCACCCCTGCCTGCATCGCACAGGGCCAGGCACAGCATCCATTGCCATCGCCTCAGGGTTTGGGTTCCTGTCGCTGTCCTTCTCATAGAACAGGTTGCTAAAGTCCCCTCCTGATGGCCCAGCCAGTGTTGAAGCAGGAGAGTGGAGCTATGACCCTGGCTTTTGCTTGACTTTGACTTTACTTTTTGTTGCCTGAGACAAGGATTTGTTTTGTAGCTCAGACGGGCCTGTAAGTCACTAACTACCTGACTCTTCCTCCTGAGTGCTGTGATTGTGGGTTTGTGCTATCCTGTCCAGACCATGAAACTAATTTTAATGCCTCCTAAAACATGGTTCACAAGAGCAAGAAGGACTCAGTATACCTCATGTCAAAGAGCCCCAAACTTCGCCCAAGTAGATGAGCCTGGATCCTGAGGACTGATCCGCTTTAGACAAGGAATCTCTTACTGTTGAATTTTATATGGGAATCTCTCAACTTACCTAAACGTTTGAATCCAGTCCCATAAGAGGTAGCAGCAGCCTGCAAAATGCTCCTTTAGGATGAGTAATTACCTCAGCAAGGTCCCATTCTCCAGCATTGTGGTGAGTGAGCCGGTGGATGAGGCTTTTTCAGAAGACTTGACCAACAGCATTCTGGAAATTTCCATGGGCTGTAATTGTCACTGCTGGGGACAGTTTTTAATGCCACTTTCTGCTAAGGAGCCCCAAAGCAAAGCGGAAGTCCAGGCAGAAGATGAGGATGAGGTCAGCGTCTCTGTGCCTAGGCACAAGATGATGAGGTTGGCGTCTCTGTGTCCAGGCACAAATGATGAGGCCAGCATCCCTGTGTCCAGGCACAAGATGAGGATGAGGCCAGCATCCCTGTGTCCAGGCACAAGATGATGAGGCCAGCGTCCCTGTGTCCAAGCAGAAGGTGAGGATGAGGCCAGTGTCCCTGTGTCCAGGCACAAGATGAGGATGAGGCCAGCATCCCTGTGTCCAGGCACAAGATGAGGATGAGGCCAGCATCCCTGTGTCCAGGCACAAGATGATGAGGCCAGCATCCCTGTGTCCAGGCACAAGATGATGAGACCAGCATCCCTGTGTCCAGGCACAAGATGATGAGGCCAGCATCCTTGTGTCCAGGAACAAGATGATGAAGCCAGCATTCCTGCATCCTGTGGGGCATGTGCTCTAATGGAGGAAGCCCCATAGAGTTATAACTACTAGATAAATTAGCTTGACATCACTGTAATGAAATGTCTGGCACAGGCTACTTACAGACTAAAGAAAGATTGATTCTCGCTCAGGGTTCTGGACAATCTACAAATAGTACAATGATCTTTCCATTTTGATTCAAGTATTACAAGAGAATTACACAATGATATAAGCTAAAATGACTGCATGTGGAGCTGGACAATATTCCTTTAAAAGATGTCTAAAGTTCTAATTGGGGAGAGAGAGAAGAAAACAAGATGAGAAACAAAACGTGGTATATAACAATGGAGTTTTGTTCAGCAATAAAGAAGGAAATCATTTTATCATTTATGGGATAACAGATGCAACTGAAGATGTTACATGAAAAAAAATGAATAAGCCAGACTCAGAAAGCCACACGCCGTGAGATTTTCCTCATGTTAGGTAGGATCCACACATGGCAAGAAAGAAGATGAGCAGAGAATGTGTGGGGCAAATACCACAGAAGCACATGATCTACTTAAGGACTCCTGGCTATGCACACTGAATACATGTTAAAACATGCCTTGGGTCTCAAGAAGTAAGGGTGGGGTCTCTACACACGTATTTTCCCCAGAATGCCTGGAGGGAGAGCAAATACCATGACTGTAGATTTCCAATTTCAGATGTAGAGGTCTGACCTTCAGATGATTCGAGATTAGAATGACCCTCTTTAGCCCCTGGGTCTGCAGCAGTTTCTTGTGGCAACCTGAGGTCGTGGATGCACACAGTGACTCTGTCTTCCTGCTTTAGTGACAGAGAGAGACATATCCCATGCTGCCTTTGGATCTCAAGATCCATACAAAATCTTAGAGGTTAAATTCAAGTCATCCCTTACAAAGCAATAAAAACCACTCATGGTACCAAAAGTTATCAGAAAACAGCCCTTTAGAAATGGCATGGACACCTTAATTAGACTAATTCTCTAATTAATTTTAGTGCTGAGATTACAAGCATGAGCCAGCAGGGCCGGTTTAAATGTTCTTCAATCTTTATAAACCACTTAACCTAAGGGTGCACATAGGCTTCAAACAATTTCTAATCTGCTTCATTAGTTTGCTCTGATTTTCTTGGCATGTGAAATAATACCGTGTTCAGTTTGGTTCACATCCAACAGAAAGGACTGGTCACCATAGACAGAACTCAGATAGCTTCAGGGGTGGGTGGAGGACTGTGTTAACCTTTGTGAATTTGGCTGCCACCATGGTTAACCAGAATTAGATCTAAAAGGGAGACTCTTCCTAGTCAAAATGTGGACTTAACTCAGGCAAGGAAAGTTACAATCTTCTTCTCCAGAGGAAACATTTAAAAGCATGTAAGAAGTTAAAGCCAAGGGGTGCTGGTAAATATTAGGCTAAAACGGAGTCTCTCAGGAGACTGCTGGCCATGATGACCAAACACCAGCCCCACTGAGGTTGACTCCAAGTAGATGAACCAAATGAAACAGAGGAGCTGGGTCCCTGCTGTGAGATCCCCCACAGGGCAGGAGCCACAACACCAACCTAAGCTTAGGCAGGTGACTGGGGCCAGGCATGGTGGGTGGTCCAGAACTTCATCTCAGCACTAGGGAGGCAGAAGCAGGAGGATCTCCAAGTTCCTGCGCAGTGTGGTCTACTTAGTGAGACCCTATCTCAAAGGTGGGGAGGGAAAAAAAGGTGGGAGATAAAAAGAGAGAGGGAAAGAGAGAGGAAAGGAGGGAGGACAGGAGGGAAGGAGCGAAGGAGGGAAGGAGGAAGGGAAGAAGGGAAGGAAGGAGGGAGACACTGAGGGAGGGAGGGAAGAAGAAAGGAAGAAAAAAGAAAGGTGAGTGGTGACGGCTTAATCCTGAACTTTCAGGGACGTATTATTCTTCATTCCACAGAATAAAAAAACAAACAAAAAAAACAATGAAAACATAAAACAAAATAACCATACAGAACATATCTTTGACTTACTAAGCAATTGAACCCATGCCAGTGAGAGGTTGGCTTCCTAGCAGTCTGAGAGAAAGCCAACGATTTCTACACAGAGAAAGGGGCATCCGTGGGCCTGCTGGGCATTCGAAATTGCCCCTCTAAGCAAAGAGGAAGGAGCCCTTTGCTCGGAATGAAGCCTGAGGATGGGTTTCCTAAGGATCTGAAATCCTGGGGTTAAAGTTCGTGGTCTCGGCACTGCTGTTTTATAAGGGGCATAACAAAGAAGGGATTCTGAGCCTCGGTACACTTCAGCTCAGTTCTTTCCTGGACCCTTTGCTTTGGGTCCATCAGACAGCTGAGCAGCACACTGCATACATATCCTGAAACCAAGGCGACAAAAGGCGAAGTGCCTGGGAAACAACAGAGGGCGCTCTTGCCGGTAAATAGCCCGCACGATGTCCTAGGAACGAAATGGCAGGGTTTCCTGGTGTCTGGAATTGTTTCTTGTTTGGCTTTTTGTTTTTATGTTTTGAAGGTATACCAGTTTCTAAAAGAGCATCACTTCCTCATTAACAAAGCGACTTTTGTTTGCATTGATTATAGTCCCCTAAGAATCATGGGTAAAGTTAGCTATTAATGAGCACAATAATAAGCAACCTCCTTCGACGCCTCCTATTACAGCCATTCAGAACTAAGAGCATCAACAGAAGCGCAGTTCCCTAAACAATATCTGATGCTAATAAAATGTGTTCCTAAGTGATGCATGCTCCGGCCAATGAAGTATGTTGTGTTTTCAAGCCACAATAAACTGTGATTAAGAAGAGCACCCGAGGAGCCTGCTTCCTCCTCCATGTTAAGGTCAAGAGGATGTCAGCCACGTCTGTATTCACTCAGCTGCTTCGAGCTGGGAGCTGAACTCTTAAGTGGCGAGAAGGAACATTCGAGAACGGTACAAAGATAAAAATTTGTTGAAACTCGGAGCTAAAATCAGTCGGGTTAGTTTCACTCTACAAACATATTCACTCTATATGAGATTTTAATAAATCTCATCCAGGTACACACACACACAGAGGAGAGAGAGAGGAGAGAGAAAAAGAGAGAGAGAGAGAGAGAGAGAGAGAGAGAGAGAGAGAGAGAGAGAGAGAGAGAGAGAGAGAAATTTGAGACTTCATTACAGAACTCAGAAGCTCTGGGGCTTGCTCTGGATTTCTCCCGCTTTCCCTGCATACATAGGTTTATTATGCCTTTATCCGGGACAGCTGGCACTACGAAAACAAACAGTTCCATGTCCTTTTTTATAATGCAGGTGCTGCTTATTTATTTATTATTTATTTATTTATTTAAGTTCCTTTTAATGAAACCTTAATAAAAAAAATTTAAAAGAGTCTTAGATTGTGGGGATTATCTGTCTGACAAAGATAGAACTAGGTAGCTGACATAAGAATAACGCCCAATACTTTTAGATAAAATATGTGATATTTGCTTTAAAATATACCAAGGTGGGGGAATGAGCGTGAAAAGCAAAAGACAGTGATAAAAGCTGTCGCTGAGGGTGGGTGTTCTTATAGTCCCTTGTTCTTTTTATAGATTTGAAATTGTCCATAATGAAAAGCTGAACACATAACTATGCTTTTTTTTCTGGAAAAATATTAAATCAGGGAATGCTGCAGGAATACCAGGGCCTGACATAATGCTCAAAATATCAAACATCAGGTGAGGGACACTTGCGCGTGCATTCTGACCTCCGTACCTGGTACAAATCAGCTCAGTCAATAGTAGCAGACCACTAAGGAATAGAGTTATCCTTCTTATTGCTATCAGTAATCAATACTGCTGAAAGAGGGAGAATTAGTCTGCTCTAACTAAACCAAGGGTGAGCTCTCAAAACAGACTCATCCAAGTAACACAGATGGACTCAACAAGTTGCATTTATATATTGGAATATATGTATCAATAATAATTAAGGAACAGAGGCTATAAATGTGAGGATGGGGGCATGGGAGGGGTTGGAGAGCTGATTTTAATTCAATTTAAAAATGTTAAGGATGACACAGGGTGAGAGGGTGACAGGAGAGGTGGAGCTGAGAAGGGCTACATGGAGTCGGGGTGAATACGACCAAAATCCACTGCACGACATCCTCAGAGAACTAATAGAATATTCTATTTTTAAATGAAACACAAACAAATAAAAAATCCTAGACCCCCTCACGTCCTTGGGAAGTCTCTCTGGATCATCTGGGCTCCTTGCTGCTTCTGAGTCTTCAAGAGCTAAGCCAGCAGTGATCACTGGGTCAGGGTTCTGGGAATTGCCCACGGCGCCTGCCAGCCTCAAGCCCACTCTGCCAGCCTAAAGACTGTTGCATCTCTTCCTGAGCCCCTTCTGCGCTTTCCTCTTCCAGAGCTCCAGGGGAAGCCGTGTACAATGTCAACGTGACACCAATATAGCGCGGAAGCATTGAAGGACTGCCCTAGGCGGGGGAAACTGCTACCGCAGGCTTTACCATGCAGTGGGAGCTTAACATAAACAAAGTTTTCTATAGGGGCAACCCTAACAAGGGCCACTCCATTTTAGAAACTTGTGATGTTTGAAAGCATCTAGAACGAATAACCCCACCGTGCCTCACTTCTTTAACATGTGGCTTTATCATTTTCTCGGAGGATGAGTTTCAGTTTCCTGCCTCCAAGCTTCAATTCCTGTATGTGAGAAACAGTGAGGTTCACGCCAATGGGGGAAGATTGTAAAATAAAGGCCCCTGGTACCTCTGTATACACAAAGCCACGTCCTCATTACTGCCCCAGAAAGGATGGTGTCGGTTACTGTCCTAATAGTGCTATCCAGCAGCATCGGGGTCCTCAGTCCGCTGCTTTCTTCCCAGCCTCTTTCCACTCCACGGCTCCTCTTCTAACACCTCTAGGTTGAATATCACTGTCGTCATAGTCTGAAGACAGTGTGTGTGCAGAACAAAGCTTCCTAGCCAAGAGCAACGTCCCCTGACTCTGCTGCGGAGTTCTGACCTAATCGCCGAGGCTCTGGAACCATCACTTGGTTTGTCAGGGGCCTCCATCCAAATGTTCTAGTGGTCTTCATAACCCACATTTGAATCCGGACCATGGCTAGATCAGATCATTAGCTGTGCAGGTGGCGGCCAAGATCCACCCTGCTGGACTGTGGAGAACGGCCTGGCAGCTGCTGAATGGTGCATCTTGTCGGGCGTGTGGTATAAAGTAGAAAGCTTTGTAGTGTTTGTCAACTATTAGAGGAATAAAAGGCTTCAAATGGGTTGCATTTCCTCTCTACAAAGCCAAGGTCTTTGGTGCCACCATTTTGATCACAGGCGAGTTTAACTGTAATGTTCCAGCTATGATGTCGGTTCTCTGTCAACTTGATAGGCGAAGTGATGACATGTTTATGGAAGAATCAGGCCGATAATAAGATTCTCAATAAAACCCTAGAACCACTCACGAGAATTGTGCTTGGTTCCATCATTCGTCAGTCAAGAAATAATTACAGATCTTTTAAAATTAAACAATCCATAATGAATATTGTAAACAGAATAATGCTTGTGCAAATTAAATTTAACAAATTAAATTTAATTCAATTTAAAGCTATACCCTGAAGAATGGATCCTCACAAACCATGAGAAATTAGTGAAGTAAACTTGATATGATTAAAATACCCTTAGATTAACCAAGTCTTTTTGATAAAATGTACTTTTAAAATAATAGAAATGGCCAAATTGTTCCAACTTTGGTAACAAAAATCCATGTCCTCAGAATCCCAAAAGTATCCTACTAATCAGTGACCCTATGGGAAATAATCACTATAGCATGATTTCCCAGCTTGATTAACCCATTCTTGTCTGTTTTCTTATGAGTAAATCAGAGTTGTTAATCTACTTGGTACATTCATATGAAAATAAACTGAGATACTGTCCAGAAAGAACCCAATGCAGGGAGAGTGCTCAAAATACTTCACGGTTCTTGTTGTTGTCATCGTCTTCTTGATGGCCAAGTGGAATTTCAGAATGAGAAATTTCTCCCCCAACCCTGCCGTTCATTCTTCTTGTACACTACACATTTAGGGACATTGAATTTAATAGGAGTGGTAGTGATTTAGTCTCGGGAGCTCTGTGGCTCAGGTGCTCTGATTAGAGGCAACACGTGGCCTCTAGTAATCTGTCGCATTCACCCTTCAGAGAGGCAACGTTGTCAAGAAAGCCCTGATCGCCTCTGGCCTCCATAATGCTGGAGATGGTGGATACCACACGAGCACTTGAAAAATCACGGGACAGTGGTCTTTGTAGTTCGTTTCCAGCCTGCCTCACTCTAGGCTGCCAAGAACTGGCCAGCATTTGATCAGGGAGCAGCTGGGGCAAGGCTTGGACAGATTCCACCCAGGATAAACAAGAGACAGAGGTTCTAGAAGGGCACTCTTGTTCAACAAATGAGCAGCCCGGGGAGGACACATCTGGAGCCATGACTTAATTAAACCCTTACATATCTGGAATACGTAGCTCTGCCACTATTCCTTTGATTGCTAAGACAGAAGGTGGGTTCTAGGCTCAAACTCATCATGGGAGTAGAGGAGTAAGTTATGGGGTCGAGCGAGAATGAGCCAGAAGAAAATTCAACAAGAGGGTTTGTTAAACTCCCCACGTGGGTCCTGGCAGTGCTTCGCCCTTGGTTCTTGTCACTGACAGCCTCGCTGACGCCAGCACTCTCGCTGGTCCACTGTTTCTGTCCACGGAGACGCCACCACGTACGCTGCAAAGGTCTTCCTGCGGCCCCAGAGTTCAAAGCGCTTGTCCGCTGCTAGGGTTATGGGGTTTCATCACCAGTTTCCAAATCAGTATCCAATGTCAACTCAGAGGGGGAATCAGAGTGACCTCTAAGAGGAATAATAGTACCGAGTCCACACAAAAATTGCTGTGTGGCCCACCTTGACCATGAAAGCCTTCACAACTTATTGGAAGACAACAGAGCGTTCCAAAGGTATCTATGTAGAAGCATCCCTTTGGTGCCTTTTTAAATAACAGTTTCTTCCCCGTCCCTGAAAGGACATCAGAACTGACTTGAGTTTTAGCTGTGGATAAGGAGGACCTTTGAGGAGAAGGTGTGTACTGGATGACCGGCTTCATGAACACTATTTCTGGAAAATCTTCAAGGAAATTAGGGTGCATGGGCAAAGGGGAGAAGGCATTTTAAAGCAGGCAAATGGGAGAAGTGTGGGATTTCCCCTCCCATGGTTTGTTTAAATCAATGATTCATGATCTTCCACCTAGGAGGCATAGGGAGGTGGTGAAAAACTCAGTTATGAAATGGTGGTAGTAACATAAGAGGCCACAGCCCTGGAAACAGTTCACTGACTTAAAGGAAAAGCAGAAAATAAATGTTAAGACAACTCATACTTGAATACTGAGGGAATTTTAATAAGTCCGCAAACAGTGAGAGTGTGGGGAAGCTCATTTTTGGTGGGGGTTCCTTTTTCTGCATCCCATCAATAGGGTGTGAGTTCTCCACAGCAAAGGGCAGGCATCACCAGGGTCTCCTTGAACTTGAGTTCACCTGATTCTTCAAACCATTCAGGCAAGTTTCTCCCTGACTCCTTTCCCCCACGGTGCAGCAAAGACTGTCTGCTCCCTTTCTTCCTGGTGCCTCCAGCCTGGGGCTCTGACAGAGTCCTGAAGCTTGCTGAGTAGTCCCTTCCATAACCTGGCAGACTGTCTCACAGAAGCCACTGTTACTCCGTCTGATCTCCCTGTGGCTTTTCAAAATTAAATAAAATAACATCGGATTAATTCTGCAATGAGCCCAGCCCTCCTCCTTCCTCCCCAACCTGACCTGTGTGTCTGCATTTAATTAATTGGGCTTGTAGCTGATGGATCCTCTGATTTTCACAAACAATTAAGCATAATTACTCGGGAACACCCATACAGGCTCATAACCTATTATGCTTGGCAAATTTAGCCAAACAGAATTAGGGCTGCTCTTTCCAGATCTGCTGTCTGCTGTGCTCACTCTGTGCGGCGATCCTGCAGAGCGGATCTGATGCGCACACTCACCCTTTCTATTGCTGTGCTGTTTTGCTATCTCTTCAAGGGCTTGCTGCCCTTGTTCTGAGAAATAAGACCTTCTGGTCTCCATTGATTTCCGTTCATTTTAGTGTGTGTTTGAGACAGCACTGGTTTCAAACTTCCTTCCTCTACCCCATGTATAGTACATATTATGTATTCTTCACAAGGTTCTCTGCCTGCAACATCTTGCTCTAGGTTGATCATTTGTGTGAACCCTTGATGTAGGATTCTCCTCTTATGCTATGAATATGTCTTATTACCATTGGTTAATAAAGAAGCTACTTTGTTTGGCCTATGGCAGGGCAGAATAGAGCTAGGCAGGTTGGGGGGGTGACTAAACTGAATGCAGGGAGAAAGAAGGCAGAGTTAGGCAGACTCCATGTAGCTGCCAAAGGAGAAAGACAGCAGCCTTACTGATAGGCCACAATCTCATGGTGATACACAGATTAATAGAAATGGGTCAATTAAAGATGTAAGAGCAAGCTAGGAATATGCCTAAGCTATTGGCCAAGCAGTATTATAATTAATATAGTTTCTGTGTGATCATTTGGGTCTGGGTGGTTGGGAAATCAATGTGTAGTCTCTTTTCTTTGTTGGGTTTTTTTTTTTTTTTTTTTTTTGGTTTTTCGAGACAGGGTTTCTCTGCAGCTTTAGAGCCTGTCCTGGAGCTAGCTCTTGTAGACCAGGCTGGTCTCTAACCCACAGAGATCCGCCTGCCTCTGCCTCCCGAGTGCTGGGATTAAAGGCGTGAACCACCGCCACCCGGCTTTGTTGGGGTTTTTATTGGTGTGTTCCTCCTTAAGAAATGCTTTCAGGGGGGTTGGCAAAGGACATGAAATCAGGACCTGTGGTGTCCATAGTCTGGGAGGCATTCAGTGTGAAGACAGGCAGAATGGTGCTGGGAGAGACCCATCCAGCTGATTCTAAGCCAGGCACCATTAGAGGGGATTCTGCACTTGGGTTACCATGAACATGGCAGGGACCATTAGAGGGGATTCTGCACTTGGATTACCATGAATATGGCAGGGACCCAGTGGAAAGTGCTGAGAAAGAGATCAGTTTATGGTTCAGGCCTCAAGAGCTGATCGACTTCAAGTCTTGTGCCCATGACTGGATGCATGAACGAAAGTGAAAAAAACAGTGTCCTTTACAGCATCACTGATGGGTCCCTGGCCACAGCTCTTCATTCCACCAAGTGAATGGATCATCTTTTCTAAAATAATAAGCAATAAAGACTTTGGAACCGGAAATAGAAATACTTTCAGTTCTTTGTGTTTTGTTTTATTTGTAGACAAAGTCTCTCTTATATATACATAACACACACACACACACACACACACACACATATATCCTTGGATGGCCTCGAACTTACTATGTAGATCAGTCATACTGGCCTTACAGAGAACCATCCGCCTCAGCCTCCAGAGTGCTGGGATCAAAGGCAGTAGCAGTACTGTCACACCTGGCTCCACAGTCTTTTGCAAGCATACTGGCCTTACAGAGAACCACCCGCCTCAGCCTCCAGAGTGCTGGGATCAAAGGCAGTAGCAGTACTGCCACGCCTGGCTCCACAGTCTTTTGCAAGCGTCTACAGATACTGATGAAACCAAGCTGTTTGTTTTCTTGTTTTTAAAGTTGGATTCCATGAGTGCCACCTGTCTTCCTAATGATTGCATTCTCTGAAGCTGGAAGGCTGGGTTTTAAAAAGGGACAGGATCAAAAAGGGACAGGACTCAAAGGGAGGATAACATATCCCCCAGGCTGATACGTTATCTGATCTACGCTGCTGAGACTGGTCCCTACCTGCATGTGATGTAACAGGGTTGGGGTTCATGGGGAAGCTGAGACCTGCAGAGAAAAAGCCTGTCTCTAAATCTCTGGCTTGCTCCTGCTATTGGATGGGGCAGTGTGCAGAGAGCTTTTTATAAAGTTGCGGCAGATATTGGCTAAAGTAGAAGCCTGTGGGACACAATGAAAGAAGCAAGGCCCCACCAATGGTCATTCTGGGGATCTGGCTCATGTTTTCATCGTCTTAGGTAAAGGGAGACACAATCTTCATTAACAACAGTTTAATGCACATCAGGTTGGGGCGGCGCATCAAAGCAAATGGAGATGACCACGCCTTCCTTAGAGGGACAAGGAGACGTATTCCTGGCTCATGCTTCACCCTGGGTCTACCCTACATTTAGAACAGGAACACCTGTACTTCCCAGGCTAGCCCCTGACAGTGCCAAGCCTTCTGTCTGCTTCTCTTTCCCCCTCCCTCTGTGACCGCAGCCATGCTGCAGGGTAGCCCTAGAGCCACCCATGGAGAAAGGGCTTTGGAGGGAAACAAAAGTTGTAGTCCATGGCTATTCCATGGCTCCTAGAGGATCGTTGAAGCCAGGTGCTTGGCGCTGCAGTTGACCCATGACCTCACAGACCCACTAATACTTGGAGAGTCGTGAAAATCCGAAGAAACAGTTGGACTCATATAGTCCAAAAACACCAAACAAATTAAGAAAACAGTACGTCACAAATGTATAAAACATTTGTAAGTGCAGTTCATTTACTCCATTACTACATAAAATGTATACAAACGTATTGTTAGAGTCACTGAACAAAACACGCAGACAATTACTGACCATCCATTTACCCCCCATCCCAAGGAAGGAAATGTAAACAAACATGAAGATGCATTGTTTAATCACAGCCACGTGCAATTGACCTTGGGATAGGCTTCTCAAAGACCCTTCCCATGAGTCACTTCTGCTGACCATACACCAAGCAGAGACTTGCAAGTCCCATGAAGTCCTGCCCAAATTGCAGAGTCGGGAGCAAAATAAACAACTGTGGTTGCTTTAAGTCACACCACTTTGGGTTTAGTTCCCTCGCCTGTAAATGGTGAGGGCAGTAGGCGCCGGCCTCTGCCTGCCGGGAGGCTCCCTGTACCCACACACCTCACTCCTTCCACCTCTCCACCATCATGGTTGACACACATTCAAGTCTACTCCTGGCTACCTTGCAAAACCGAGATTCGCCCTGACCCCTCTGTCCCTTCTCTTCCCGATTTTTCCCATAGTAGCAGTGATGACTCAGCACTTTTTCAGTGACGTATTTATACTGTTTATTGTCCTTCTCACCTTATCAGAATGTCGTCATTCTAGTGCACCCGGCTGCTCCGGCAGAGCAGGCGTTCTGGCCTGTCTGCACCTTGCTGTCCACCGTAGTGGCTCAGTATTTCCGGCCCTCACCATGCGCTCGCAGGATTGTTCGTTCGCAGGAAGTACAGAAAATACCCAAAGTCATCCAAGTCTTGTGACACTTAACTCCCTCTGAATTTAGTCACAGTTTTCATGTCAAACACCTGCTATCTTATTTCCAGCCTAAGGATGCCCCTCGGCACCTTCTGTTAACAGGCTCCCAGGCATGTCCTGGAAATGCATAATACTTGGTCCCACCAGAAAAACAGATTGGAATGTGCCAGGTTACAAGATGCCGGGGTCCTGCACCTTCTCTGGTCTTTGGCATCTTTTGGTAGTAGCGCCCCAAAACTTCAGTCCGGTTGCTTTCCCTCTTACTTCCAACTCGTTTTTTTTTTTTCAAAAGCAAATCTTTTTTTTTTTTTTTCATAGTCTCTCCATGTAGCCAAGGCTGGCATTTAAATCCCAGAAATGTTCCTGTTTCGACTTCCTGAGGCCCGGGATTCCAACTGTGCACCAACCCACCCAGCCTCAAACATATTACTTACATTACTTACAGTGATCATTTGAGATTCTTCCTTTATCCCTTTTATTTGGTTAAATTCATTAGATTGATTTTCTGAATATTAAACCAAGCTTTGATTTAGAGGGGAAAAGTCTACATGATCATAGTAAATTGCCCAATTTATCATTATTGGATTAAATTTACTGATGACTTTTATGTCAACATTGCTACTGAATGTTGATCTATAATTTTTGCCCTTTTAAACACTATCAGATTTGAGCACCAAGGATGATAATGTCAGACTACAAAACAGTTGGGCTACGATTCTTTCTTTTCTGTTCTAAAACTATTCTGGAATGTTGGTACATTTCTTCCTGGAGGATTTGAAAGACTTTACCAGGAAAATCATTGGCATGTGGTGGTTTCTTCTTAGCAGGCTTTTCATAACACAGGTAATGCTTTTAATTGGAGCAGAGTTGGTTTATATATTGGTTTTTTTTGTGTTAGTTTTGGAAAGTTTTATTTTTCAAGACATTTGTCCATTTCATTTCATCTGTGGGATTTCTTCATGCTGAGTTACCATTACCATTTTGACACCAGTAGGATCTACAGCGATTTCCTTTCTTGTTTCTGATCTTAGTGGTCAATGTTTTTAAATTAGCCTACTTAGAAGTGTGTCGGTCATTTCCAGTTATTCGTAGAGAGCCAGTTTCCTCTCTTGCCCCTCTCTCTGTTTTCTGTTTCATGGCCTTTGTCCTTATTCCGAGGTTCTTCCTTCTGTTTGTTTTTAGCTCTCTCTCTCTCTCTCTCTCTCTCTCTCTCTCTTTCTCTCTTCCTATTTTCTAAATTAGAAACGTAGGCCACTGACTTTAATGTGTATTTATTTGTAACAGAAGCATTTTAAAGTTGCAGTTTCCCCTTGAAACAATATTTGAGCTGCATGCTACATGCCTTGACATTTCTTCTATTTTGTCTCTCGGAGCAAAATATTTCCCAGTCTTTCTTATTATTTATCTTTGATCCGTGAGATGTGTTGTTCTAGTTTCTAGGTATCCATGATGTCTTCTCATTAAGTTCTAGTTTCATTCCACTGTGTCCAGAAGACGCAGTGTGCATGATTCAGATCCTTACATTTACTGAGGCCAGTTCTCCAGCTGAAGATACTGTCTATCACACGTATTACAGGAAATTAGCTGGATAATTTTAGGCAAGTTACTTAATCTCTTTGGTCTCAATTTATTCACTTATAAAGGAGGGTGGTAACGATTGTTCCTGCCTCAAACAGCTACTCTGAATCTAAAATAAGCAGCCTATGAAAATTACCAGGCAAGGTGATTGGCATCGAGCAGAGGTCTGATATGTGCTCATTTTTAGAATTACAGTGATTATTTCTTATCTAAAAGATAAAAACCCAACTGGAGTCTAGGTCTGGTTGCTCTCTGGGCACATCTAGGGTGTCCTGAAGGTTCCCCACAAAGCAGCTAAGGTTTCTCTCCCAGGTTCTGTGTCCACCACATTTCGAACAAATCCAGAATCCCTTTCTGTGACCCCTAAGGGCCTCCTGTCCATCTGAACAGTCAATTTCCACTCCTCTTGATAATGCCCCGCAGTGGCGAGGATTGCGGACCAGTACTTAGGCAGAGCACACGGGGATTTTTACATCCTGGGATTTAGTGAATGTGCCTGGGCCCTTCTCAGTCACACCTCCCAAACCGCTCACACCTCTCACACCACCCACACCTCCCACACCTCCCAAACCACTCACACCTCCCACACCGCTCACACCACTCACACCTCTCACATCGCTCATACTTCTCACACATCCCACACCTCTCACACCACTCACACCTCTCACACCACTCACACCTCTCACTGTTCATACCTCACACCGCTCACACCTCTCACACCACTCACACCTCTCACTGTTCATACCTCTCACACCGCTCACACCTCTCACCTCTAACACTAAGCATACCTCTACTTACATTGCTCACTCACACTGCTCACACTCACACCGCTCATACCTCTCACACAACTCACACCGCTCATACCTCTCACTCATAACTCACACACAACTCACACTGATCACACCTCTCACACCTCTCATTCATACCTCTCATACCTCTCACACCTCTCACACAGATCACACTGTTCACACCTCTCACACTGCTCACACCGCTCACACCTCTCACTCACACTTCTCACACCTCTCCTACCTCTTATTCACAACTCTCACACCTCTCACACCTCTCACTCACACCACTTACACCTCTCACACCCCTCACACTGCTCACACCGCTCACCTCTCACACGGCTCACCTCTCTCACCGTTCACACCTCCCACACAGCTCACACCCCTCACTCAAATCCTCCCTCCATCAGGACCTTCCTGACTGCATGGCCTCAATTCAGCCCACCTACTATTCCTTCCTAACACTTTAGATCCTCTCTTCAAAGCACTTGATCCCATTTGCATCTAGGCAAGAGCCCTCACAGCATATGTAAGATCCGCCCTCCAGACTGTAAATATCAAGGGGTCAGACTCAGCTGGTTGTCTTTTTATTGTCTAATGGAGTGCAGCCGTCATGCCCAATACGCACCCACCTAATGAGTGATTGCATTTAAGACCAGATATCTGCTCTAAGAAAATAGATACTTGATTCTAATTCATCTTTGTTTTTCTTCATTTCTAAAATGGGCACCATTGAC
Organism: Arvicola amphibius; assembly: GCF_903992535.2. Lineage (NCBI taxonomy): Eukaryota > Metazoa > Chordata > Mammalia > Rodentia > Cricetidae > Arvicola > Arvicola amphibius. The sequence continues at coordinate 149,883,173 of NC_052052.2, read as the reverse complement.
CCTTCCTTCATGTGTCATGGAGAAAAGTTTGCATGTGTTCAATTAAAGCTATTTAAGCAGGAGCTATAAGCAAACTGGCATAATATGTTTGAGTTTCTAGTCGCTTTATTACAAGAGATTAAAAACTCTTGGCATTCCCACAGTGCATGGGGGCGGGGGGCCATCGTGATAGAAAGGGCATGTTAGGAACAGCTGCTGAATGTGCGTGTGCCTGAGCACACAGAAAGCATTGGTACGGGGTGGGGTTGGGGTGGGACTGAGGGGGCACTGCCTTCAAGAACAGGATATTTTGATGTCTATTTCTTGGGCATGGGAATGCCCTTTTCATTGAAAACATAAGTATTCTTCCTGTGTATCTAAGACTTTTATAAACAACTCATTCATATTTAAAAGTAGTGGTGGGGAATTGATGAGCTGGGCTCATGTAGGCTCCTCTTCTTGGTCTGGTTGGTTAGGATTGGGTCCCTAGATCACTCGGACAGTGAGGAGTAAGCCAACATGCCACACAGCAGCCGGCTTCCCTCGGTGGTTATTGGACCACTGGTCCTGCTCTATGGCTTGTGTCTGCTTTGAAGAAACAAGACACAGAAAACTAGCCCTTTCTGAGAAGTAAGGACAGCAACCGAAGCAGTGAGGAACAGTTCACAGCGTGGCAACTGCTTTCTTACCTGATGGTCCCAGTGCCCACTAGGAAAATGCTCCACGTGGCTGCAGCGATTGTTGTGGGTACCAGGCCTGAGAAGTAGGCAATGATTCATTAGGTGTTAGCACACATATCACATTTTTTGGGGGAGGCTGCTTGGCACCTCCCAAACAGGAGAGATTTGTCCACTCTTGTCTGCCTGCTCTGTACTCACGAAATGTACTGCTCCTTCCGCGTGAAGCCCCAGTGGCTCTCTGTCTTCAGATGACGGGCAGTGCCTACAAAGATCCAGGAGGCCAAGAAAAAAGCAACCTTGGTGAGACAGTCTTGGAGGCCCTGAAGTCATGTTGAGTCTACACCAAGAAGTGAACAGGGCAAGAGGCATATGGCTCCGATTCTGACCAGGGACCTGCAGCCAGGCCCCAGACCGTGGCCTCTCTCTACACAGAACAGGCCCAGGTGGCCCGTCCCTTTTCAAAGTTGCTCCCCCTTTGATCTCCCTTCTCCTACAGTCGCTGTTCAGACTCATGAGGCACCTTGGTAAAGCCATTCCAGGACAATTTTATGCCTTTGATGTCCCTGGAGCCCCCTGCCAAGAGCTGTTCTGGTGGAAGGCCACTGGGCGGGGAACCTGGTGCCACTGCCTCGTGGGTGCCAGAACTGAACCTTCAGGACATCAAAGGGGAAGGTGGCAGTGGGAGATTAGTAAGCTCAGTGCTTGGCCTTCCCTCCTCCTGAGAAGCCCTCTGCCAGTGTTCCAGCCGGGTCTGGGGGTGTGACCCACACAGCCTGGAGAGCTCTGCCTGAAAGGAGCCACGTGGTTTGGTCTGTGTCTCTGCAGAATGGACACATGGACACTCATGATGGCAGATCAAGAATGGATTCCAAGACTCTCTTGGAGACACAGCTTTCGGTATCATCTGTCCCCTCACTTGTCCCATTTCCCTCATATGTCAAGTTAGTCAGCACATGCTCCTCTGTCAGCCCGTGGGCCACTCCGCCTGTAGATAATGTTTTGTGTGACCCACGAGGATTTTTTTTAATTAGCTGTAAATAGAGCTGGAGCACAGAGAAGGTGACGGATACATATGGGGCCAAGCATTCACTCTCCAACACCAGGGAAAAAGAACAAGGGAAGGAAATTAGTTACAAATTATCTCTAACTTTTAAGAGTTAGGAGATGTAATGTTAATTTTTACATTTTAGATTTCTTTTTTAAAGTTAAAAAGAAAACTGGCAAAGCCAAGACAGCTGTCCACCACGGCTCAGGCACACACACAAGAGATGGGCAGCAGCTACCTTTGTGAGAACCTTCATTGTGTGTTGACCTCTGCACCCTCACCCCCCAGATAACCACTCTCAGGTGATCCTAACCTGGCTGTTGTTCCACTGTAATGAATTGCTTCCATTTTATTGTCAAGAGACACAGCCCCTTAGCTCTAGCCACGTGACGCCAATGCCGCCAGGAAAACAGACAGGGGTTTCTCAAAGTGTTTCTCACGCTACCTTCAGAACCATATGACACAGGTCAGGATACAAAACTCACACAACCCCACATCTGCTGAAGCATAGAATCTGAAACTTGACCTTTTAGCGCAGGCCACACTGAACCTTGAGACACATTGGTGCACAGTGCAGTTCATGGCGTCCACAGCAGCATGCAGCAACTGCACTCCCGAACCCAGCGCGTTCTCTTGCGACCTAAGGAAGGGAGCAGGGTTACCAAGCCACCCCTCTGTCTGAGTGCCACACACACTTTCCTACTCATCATTTTGCTTCATCCTCACAATCCCTTGGGTTGGGTTCCGTCGCCCTAACTCCGGTTGACATCTACAAGCAAGGGATTGGTTCCAGGGCCTCTGTACATACTTCTCATTTAAATCTGGGACTGGAGAGATGGCTCAGTGGTTAAGAGCACTGACTGCTCTTAGCCTGGTTCAGTTCTCAGCACCCACATGGCAGCTCACAACTGTCTGTAATTCCAGACCCAACACCCATGGCAGAACAACAATGCACATAAAATAAAATGAATAAATAAATAAACACATTTAAATGAGTAAATAGAGCATATCATTTAGGCAAAACTTACCACATGCTCCTGTACACTTCAGATTCTCTCTGGATGACTTTCAATGCCTAACACAATGTGGATGACAGGGGACGAGCTGCTACACTCTACTTTTTAAGGAATGCTGGACAGAAAAACACCCCTGTGTTCAGTACAAAGGTTATTGGCCTCGGAGTAATTCTGGCCCATCGTAAGCGATCCATGGATGTAGAGCATGATGATACAGCAGGAGACACTGAAGGAGGGTGTGGCGTGTTGGATCACACATCTAGGAATGGCAGGGCTAGGGTTCAAACCCAAGACTAACTCCAAAGTTACCCGTAAGAACACAGCTGCTGAGGTCTCTTTCCTGCTGACATCAACAAGGTACACCTGGTTGAAAACATACCAGGGGTTGTCTGGTAGTGGTGACGCACGCCTTTAATCCCAGCTCTCAGGAGGCAGAGGCAGGCAGATCTCTGTGAGTTTGAAGCCATCTTGGTCTACAAAGTGAGTTACAGGACAGCCAGAGTCATACAGAGAAACCCTGTCTCAAAAAAAAAAAAATAAACCAACAAAATAAAAAAGAAAGAAGGAAGGAAAGAAGAAAAGAAGAGAGAAGAAGAAAACATACCAGAGAAGGAGTCACATTTCCATGGGCTCACAACAGAGACAGTGAGAGGTGCAAGGAAGTGGAGGGGCTGCAGTGTGCCAGGGTCTGGACTGGTCTCCAAGAATCTACTTCCTATTGCATGCCAGGGACACACAACCCTGGGGATTGCTGATTATAGTCATGTGACAATATGTATAGGTGAAGTGATTTATGATGCGCTATTAGTAGTTGAGCACATTGGCAAAGACTGGGCTGTTTTAACAGGAAGCCAAGATCAAAACTTGGAACCATTAGTTTTTGCAACAAAAATTGCTATTCTGTTGCTGCCATTTGCTTCTCTTTCAGCTCTTTGGTTCTTGATTCTTGTTTCCTGTTGTATGGTTGGCCATCTTCCCATTGGCCCTTTCTCTGCCTTTATTTTAGGTTTGCACCGTGCACAACCCAAGCGTTACTGTCCCTTAGAAAAGCGCCTCGGTTCCAGTGAGAGAAATAAAAGACAGACAAAGCCAGGGTTCTGAAAAACCAATTCATCAGCCAATCTATTGGCAAGATCAGTATTTGGGAGGACAGGCTTACAGAAAAAAAATCAAATTCCAGTTATCACATTCCACGATGCTCCCTTGGAATTGAATTGCATTTGATAGTCTCAAAGTTGAGTGTCTTTGAACAGTGGCTTCGAAAAGAAAGCCTGTCGAAAAATGTCTAGGACCATTCTAGGTCAAACATTGGTGGACATTCTTGTTGTGGTACCTGGGATAGACTAATAGAGGAAAGAGAAAGGAGGTCTAAAAACGAGAGAAGGGGAGGAAACAACCTATGGATAATGTCCTTTGTAGAAACAGGGTGAGTGTACTGCTCTCCCTACCAGGACACTCCCTCCAGCTCTGTCATAGATGCTCTGATTGCATTGCTGACATTTAACAAGCCCTGCCTATTGAAATTTCACTTTGTAACCTATGTTGTCATAGAGGGAAATGAGTCAGGCAGAGCTCTTAAACAAGACTGCTTTTTGAAGAACATGTGAACTATTAATTGTAGTCAATTAGACCTGCTGGTTTGGTTTGGTCTCTAGGAGGAAGATCAGGTAAACGCCCACAGGCTCTTCCTCTCCGAGGCTGAGGCCTTGGAAGTATACCAGGAATGGAGGTGCACTCAACTTTGCAGGGAAGCTAGCCTTTTAGGGCTGCTTTAACTGCAAGATTTTTTTCCTTTGGCGGAAGGAGCAGATTTCAAATGATTTCCCTTGCTACTGTATGGATGAGATACAAACTGTCATTCAATAATGCCATTGCAGAGCCAGGAGCCAAGAGTAAGCCTTTTCCAGTAAAATGAATATTGGACATTGTTGTCATCTGGATGAAAAATGCCCCCTATAGCACATGTATTTGAACACTTGATGCCCATTTGGTAGCTCCATTTGGGAAGGTTGTCGGGGAGGGGCTTGTTAGAGGAAGTCTGTCACTGGGGGCAGGCTTTGAGAGTTTATAGCCCCGCCTCACTTCCTGTTCTCTTTTTCTTTCCTGTCTGCCAGGTCAGAATCACCCTCAAGTGGCTTCCTCAGCACTGATGGACTATATCACCTCTGCAGCTGTCACCAAAATAAGCCCTCCCCCGCCCCATTCCACTGGCATTTCCTACCACAACAGAAAAGTAACTAATACAACTTCTGGAATGTTTGAGGAAGTGAATGCACCTTCGGGCAACTTGAAGCAAATTCTACAAAATTGCTTCAAATTGTTGTTATTTGGGGTCATCAACCTCTTCAAATGAAGTCAAATTTACGTTCAATCCAAGTCTCATTGTTAAATAAATAAATTTAGAAAATAAAAAGCTAACTGTACCGTAGATCAGTGAACACACTATCAATCCCAATATTATGAGTTAGCTTGAATTATCCATCAAATTCTATGGCGAAGTCCCCAGGCCTAGAACCTTAGAATGTGATCCAACTTGCAGGTATAATTAGTTACGGCATGACTATACTAGAGTAAAGTAGATACCTAATCTAATATGATATCCTAATTAGAAAAGGAAACTTATTTTTATTAAGTTTGCACTCATTATTTGTGTGTGTGTGTGTGTGTGTGTGTGTGACAGTGTGAGGGCAGATAGGCCAGAACACACACGTAAGGTCAAAGGACATTCTAATGAAGTTGGTTCTCTCCTACCTTTACAGGGGTCCTGGAGTTTGCATGGCAAGAGACTTTATATACTAAGCCATCTAACCAGTCCTAGAAGGAGAAAATTCTGGACTAGACACTCTCACAGGGAGAATTTCATATGCGGATGAAGACAGGTGTTGGGGTACCCCCTGTACAAGACAGCCGCCAAAACTGTGAGATGATAAATTTTGTTGTCTAGGTCACTCGTGTGTGATACCTTCTCACCACAGCCACGACAAACCAACATATCCCGCTAGGAAATACAGAAGACCGGATTGTGGACACCTTACTTCTCTAGGACCTACCTAATGGACTCACCCAGAAGTCAGACTGGGTTTGGTTGGTGCATCAATTAGTATTCATAAGAAAAGTCTGTGCCCTTTTGATAGCTGGGTTAGGTGGCAGGCGTAAGCCAAGGCCAGCCCCGTAGTATGCACACCCACTCACCATTCCCTGGGTATTCCCTTTCCTCATCCTCCCCATTCCCAAAGGCCAGGAAGCTCACATTCTGTTGGTGCTTTCTGTTTGCATAGCCGTGTCCCCCCTCCCCTCTGAGGAGTCAGCATCTGTTGCCACCCACGCCCTTGGAAAAATCTCTTTCCTCCCAAATTGCCCTCAACATACTTGTCTAGGGAAAGTCATTCTGTGTCCCTAACTGTTAAGAAAAAAGTAAACAACTCTCAGCTTCATTAAAAACAAGAAAGACTATGAGCTTTTTATCACTGTGCAACAAACTGCCACAGATTTGGGGACTTAATACACATGTATTTTCTTAGTTTCTGTGGGTCAGACATTGAGATACCACTTGGTTATGTTCTCTGCCATCAAGGTATCCAGAAAGCGACACTCTCATCTAGAGACAGGATTCGGATTATCAGTTTGCATGTTCACTTGAGCTGTTGGTAGAACATGTTTGGCCATGGTGAGAAGACTGCAATCCACAGCAATGCACAAGCTTCCTGGCTGTCAGATGGAGGCTGCCTTATGCTCCCAGAGGCAGTTGCTTGCTGCCACAGAGGATTTTCAATACGGCTACTTAACTCTTTGAGCCAGAAATGTCCTAGAGGGGCCTGGCAAGCAAGATGGAAGCTTGCATACTGTAGCACAACCATAGAAGGCGCATTCCATCACTGTTGCTCAAGAGTACGGAAAAAGCGCAAAGGGAGAGAATTGTAGAAGAGTTTAAAGAGATCAGGATCATGGAAAGTCATCTCTTTTTCTCTTTTCTGGTGCTTTGGAATCAAACTCAACGCCTATGCATTTTAGGCAAGTGCTGGACCACTGAGCTATCCCCAACTCATGGGAGGGCATCTCAGTCTATAAGAATGATCACGGAGTAGATACCACTGGCTGCTCCTCAGCCCCTTTCCCCTTGCTGCAGGGTGAGCCTCATTGGTTCAAAAATAACCCATCTTGTTGCCATGACCAGGTAAGGAGTGAGCATGTGACCCAGTTCTGGCTACTATGGTGGGGTGGTTTGAGCAACTCCTTAAGCACTTCCTGTTCCTAAAATGAAACTAACAAGATTATATTCTCTCCCTTCCATCCCAAGATGCTTCCATGTTTGACTGGAACTTCGGTACCAACCACTTTGCTATCGAGGTGAAATCAGCACTAAGGTTAGTAGAGCAGAAATATGGGAAGAACTTGGGTTGCTGGTGTCACCCTTTGTCCCCGGAATTAACTATATATTAAACTATTCTGTTTCACCTTGAGTTGGGTTTGTTGTTCTTTACAGCAAAATGTTCCTTGTCACAAATGTATGGAACCCGAGGCACCTGGACAGAAACAAGACATAGGCTAATATTGCTGTTCCATGGACAAGAACTGTACTACACATCAGTACTCTGCAATGTGCATGTCCCCATTGCTGCGCGCAATCAGGCTTGCCTACCTGTTTCCAGGGAACCAGCATGCTCTTGTCTAAATGTTTATTCCCTAATCTGGTGGCAGAACGGTCATAGTAGCAGAATGGAAAGATACTGTGTTAAGCAAAGTGGGGAAATTCGTGCCCTTTCAATTCTTTGAGGAACAGAGAGAAACTTGGGTTTATTGGGTGCCTTCAAAGTACCAGTCATGTTCTGGGACCCACAGGCTTCCAATTAACCCTTGTAATGCTGCACATGTAAAAGCCGTGTGGCTGATAAAAGAACCCTTCTGGGGTAAATCACATATTCCTGCCATTCAATGTCATTCTTTGTTCCCTCTGTAATGTCTTCCTTCATTTGAGGACAAGAGTAACATAAAATAATGTACTCTGGTCAGTGGTATCAGAATCTAAGACATGTAAATGTTTTACCCACCCAGCAGCAAAAAGATCTGGAATCTTCTTATTGCATATGAGAAAGATTATTAAACTCACAGGTCACTTGCAGAGACCTGATCCCATTTACTGTCATTAGCTCCATGTCACATGGCACTCGGAGACTTCTGTGCCACCCAGTTGAACCACCCTGTTGCCAGAAGCGAATTCATTCATGATGCATTCAAATCATGGTCTCTTGTTCACACAGACATTCCATTATCTAGCTGTCCCATTGTCACTTCTAAAAGGGTGGCAATCATGCATCTTTGTCCCTTGTACCCAGGAGAGAGTGAAGTGTCCCATGTCCACAAGCCTGTGTTTCTGCCTGGAGTGGAGTAAGCATGCCACCCAACAAGACAGTTCAGGTTCTCAGGGGCAGTCTTGAGAACACGGAGGAAGCTACTAATTGCTTGTTAGTTCAGGAGAAATGTTATTTATCCCTGTCGACTCTGGAACTTTCTGATGTTGGAATATGCAAGCTATGTGGCACAACTTGTTCGCCATTTTGTCCTTGCATTAGCAGGCAACAGCAAAATGCATTGCACAAGTGTAACCTGGTGAAGGCAACCACCAGGAGCCATTCACGCCACTGCGTTCCTAATCCAGGACATTTCATGTTTGCACGGGGTCCCAGTAAACCAAGTGTCCTGTCAGACTATTGTGAATTTCTCATGGATTGTCAAGAGCTTTTGCATCTATGGTTGTGTTAGTGATGTATTCTTATTTTTATTTGGAGGATGTTAATATTTGTTTATTTAATAATCAATGCATGCAAATAGGAAAAACATCCAAACTGTTTTAAAGGATGGACAGAGAAGCCTTCTTCTGGCCCCAAAGTTTCAGGCATTCTAATGCTCTCCCCAGGACAATGCTCCTGATCAATTTGCACAAACACACCACCCGCATATCCTTGGCCGCACCCAGAGATGCACTGGACATTTTGTTTACTGTTAGGTCTGTTTCCTTTTCCTTCATCCAGCTAGAGTGCAATGTATCCAGTCCCTGTGTGGGGGCATTCAGTTCGCTTTTATATTTTTCCCAATGTGATTATGTAAACAATGCTCTTGGGTTAAAAATGCCTTTGCCCATTTTTGCAAGTGTAACTGAAGGACACATTACTTGAATTGCTGAGCCAAAAGAAGAACTCATTTTTATTTCAGCAACCGCAACCTAATAGCTTTCCAAAAAGGCTGGACATGTGTTTTCCTTCCTCGGCCTGTGGCGAATACGCCTGTTTCTCTACAAAGCCCCCGACTCAAGATGTTATCGGTCTTCTCATCTCTCTTGATCTGATAGACGCGGACGGCATCTCTCAGAGTTTTGATTGCCTTTTTCTCTTTACAAGGCCGATCAGGAGCTGCTCACTTTAAAGTTCTTGCTCTGCTCCTGGTTTTAATCTTAAAATACCCTAGATTCTCTTAGCACTAGGTAGGGTTTGGATCTTAAATCTAGATGGATTTACATAATGGGTTTATGAAAGGCACAGGGAGTAAGTCAAAGATCATAGTAAGCCAAAGGCCTCTCCTGCGGGGCCCCAGTCCGTCCCTGACTCCTCTCCCTTTGCAGGGCATGCCCAGATCTGCTGCTCATGGAACATCTACACACCAGCCCTGGCCATACCTCTGCCTGAGAAGCTGATCTCTGAACTGCTTGGGAACGGAAGGTAAGATTAGCTGATGGGAGGTGCCTGACTCAGGAAAGATTAATGTGTAAGTGGGTGAGAGGGTCCCTATCCACCTACTGACCCTCCACGAATGTCACCGCGGATGGATCTCACCAGTTTCTCCACCACTTGTGACCACAATCCTGGTCACAATTTGGACAAGAAGAGTAGATTTCACTTTTGTGTCTTTTTCTAACCACAGTGCACACTCCTCTACTGTCTCCTCATGCCCTCTGCAATTGACAGGGAGGTGATGACTACTAGTACCCTTTTCCCAGATAAGGCCACTAAGGCTCAAACAGCTCGTGTAAACTACCTCGGTGTCTTACACCCAGTGAATCAAAGAGCTGACTTCAAACTTCAGTGACTGACTCAAACACAGAGCCCTACACTGTCTCTTAAGAAGCTTGCATGCATGCTGGACCTTAGCATCTCCACTCTGAGACCAGGATGTCAGGAGATGCCTCCCGGGCCACCCGCCACCCCCCCTCCCCTGGGGAGGTCTGACTGATCCACCAGACCCTCTGTGAGAGCAAAGGTCTGACCCTTCCTAAGCCTGGGTCTTTCTTGTCAGCCTCTCCCTGAAGGCTTCCAGCCTCCCAGAACATGGTATATTCTGCCAAATTATGAATAAAGCCAGAATTGGGATCTCAGCTGGTCTGACATCAAATCTTGTGCTCCTATGACCCCTACTCCCTAAAAGGAAGAATTTTTCCTAATAGGGTAGCGTCTGGCCCTACAGTGTTATCTGGACAGGGAAAGTGAGTCTGAAGACCTCACACTCCATCTGGAGTTTATCAGCCTTCTTTCCAGGGTAGAATTACAGTAAGCGATTATCTACAGATCTGGAGCCAGCAGGGACTTTGAAGGTCCCAATTGCCAAGAGGGGTTAGGCGGGGGAGGGCTGGGAGGCACAGGAGATGAAAAGACAGCCCAAGCATCTTATCTTGCTACTGAAGCCAAGCAGGCTGGCCTGGCCAGGGGAAATTCCCTGTGTGTGAGGCAGACTGGACCACATGCAGGAGGCACCTGCGTGCACCCTCCACTCTCTTCTCTTCATCCTCCTCTCCCCCTCGCCTTGATTTAGCTTTTCATCCATCCACCCGTTCGTTCACTCCACCTTTCAGCCTGTTGGTGACAATGGCTGACAATGGCTTTGGATTCTTACCTTGGGCTTTGCTGTCTTCTCTCAGTGAATACTCACAGTGACACTCACAAATAGGTGGCCAAGTTAGCCCCATTCTTTTCCAGATAAATAATTCTGGGTCCCAATAAGCTAAGAGATGGATGGCTTCAGCGTGTCACAGCCGGGCAGAAGGGGCTCTCCATGCCCCTTCCTGGTGACTCATTCACTCGGTCACCATCTACCTAACACTCGCTCACTTCATCTCTCCATTCCTCTTCTTCACCCCTCTTCAATGATGTCCGTGTGTATGTGCATGTCGGCTTACAAGGGGTGTTCATGTACAGAGGCCAGAGGACACCCTTGGAAACGCCATCAGTAGTCCTCTTTGAGACTGTCTCTCACCGGCCTGGAGCACACCAAGTAGGCTAGACTGGTTGGTCATCCAGTCCCAGGCTCCCAACAATATTTTTGTCTTTTTTTTTTTTTCTTTTGGCATGTGTACTGATGATCAAATTCAGGTCCAGGGCCAGTATTTTACCAGCTGAACAATGCCCTTCTCTCTGACTTCACCATCTGGTTTTGTTAAAGAGTAGCCCTAGAATTATATGTAGGCTGGCTTGGAATTTGTGTCAATCCTCCTGCCTCAGCTTTCCAAATGCTCGGGTTCCAAGCGTTTTAGCCTTTTTTTTTTTTACATATTTATCTATTTTGTTGTGACAGGGGTGGTGTGGGTGTGAACTCAGGCACCCTCAGGTGTCAGAAGAGGTCATTAGCTCCCCTGGAACTAGAGTTATAGATGGTGGAGCTTGCCTGAAGTGGTAGGAGGTGGGAAGTCGGGGTGACCATTGCTGTGATGAAAAACAGTGACCCAAAGCAACTTGGCGAGGAAAGGGTTACTTGGCTTACACTTCCACCTTACTGTTGATCACTGAAAGGCCTCAGAATAGGAACTCAAACAGAGCAGGAACCTGGAAGTCAATGCTGATGTAGAGGCTACGGAGGACTGTTTACGGGCTTGCTCTGTATGGCTTACTCAGCCTGCTTTCTGAACCTAGGACCACCAGTTCAGGGGTGGCACCACCCACAATGGGCTGGGCCCTCCAATATCAATCACTAAAAGAAAATCCTCCCCCACCCCTTTCCGCAAGATTCCTGGAGCTCCCTGTGCTGTTTGGCTGTGGGTCTCTGCATCTAGTTCCACCAGCCTTTATAGGAGGTTATGTGCCTAGTCTTACTGCAACTTGATGTGCCACGTTTGGTTGCTATCCCTGGGAGGCACGCCTTCTTCCCAAGGGAGACAGAGGAGGAATGGATCTGTGGGGGAGAGAGGTTTGAGGGAGGGCCTGGGAGTAGGGGAGGAAGAGGAAACTGGTTAGATGTAATATATGAGAAGAAGAAAGGAAGGCCGGGAGGGCAGAAGAGAAGAGACAGAGAGGGAGGGAGGGAGGGAGGGAGGGAGGGAGGGAGGGAGGGAGGGAGGGAGGGAGGGAGGGAGGGAGGAAGGGAGGGAGGGAGAAAAGACACACACATAGAGAGAGAGAGGGGTTTAAAAAGAAAGAAAATGCCCCACAGCTTGTTTACAGCCGTATACTATGGTTGTGTTTTCTCAGCTGAGGTCCCCTCTTCTCTGCTTACTCTAATTTGTGTCAAGTTGACATAAAAGCAGCCAACACAGAACCAAATTTGGGCCTCTACAAGAGCAGTAGGCTGCCAGAATCCCTCCAGCCCTCGCACTGAGCTTCTTATAGTCCATTCCCATCCCTTCTCTTTTTTCTTTTCCCTGAGCCTACATATGCCCCCATACAGTCACCCAGGAGTCTCTGGAGAAAGGGCTTCTGGGATCATCCTTACTCAACCCCTCAAATGGAGCTGTTGGTCCGTGCTTTCTTAGACCTGGTCCTTCCTGTGTTTCCAGCATTCTGAGCTTACGTCATCTGGTTCTGATGCCCCAGCCTTCAATTGGTATGAGAATCCAAATGGTTTGGGGACTGAGCTGTGATCTAGCTGTTAACAAGGCTTCCCCAGCTCTGCCATTCTGCCCTCCCTGCCTTCACCATATGTCAGTGAGGATCTGTGCTGACAGCTCCAATGTCACCCTTCACAGATATCCTAAGCCCTCTCCCTTGACATGTTGGCCTTCTTCTGCTAGAGACTTTTCCCTTCTAAAAGGTGGAACTGGGGATCAGAGAATCTGTATGTACAAGCTGGGCTCTATTCCTACCCAACCTCAATCATCCCTTCTCCTAGCACCTATCACAGACTGGCATTGACTAAGGGTAGCGAGCACAGGTGTAATGCCAATGCTCCTTCATTCTCTTAGCTGGCTCACTGCAGTAGACTGCATAGGGAGTCTAATCGCTCATCTTTACACAACTCGTATTTCCAGTCAGGAAATCGCCTCTCCCTTCCAGGTACAGTTATGAAGTGACTGTCACCCAAAGTACCCGCCACCCCTCAGGGGATTAAGTGACTGGAGCTTGGGCAATCAAATTCCCTTTTCTTGGGCTTGTCATAAGAAGCCAAGTGTCGGAGAGAAGAAAACCCAGGAAACACACGGAGCACCACTTCTTCCCAGCACAGCTCTGCGGCAGGTCTGGCTTCTGCATCCCAGGACTCTCCCAGTTTCTGTTCTTTTCCAAGCCTGGTTTCCCATCCACTCTGTGAGCTATCCATCATCTACTTCATTGTTTCTCGTCCTCAGTTAGCCTGTGAAAGGCTTCTCTCGGTGCTTACAAATCAGGAGTCCTAAATGATGCCCCGAGGCTTTGTTCCAAACATGCCGCCTCACCAACGCTTTAACTGTTCTATTTCCTGGGGCTCTCCTGACTCTTCCCTTTCCACTCCAGGGCATTGACTCTTTCTCCACCGCTGGGAACTAGGGAGCCCTACCCACCTCCTCCTTTGGGAAGATCCTCTTCCATCTTTGGATCCACCAGCTTCCACAGTGGTATAGAAAATGTTTGCGAGGGCCTGAAGTGACGATTATTTTGCTTTTACTCTAGCCTGGGATTCATTCCCTTTTGTAACATTTACGACAAAGTAAAAAAAAAAAATGGGACCTTAAAAGGATCATCAGGTAAATTCTACATTTCAGTCGAGTTTCTCGCGCCTGTCCCATTTCTGAGACTCCAGCCTACATCACCTGGATAAAACCTTTGAGCAGTCCTGAACTTTGCAAATGTTTTCCTTTCCTATCTTTATATCTTCATATTTGGTTCTTACGGGGAGAATTGCGATGTTTCTGAGGCCACAAGCGAGAGAGGGCAAAATGCGCGCTGCGTGAGAGGGGTTTGGATGCGGACTGAGGCTCTGCAGTGTCGCCTCTCAGAAGGGACCACTCCCCACACATCAGCTGGCTTCTGAAAGTCTGCTGCTACCCCTTAGCGCTCAAAGCAAGTCTTGGGAGTTAATCTGTTATCACTCCCGGTTCATAAATCAGGAATCAGGGACTTCAAGAGTAAATTGTCCCAAGATGCATTGCTAGGAGGAGAGTTAGAAACCCTCACAGTTTTCACACACAGGCAAGTTCAGTGTGTGTGGGGGGGGGGAAAGTAGCCAGAGTGCAAAGAGGGGGTGTGAAGCCACTAGTGAGAGAGGGGTGTGCAGCCACTGGTGACATGGAGGCTTATTGTATACAGATTGCATTGGAGGCCTTCTAGTTTCTCTATGACATTTAAGCCTCCCAGAAGCCCTGTTTCATTGCAGAGGCTTGCCCAGTGTCACAGAAAGGAAAAAATGAGTGGCTCTGTGCATCTCACCGTTGTGGGGCCACACCCCAAATGGGAACCCCATTTTTGCAAGGATTTGAGCAGCTTGACTTTCCGCTAGTAATTAGTGAATATATCCTCTTTTTTTTCAGTGATCTATGAAGATTCCCAGCTCGGTCTGCAGCCCCACCCGGCCCGACACAGCTGAAACCCCGTCAGGGGAATGTCAGCCTAATGTAGCCCAAGGTTCAAGAGAAGCTTTGCAGAATCTCCAAAAGGTGACAGACTCTTGGTGATGAAGAATGAGTCACAGATGTGCCCCGAGGACTCTGTCAGTCCTGACATCAGATGACTTAGGATCATGGAATTGCAAGGGCACAGAACGCATCATGAGAGACAGAGGAGAGCAAGGGCCTGGGTTCCGGGCTTGGACTCCTGGCTTAGAATCTGGCCTAGTGTCCTGCAGTGAAGGAGTCTTGGTCAGGAAACCTTCTACCACTTTCTAACTTGAGGATCTTCCAGAATCATTGTAGCCATATGTAAGGGCACTGTGAAACCTAGGTGGTGCCCTGCGACTGTCTGAAGGACGGCGTTCCTATTGTGAAAGATAAGGAAGAAGTAAGGGAGGCCAATGACCGAAGCTGAATCTCTGTTGCATCTTACAGGATACATGGATATAAGTATGGGAAACAAGCACGGGTGGCAGCCAAGTGAGGAAGACATAGGTGCCAGGGCCTGGGCGGAGCGAGGGTAATTAAGTTTGGGGCAAAATATTACAAGTGAAGGTAAGTGCAAAACAAATAAGCAAAATCCAGCAAGCAAGCTGAGCAAGGCCACATCCTGGAAACATTTAGAAGATTTCTGATGAGTTGTGCCTAGCGCACAGCTTAGGTTATGCCAAACAAGTTTTGGTCACGATTTCCACATCCATCTGCCCCCTTTCCTTTAAAATAACTCTGTCACCCCTTTTCTAAACATAAAGACACATATTCAGAATGAAGCTGGTCACACACACACACACACACACACACACACACACACACACACACGAGGATGTGAAACTGAAGGGCTACAGTATAAGCGTAGCTTCCAGAAGGCCCTGGTCCATCCACATTCCTACACCAGTAACAAAGCAGAAATACCAACCAACAAACAAGAACCGGTGTGGTTGTAGGTAAACATCAATCGTCAAAGTGAAAATGTTTAAGGCTCACTCCGGTCACGTCAGTCTCTGGTCAAATCTAGATTTGTGACATTCAGGGGAAGTGACAGAAATAAACGAGTGGCAGCACGACTTCCCCCCCACCCCCAGCTGCCCAGAGAGACCAGCATTAAGCAGAGAGGTAGAGTTAGCAAGAATGCAGTAAGGGGTCTGTTAAATGAGCTAAGCCCTAAGGTTGAGAAGGAGAAGGGGGAAGTGGGTAACAGCACAATTCACCCCCTCCTCAAATATCCAGACTCTGTCCCCGGCTTTATGATCCCCTCATGATTACAGATCCCCCCCCTCCCCAGATTGGCCTTTCTGAGTTTAGAAGTTATTCGAGGCGTGTGTGTGGCTCTCTGGTCTTTGTTTCTGATTCTATCTGTGTTCCAGGAGCCAATATCTCTACCTCCTTAATAGCTTTACAAGCTAAATATTTGAGTGGGTTAGAGAGCAAGGAACGGGCAAGCCCTGGTGCTGATTCACAGCACATTCCAGGCCAACCCCAAAACCTGCTGCAAGCGATGCAAATGCCAGCCTCTCCCCGTTCTGCTCCCTAGAGAAGCAGTGGCCACGCTCTGTCTCCCAGATGGCAGCACTCTGCTCACAGCTATTCAAGCATTCGCTCATGCAGTGCATTTCCCACCGGGGCCTTTCTATGCCAAGCCTTGTTCTGGGTGCCTGTGGGGAACCAGGAACAACAAGCACTTTGCTCTACTCGGGGCAGCAGGCACTCAACTGCGCTGCAAGTCAATCACTGGGGTCATGGTGCTTGTTAAGAATAAGAGTCGCTCCACCCGGAGCTACTTAGGGCTTGATGGTGACGATTTGAGAAATGGGAAAGCTACATTCGACTAACACCTCTGTTGGGATGACATGTGTGCTGAGTGGCCAGAAGGAGCCAGCTCATAGAAAATTCCAGAAGCAGCCTTTTCGTATTGTTGTAAACAGAGCAGAAATAACTTCTGAACTTCTAGTGGAGGAAGCAGCAAATTGATAATGGTACCCACACATGAAGACACTGGGGACAGACAGGTGACAAGAACAGACAGGTTGGTGTCAGACATGTTAGATTTGAAATGTTGTATTTACAGTCCCCTCAACGAACTTATAAATTAGGCAGTATTAGTGTCTGCTGTGTATTAGGCAGGGAAACTGAGGCTTGGGGAGGCCATCCAGGCAGTGAAGAGGCAGTGTTAGGATGTGACTGTGTGTGATGAGGCCAGACCGGTCCCTGCTGTCCTCTTCTACAACAACAGCCCAAGTGACACCTCGAATGTATCTTCCTCTGCTTGGGTTTTGCTAACGACAGGCTCCTAAGGTGCGATTTCACTCACAAACTTTGCTCTCTGGCCTCAAAAATGATCTGAAGATGTGATAATAAAGTACTTATGGCTTCCATGGCAGCGATGGGTCTGTGTGTTCTCTCCACCCCACTTTAGACAGATCCAGCCTCTCTGTTTCTCCCCCTCCCCGACCTCTCCCTAGAGCCCTGGGTCTTTATCTCCACTGCATTGCATTCCTGTCCCATTTGTGAGTCTTGTCTGGGCACCCCAGAGAGATGACACACACACATGGTCTCCTCACAGAGCCCAGCCAGCAAGGAGTGACGAAGGGGTTGAGTTCCAGTTCCTTGCTAGGGTTCTCTCTTTACATTCGGATGCCATCATTTTCTGTAAACAGAAAAAGGTTTCTAACAGCCGGTCCAAGGCCAAGGTTAGCAGGTCAGGCCTGGGCTTAGCCGTATGCCCCCCAAGTCCCCAACTCTGGGCAAGTTCTCAAACTCAGTTTTCTGTGACTTGAAAACAATGACAATCCCTACATTTTAAATAGGAGGGACAGAAAAGCATAATTTAAACAGCGCCCGTGGAACAATGTGTGTTTTCCTGAATCCCATGGTAGTTCCATCTGTCAGCCAGAATGGAACAATGCTGATTAATAGGTCCCCAGCACAAAACTCAAAGAAAGAAAGAGAGATGGGGGAGAGGCGCAGGCGAAGAAGCCGTGGAAGAAAGACCTAAATCATGACAGTGAGTAGAGCAATTGCTTTTGAATCCCCCCCCCACACACACACACATACCCCGTTTAAAAACTTTTGGGGGAGAGCATTTTCTTATCATTTCCCTTTTTATTTTTCTCAAAATAAGAAGACAAGTCCAAGGCCAGGAAATATTTTCAAAACAAATTTCAAACTGGACTCCGACCCTTTCTGCTAGTTGCCAGTTCTGTGGGGGATTTCAAAGCCCCAGCTGCGTCTTCCACGGGTGTCCTGCACTAAGTCAAGAAGACAGCACACGTGGCGAGGCCAATACATGCAAAGCTTCGGAGAGAAAGAGAAGCAAGGCAAATGTCCACTTAGTGACTATGCTCATTTAGGCATGCGATTTAGACATGATTGTTTATAATTTTATAATATTCACATAGAAAAATCTCCTTGCCTAGGCTATTCGTCGCCCGAAATGACTCTAACTCAGCCCTTAACTCCTGGAGTATCTAGTGCCGAGAGCTGGCACCTGCAACAATCAGCCCGTTCTCCAGACCCTCTCCCGCCTCCCTCTGAGCGTGCTGACATCAGGACTTCATGCTCCCACGTCTGAGGCTGCGGCGGCTAACAGATCCACGTCCCATTTGCATGACATGAGCACAGCCCGGATTGTATGCCTGCTCTGGGTGTGTGTGTCTTCGTGCCCTCCACAATAGACCCATGCAGCCATGCTTTTCAGGCAGGGCTTTAAAAGGCTTATTTGCCATGACATCCAGCACTTGTAATTCGAGGTCATAGCCTGAGGAAGAATTGCTAAATCTGTGTAAAGAAAAAATGTCTCTGCCTTTTTCTCCCTTGCAGATTCTGTCAGATTATCTCTTTAAGAATTCTAAACCCGTGATGTTTGAGGTGGTTTTAGACTAATGTACATTCCCCAAACATCTCTTTGTTGTTTGGTATAAAGCAATTGAGAGATCTTCAGGAACTGAAGCACTCTGTCAAAGCACACTGTGAGAGATGGCTCCCTCTTTTCTAAAGGGCATTTTAGTATAAGGAAGGAAACTTGGGGTGGCATTCGTTCCTGACCAGTAAAGAGAGCCATTTTCACAAGGCCAAGCCATGACACTCAGGTGTTCTTCCCCAACGTCCTCATCCTCATCCTCCCAGGGAATCGACTGAGACCCAAAGAGAAGACAAGATGGACCAAGTTTGTTCACAACAGGCCAGGCTCAGGGCCTGGATTTGCTGGGGCTCCACACACTCACTCCTTCTCTGCAGCTAACCAGTTCTGCATACATTAGGCCAAGTGCCGGGCTCTGTGTGTGCACCATCAGCCAGGGCAGATCTCGGTGCTTAGATAGCAGCCACCCAGGTAAGAACTGTGTAGTTCAAGAATGAGGATGTGCATGGACCTATACATTCAGGTCTACAGAATCCAGGAAAAGAGGCTCACTGCTTTTGTGCATGGCCACTGGACAGTTCTTGGGGAAGGAGCTGTATCAGCAAAGCCATGGTTAGAGCTAGGGTGAGGATAATAGCTAGATATAATCTAGAGGTGCGTGCGGGAGGATGGACATTGATTATGTCACAATATTGTGTTGTTGTTTTCATATTATGGGTCTTAAGCATTCTCACATATTTTGTCTCTTTTCTTCTGTCCGTCTGTCTTTGCCTCTGTTGGTCTCTGTCTTTCTGTTGGTTCTCTCTGTCTCTCTGTCTCTCTCTCTCTCTGCCCCCCCCCCTTGCTCCATCACTCGCTCCCAACTGCACATTAGAAACTGGATCTTCAACTCCTCCCTGCTGCACACTGCACAGTGCCCTCCCATCTCACCCTATCCTTTCTCCTTCCAGCAGAAAACCCTCACTACTTTTTCTTTTCCCTTTCATTGCCTGGGGTTAACTCTAGGCCTGGGCCTGCTGAGCAAACACCTGCTGCTTGCAGATCTGAACCCCGAGAGTCTTCCCTTGCACCACTGAAACATGTTAGGGATGAATGCAGGCACAAAACAAGCCTGTGAAGCTGAGGTGAGGCTATTGGGGTGGCTTTCCTGTAGATGACGCCTCTATCTGGGAACTCCGGGGTTTTCTTCTCCAATAAAGTGGCAAGCCGTGAGAGCTATTCCCAGGGACCCTGCCCAGATCTTATGGCTGTGCCACACCTACACGCTGATCCCACATGATGTGGCTGACAGACAGCCTGGCCACGAGCAAGGAGGTTGATCTGATAATTGGGCAAAGTGATGATGCGTTGGAAATTAAAATTCCCATTTGTTATTGTCAAGTATTATTAATTTTGATGTAGCTGAGCAATTGGCTGTGATTCTTCAAGAATCTTCCTATGGGTCTAAGAGATGGCTCGGGAGATCTGAGTTCAGAGTGCCAGAACACAGGTAGAAGCAAGTCAGGTGTGGGAATTCGTGTCTGCAATGCTGGCACAGGGAGGGTAGAGTCAGAAGGATGTTGAGGGCTTGCTGGCCAAAATGGTGAGCTCCAGGTTCAATGGGAGACCCTGTCTCAAAAAATAGGATGGAGACTGATGGGGGAGATACCCCCAAAAAAACCTCTGGCCTCCACACATGTATGCACAGGCAATATACATACACATATATGTGTACACATGCACACACACACACAAAGATTCTTGCTGTGATTTGTATGTAAAATATCCTCCAAAGATGTATTTGTTTGAACACTTGGTCCCTAATTAGTGCACCCTTTTGGAAGGTGGTAGAACCTTTTGACAGTCAGGGCCCAGCTGAAAGAAGTTGGTTTCTGGGAAAACAGCCCTGCAGTAAAGAGCCCTTTTTTCTGTCCTTTTTGCCCTTTCTGGTCCTTTAAGATATGACTGACAGCTAACATGGCTACCACCATGCCTTGCCTGCCATGACAAACCGTATCCTTTTGGACTATGAGCCAAATCAGCTTCTCCTGTCTTAAACTGCTTCTTGCCAGGTATTTAGTGGAATCAGTGAATTCCACTAAATACCTGGTGATTGGGAAATTTGGTGCCAGGAGTGGGTTGTTGCTGTGATAAACCCGGCTTTACGGTTTATAGGCATTGGGAACCACGTCAGGAGAAGAACATGGAAGGATCTGGAACTGTGGGCAGTGAAGCCTTAAAATGCTCTAAGGAGAGCCTAGTGAATGTTCTGGTGGGAGTCCAGAAGACCAAGACACAGAGAGAAATGCTAACTCTATAGGTGAGGCTCATGGCATTTCTAAGAGGAACGAGGACCCCATTGGGAATTAGAATGAGGGTGTTCACGTTGCATTCTGGCCATGGAACTGGATAAATTTCACTGTTGTTCTGAAAGCATGATTGAGGCTGAATTCAAAAGGAGTAGATTAAGTTGTTTGACACGGGACATTTCAAGGCAACACAATATTCAGGCTAATATGTGCTTACTGTCAGTTATTTTAAACTCACGGTGACAGGAAAAGATGTGGAAAATGCAGGCTGGAAAAGATGTGGATCCCCTGGAACTGGAGTTACAGATAGCTGTGAGCTGCCATGTGGATCCCCTGGAACTGGAGTCACAGATAGCTGTGAGCTGCCATGTGGATCCCCTGGAACTGGAGTTACAGATAGCTGTGAGCTGCCATGTGGATCCCCTGGAACTGGAGTTACAGATAGCTGTGAGCTGCCA
Organism: Arvicola amphibius; assembly: GCF_903992535.2. NCBI lineage: Eukaryota > Metazoa > Chordata > Mammalia > Rodentia > Cricetidae > Arvicola > Arvicola amphibius. Next base: position 149,862,075 of record NC_052052.2, on the reverse strand, counting down.
TGTGGATCCCCTGGAACTGGAGTTACAGATAGCTGTGAGCTGCCATGTGGGTGCTGGCAACAGAGCCCATGTCCTCTAACCAAACCTCCAATGCTCTAACAGCTAAGCTTCTCTCTGGCCTTAGTTTGGGACTTTTGAACAGTGTTGAAACTGTTGAGACTATGGAGACTTCTGAAGTTATGCTAAATTCATTTTGCAGCGTGAGACGGGCACAAACTTCTAGGGGCCAAGAACAGAATGCTAATGGTTTGGATGTAAAATGTTCCTCACACCTCATGTAATAATAGAGCACAAGGTTCCAAGATGGTGGTCCTCTTTGGAGAGGTTGTGGGACACCAGAGAGGTGGAAGATGAGCTGGAGGAAGTAGACTCCTGGGGCGGGGGATGCGTCTTGAAGCTGCTATAAGGACTCTGTTTTTGCTCCTATTGCTGTTTCCTGGCTTACTGATATTTGACCAAGCAGCTGCCTGATACTCCTGCTGCTACAGAACCACCCATCATGATGGGCCATGACCTCTTAAACTCCGATCAAACAGACCTTTCCTGGGACTGTAGAGGCAACCAGCAAGTTAAGAACACTTGCTGCTCTTTCAGGAGACCTGGATTCAGTTCCCAGCATTCCTACTAAGCAGCTCACGTCTATCTGTAACGCCAGCTCCAGAGGATCCAGTTCCTCCTCCCGCCTCTGAGAACACTGCACACGCATATCCACATGAAATAAAAGCAAGTATTTTTAAATAAATAAATAAACATCCCCTTTCTGTTTCCTCATGCCAGGTGTTTGGGCACAGTGATTAAAAGGGTACTTAATAAAATTCCTGACACGGCTGTTTATTCTTTAAGGAATTTTTGATTATATTCTATCTTCAGGGGGAATCCCACTCACACTATCTATACCTAATATTAGTGTCATAGTTCATCCACTCACATATTCCTCCTGTTCATTAATGTTAGCAGGGTGTGATGGGTTACGCCTATAATCCAAGCATTTCAGAGGCTGAAGCAGGGTTGCCATGAGTTTGAGGCTAGGCTGAGCTGCATCGTGGGTTCTAGGACAGCCAGGACTACTTACCAAGTGAGACTGTAGTTTAGTGGTAGATCTCTTGTATACCACATGGAAGGTCCTGGATCCAATCCACAGCACTAGAAAAAAAAGAAGTACTTTCAAAGAGAGGATTCCTATAAAGACATATAAATATCTAATGCATTTTTTCTAAAAAAAAAAAAAAAGCCACAGAGAAAGGCAAAATTAAAGAGAAATGTGACCTAAGAAATGCTAATTAGGCAAAAACAAGATGTTTAAAGGCACTGAGTGAGCCAAACACACATCCAACACTCAGGCGTCCCAGATCTCAGAAGCAAGGGTGCTACATCTGATGATTGAGCCATCCACACATCCAACACTCAGGCGTCCCAGATCTCAGAAGCAAGGGTGCTACATCTGATGATTGAGCCATCCACACATCCAACACTCAGGCGTCCCAGATCTCAGAAGCAAGGGTGCTACATCTGATGATTGAGCCATCCACACATCCAACACTCAGGCGTCCCAGATCTCAGAAGCAGGGGTGCTACATCTGATGATTGAGCCATCCACACATCCAACACTCAGGCGTCCCAGATCTCAGAAGCAGGGGTGCTACATCTGAGGCGGAACAACCTTGGCATGTTTGAGAGCAGTGAGGCAACTTGACTGGTGACCAACAGTGAACACGTGTGCACATGCGGTGCACAGACATACATGCAGGCCAAGCACCCATTCCCATAAAATAAAAAATTTAAAGGATGACTATATATAGAATTTTTATCTCAGAAATAGCAGACTAGAGAAAGAAGAAAGGAAAATAAAAGTATAATGAGGGCCACCTTTATCCTGCCTCTCTCCCTACCTGCTCTCAGCCCTTCCTCACAGATGTAGGCAGGCCCTCGTAGGCAGACACAGTAGCTCTCAAAGATGATCTCATGCGATGCGTGCCATTTCTCAACATTCTGTTATTGACTTATGTGACGGGGTTGGAAGCCCAGGCTGTGTCCACGCGAGGCCCATGCTCGGCCTCCGTGCCCCTCCCCCATCTGCTTCCACTCACACTGTTTCTGTCAAAGATGTGATTTAGGCTGTACCGTCAAGCTTGGGCACTTAGACTCTTCTGTTCTTAATCCATATTTATCTCGTCTCAGCTCTTTCATATGACAGTGAAGACAATAACTTATTAAAATACATTAGGGATAAGTATGGCACTAGGAAATTCTAGGGGAGCCAGGCGGTGGTGGCTCACGCCTTTAACCCCAGCACTTGGGAGGCAGAGGCAGAGGCATGTGGGTCTCTGTGAGTTCTAGGTTGTTCTGGTCTACAGAGCGAGTTCCAGGATGCCTGGGCTATGTAGAGAAACCCTGTCTCAAAAAAAAAAAAAATTAAATAAATAAAAAAAAATCCGGGGGATAAAGAAGAGAAATGTTGCAAAGATGAAGATAAATTTGCAACTGTTAGCTATTAAGAGATACTAAAATATTTGTTTTGGTCAAATTTCCCTTTTAGGCATTCAGCTTTCATCTAAATTGTGCATTTGATCAAATTCACTTTGTGTAAACCTCTGTTTAACTGAACCAAAATAGGATGGATCTGTGTTCACTTGCCCTGTTAGAGACCCGACCTTACCTCATGCTCACGACAGAGCTGAGCAGGCTCTAATGGAGAGGGACCAGAGAGTCAGTCACAGCATGAAACAGACTCAACAGGTACAGCAGTTAGCAGAGCCCCGGAAAACACACTGCTTTTCCAGCCCTACTACAAACGCTAATTGCTAATAAAGGAGAGCTAGTAGCATCAGGCTTATAATAAAGTCTTCGCCAATTCCAAAACTCTTTTATTCTTCAGTTAAAACAGGTGTGTCCTGAAGGACAGTTTCAGTTGTTTTGTTTGCTTTATCAATTATATTTATCATTATCTGGAAGATCTCTAATGTGATGCTGTGGTGCTATGCAGAGAATATCCTCATTGCCTGGGTCTGATCTTAATTGATCGTATGTACAGGCATGGGAAATGCTAACATTAGATGTAATAAGAGAGGGAGAAAGAAGGGATAATGCAATGTGAGCAAGGACTACTCATTCACTGCACCCTGGAAGCATGAATTCAGAAGGAAAATGCAATTCTAAGAATTATTGGGGAACCAATTTGACAGATGATGGGGAAACTCTATCAACCAATCACATCTAGTTAGGGTGTGGCCACCTGGAGCCCAGGTAGAAAATGCAGGTGCGCACTCCTTCTTCGCAGTGCCCGCAGGACCTACCGGATTTCGGAACTCCCATTCTTATAGTGTAAGTTTCCCCTCTTTAACCATTAAAGTATTCCTGTTGCTCTTGAGCTAGCCTGGTTACTTATCATACCGACCTAATTCGCAACAGACAGAAGGGCTCCCATGGGAAGGAAGGAAATGTTTGGGGGCCAGGCAGTGAGGCAGAGGGTAGCATGTGCATGCAAGGACCTAGCCACATCTGTCTCAGCAGGTTAAGAGCAGATAGAGAGGCAGGACGGTGGCAGCTCTTTTTGTGTTATTTTTCTTTCTCTGTTACTATTTCTGAGATGAGAATACATTAATGTATCTTCTGGAGAGATGGCTCAGTGGGTGAGAGTACACAGTGTCACTTGGGTGATACTGGGTCACTCACTCGTGTCTTGGATGATTGCACAAGCATGTGTCCATATAGTTTCTGGGGTCATATGTACTAAGCTGGCTGCAGAAGACACTGGATGCAAATTTGGACCCCAAGAAGCAGACATTCTAGAACAGGAAACCAAGCAAACCATCAAACCAGAGTTTCATTCCATATGAGGCACTTGCTGGGTACCCCAATTCGTGTGTACCTCCATCTCTAGACTCCGAAACGATTATAAGACTTCTAGAAGCATTACTCCAGACAATTAAAAAGGATGGCACATATGGAAGAGACATTGAATAATGGTGACATTTAAGAGGTGGCTAAGCAATCAGCACGACGCATTATACACCTTGTTATAGGAAATGACACTGTAGAAGCCCTTCCAACTTCTCTCTCCCCATTCACCGCTCAAAGGAGACGCTGGGGGGGCTGCTCAACCCCAAGTGCTGTGGGTGCAGTTTTCCTGTGCAGTTCGCACAGCTGCAGTGACGTGTCCTCATCCCTGGGTCACAGATGGTGAAGCAGTGGCTCCGGGAGGTCACACGACACTTGCCCAAGGTTACTCAGCTAACAAATTGGGATTAGAGCCAAATCCATTTGACTCCAAAGGCCTTGTACTTGCCACTGAATAGCCCTGACAGCCCACAGCTGGCGTGCAGGGCGGCTTTGGGCTACACTTGAGGAGCACAGGAGCCGCCACGTGCTGAGCAGGCCCCGCCAGCCCTGATTTCCGAAGTCTCACAGGTTAAGCAGCAAGTCACTTGTCTCTCCCGCTCAAGCCCACACCCTTGAAGGGTTTCTACCAACATCTTGAAAGCTAAAGCAGTTACCCTCAGCTTCCTCTTGAGCTGGGGTGGTCAGTTTTAGCAGATAAAACTACAGAAAGCTGAGTTCAATTTCAATTTCAATTGAGGGAAAGCGATTGTTGAGACAGTGTTTCGTTATATAAACCTGACTGATGTGGATCTCAGAGATTGCCTGCCTCCCCCCTCCCATGAGTCGGGATTAAAGATATGGGCCGTCGTACCCAGGGAGGAAAAATGTGTGTGTGTGTGTGTGTGTGTGTGTGTGTGTGTGTGTGTATGTGTGTGCTGTCTGTGTCTGTGTGCTGTATGGATGTGCTTTGTATGTATGTTGTTCATCTGTGTGTACGCACTTGTGTGGAGGAGGCAGGAAGTCAACAGATACTGGCTGTCTTTGTCGATCATTCTCCATTTTATTTATTTACAGAAGCAGGGTTACTCTCTGAGCCTGGAGCCCACCAATTCCGTTACTCGGCCTACCCAGCTCGCTTCAGAGATTCCCAAGTTTCAGGATGAGTGTCGTGGGTATGGATGGGCACTGCAACCTGCTTGGCTTATACATGGGTTCTTAAGACCCAAACTCCAGCCCTCACTCTTGAATGCCAGGCACTGCTTCCAATGAGCCATCTCTCTAGACTTGCTCTTTAAATACCAGTATATCCTGTATAGCGTCTGAAGGCCCAGTATTTGATTTTATTTAGCAGTCAAGATCTAACCTGACTTCCCTGCCTGGCTTGGGGCAGAGCCCTGGCTAAGACTTGGTGGAGAGGGAGGCAGAGGGAATCAAATCAGTCTATGTGAATCTTTCTCCAACTCTGGCAGGGTTAATTCCTCTCCCACGCCAACTCTGTGGAGCATCTAGAGGTTCGCACCTGCTTCCCAGGAGACAGTGAAAACGGACACTCGGTTGGGGAGCAGTCAGTCACTCTTCTTTCTCATAGGAGGAGCAGCAAATGCAGGAATCATCTGGCACTTTGAGATATTTTCTTTGTCCCAAGAGTGTGTGCACGGGGGGAGCTATGCTTTGAGGGCAGCTGCGAGTTACAAGAACGGAGGGGTAGAGCCAGTTAAGAAAGAAGCACGGAGCAAAGTGTTGGTGCTGGCTGCAGAAAAGCCTAGGATTTTAATCTATGCTTAGAATAGAGCTAAAGCCTCTAGTGTCCACAAGAGACACTGAAGCAGAAGGGAAGCCATCCTTGAGATAGCAGGCGTTGGATGCCAGGCTGTGGTTCTGAATTCCACCCTGAAGACAGTGGAGTCACTGAGGGATCTTCAGCAAGGGAGTAGCCTGTCTGACAATCATTCAGTTTCTCGTGTGTTTTGTTTTTGAGGATCATGAACTGCTTTTCTGCCTTTGCTATTTCTATTTCTTCTGTTTAGAAAGTTCAGCAGTGCAGCGGCTCAGCATTCAGGACATCTCTTTGCTTTCACATTCATCGTCATAATCTTGGAGAATGCGCGTTAGTCCCTTGCTTTCTTTTTGTTTCGTTTTTTGTTTTTTGATACAGAGTTTCTCTGTAGTTTTGGAGCCTGTCCTGAAACTAGCTCTTGTAGACCAGACTGGCCTCAAACTTACAGAGATCCTCCTAACTCTGCCTCCCAAGTATCGGGATTAAAGGTGTGCGCTACACCCTGCTTCTCTTGTATTTTTATAATGTTCCTCATTTTTTTTAACCATGGAGATTTTAAAACTTAAAAAAAAACTACTTCTGAATTTTACATAAGCACATTCAAATTTGCAATTTATCGTTGGTTGCCAGACATTGGACCCAAGGCCTCGTGCGTTCAAGGCAAGCACCCTTCCACTGACTACGTATCTAACCCATCTAAGGCTCTGTTGCCACGGACTCTGCACCTAAGGCTCTGTTAAATTGCTTCGTAAGCTTAAGAGAGAATAGCTGATCTTAAGAGAGAATAGCTCAGGTATATTACTGATACACACACATTTTCATAAAAAGCAAATAAGCACACACATATATATACTACTTTAAATAACAGCTTCTAGCATGAGCTTACATATGAAATGCTCCTTATAGTTAACTCTCTAATTCATCTGGAATTCATTTTGAAGTACATTAGAGGCAATCTCTGGCTCTTTCTCCAACACGGTCTTCCTCTGTGCCTGTGCTGAGTAAATCCACGCCCTCTGTTGTAGCAGGACTCCTTCTCGTGGGGTGGCCTTCCTCGGTCAGGTCTCAGGAGGATCCCTCTGTTCTGACACTGCCTGCTCATTCCTGTGCAAATCCCACACCATTTCCACTACTGTCATTTACAAATACATTTTAACCTCCAACAAGAACAAACACAATCACTTGCTAACCTCCTGATTCAACTGAGAACCAGAGGCTGGGGAGATGGCTCAGGGGGTAAAGTGTTCTTGCGCAGGTGAGGACGCGAGCTTGGAGCCTCAGCATCCATGTGAAAGCTGGACTTGGCAGAGCACCCCTGCATCCCCAGTTCTCAGAGGAGCAAAGACATATTGGAGCTCGCTGACCAGACAGTCTGGCTGAAATGGTGAACTCTAAATTCAGTGAGCGGCCTTGTCTCAAAAACAAAAATGGAAACAGGATAGAGAAAGACACCTGTCACCGACCTCTATCCTCCAGAATCCATGCACAGGCAAGCACACCCATGCACATATGCATGCACATGCACACATGCACTTACAGTGCAAACAAAAAATAAAAATAATTTAAATCAAAGTATTGGATTCTATGAAAAAAATCCCCTTGATATCTTTTTAATAGGCACTTCATTCACTTACTTTGTTCTAACCCACAGAAAACATCATAGCATTGATGAAGTTATCCTCATTCTACAAATGAGGTGGGTGGGGTTGGAGTATCGGTCAGTGGCAGAGTACATGCTTGGTGTACATGAGGCACCAGCAACATGAATCATAATAACACATGAATAATAATAACACAAATGGGAACTAAGGTTGGAAGATGTCTCCCCTGTAGTGGCATTTCATTTGTATTTTAATAAAAAAAGCTTGCCTGAAGATCAAAAAAAGCAAAGCAATCAGTCACTTGCTCTTATCACGACTTCAGTCTGAAATGGCGATCCTGCCTCCAGGAATCTCAGAATGAGACTGTCTGTGAGTTACCTCCTCCTGTCTTATATTCCTCTCTAGGGCTGGGATTAAAGGCATGCATCACCTGGTTTCTATGGCAGCTAATGTGGCTGCTGGGATTAGAGGTGTGTATTACCACTGCCCAGTCTGTAAAGCTGACCAGTGGGGCTGTTTTTTGCTCTCTGATCTTCAGGCAAGTTTTGTTTATTAAAATACAAATGAAATGCCACTATACTCCCCTATGACTAAAACACACACACACACACACACACACACACACACACACACACACGTACACACACTCCTTTTTCCTTGCAATTCAAATGTTTCAATGTTCAGAATGCTCTGCAAATGCAAAAGCAAGGAAATTGGGGTCCTACTTACCCCTAGCAAGCATACACTGTGTTCCAGGGACGAGGGTGGATAAGACGCACTGCCTGCTCTGGTGGTTTTCACGTGGGTAACTGCAGCATAGTGCACTGTCACCTCCAAGTACTAGTTCCTCACCCTGTGCACTTGTGCACTGGCTGTTGTTTTATGTTATTCACCTACAGTTTCTCTCTGTATTCTCCAAGGGAGCATGTGAGGTTTAGAGACTCTCGCACCTACTTTGCATACAAGAGCACCAAGGCACAGAAATGTTAAGTAACTTGCCCAAGATGGCCAACTCGCAAAGGTGCCAATCTAACTCAAACAAAGCCTGGCTCAGAGCATGAGCTCAAACCAGGAGGTGAGCTTGGGAAGCCGGCGGGTTCCAAAGGAGCCACCTCATGGAACCAAGGCATTCTCCCTGATGGTGGCTTGAGTCTTGGATTCTCAGGAATTCAGTGGGCAGAATGAACAGGAAGAATGAGCTGCCAGGCCTGATGACCATCTACTGCAAAGCATTAGATGAGTAGAAGGGTCCAGGATTTGTCAGGATGCAGACAGAAAGAATCCTAACTGAACGCTAGTGCTTATTGGGTACCCATTCCAGGTCAGGGCTTTCTGGGTATGGTAACTATCAGCAGCCTTATGCAATGGGTAATAACCGATCTTACATATCAGAAAAATGGGATGCTGGAGACAGGAGTCGCTTCACCTCAGCACGCAGGAGGTAAACAGCACAGTCAGAAATGCAAATAGAGAAGGACACACTTAAAAAAGAATCTAAAGAACCATTTTGAGTCATAACCCATTAAACTAGAGAATCATGACAGGGCGTGGGCTCACAGTCCTGGTTGGATTGAAAATTAACCTGAGCAGCAGGTGATGCTCACCCTCTTCTGTGTTCTTAACCAGCAAGGACACTGTGCTCCTAGGGTCTCACCTGAACACCATTACTAACCCACCGAGGTGGTTATCATTCTTCCCATTCTGCGAATAAGAAAATGAAGGTTCTGAGGAGAGAAGTGAATTTGTCATCAGTAGAGAGTGAGAGAGAGAGGGACAGAATCAGAACTAGTGTGCCTGGCAAGAAAGGCCAGTTGTCCTACCTCAGTGGAGGAAATGGCACACACACGCACACACACACACACACACACACGCCAGTGGGTTTCAATTCTCACCTGTGAAGGACTAAGGGTTCCCTAGCCTCCATGAAAGGTCAGCTCCTGATAGTAATTAAAATGGAGAGCTGAGAAAGATGAACCATTACAAAGCATTCCTGGCATTCTTGCCCACGGCAGTGACAATATTAACTTTCATTTGGGGACATCAATAGGGGACCTGCGTCAGAGTGTGAGAAACCCCCTCAGTTTTCCCCCTCTGTGCTGGGAAATCTCTTTCCTCCATGTCCAGACACCCGTGGCTTGGGCCAGCATGCTGAAAGGCTGGCCCCAGACCCAGGCTACCATGTGAGCACTACCCATCTGGAATGCATTTGGGCACCAAAGGGCCGTAATCATTTGTGATCCTGAGAACACACACCAGAGGCAGTTCACTGGGGACTTTAAAGACAAACCAAGAAGAGCCAGACTGAGTCAAGTATGTAAACACATAAAAAGTTTGCATGAGAGCATTCGGGGAGAAAAGCAGTGTGGAAAAGGTGAAGAAGGGACCTGGAGGACATTGGCTGGCCTGAAAAAGGTGCTCGGGTCTCCGTTCTGCTGGATGGCACACAGCTTGTATGAAACCCTTGGTCCAAGTGGCTGAGATGGAGTTTGCCAGGTAGCTGAGGTTCCTCAGAAGGATGGAGCAAATATGTCAGTCAAAATCAACATCCATTTCAGGGTCTGTGTGTGTTTAGTTGGACCCAGCCAAACCCAAACAAGTCAACTGAAGGATAGACACATGAAAAAGGCCATCTTTTTTTCAAAGAAGTATAAATGGGAATTTGCTATTCCATATCAAACAACTTCAGTGGAAAATAATGATATCAAAGGCTAGTAAACACGGGGAGACAGGGAAACACATCAGCCTGGCTGTTGCTCAGGTTTAGTTAGGCTTGTCTGGTGTTCTGAGGCTCTGACTTCAGTGCCCATAGACTTTTGGTGAAAGCCAGAAACCATTACCTCAACTATAGCAATAGTTAGGGCTTTGGTTGAAGGCAGACACAGGCATCTGCATCTACAATCAAGAACATTGTGCATATTCACAGGAAAGGGTTTTTTTTTTTTTGGCTAGAATGTCAAAGGCGTGGCTTATGAAAGAGCATCTGAGCTACGCTATGATGGAACTGTATCTGCGAATAGACAGAGACAGAAAAGAAACAGACTAAAGTGGGACCAGTAAGGCTGTTTGGATGGTGGCTAATTTCCGATGTTTCACTGAATACAATATTTGTGTAAGAAAGAAAAAAATCATACTCGTAAAAAAATGAGGGCACTGTGATCGTATCAAGGGTCAAATTCCTCAAGGGCTGGAGCTCTATTAAGAACTTGCATGAAGCTCCAGTGACGCCTCAAACGACCACTGTGCGACCATCAAATGTTACAACAACAGTAACAAGAGGCCGGGGAGTCGATGGGACTTCCAATTTTACCAAGTGAACTCCCAGGACAATAACGCGCATTAAGACAATCTGGCCCAACAAGACCAAATATAGAAGAGACGGACCAAGTCACACTGTGTTTGCCAACCTAGTATGGGCAATCTCAGAACGCACCCTACGTCTGTTTTTCCTTCTGGGAACACTTGTGTGGAGGACTGGCTCACTACAGGCCGCAGGAGAGATGTCTGGCTGCTTTCGGCTGATCATCTCTGAACTGCCTCCTGTCCTGTCCCTTAGAACGTTTCCTAATGGAAGAAGAAGCGATAGGCACACTCGGCCAGCATAGATAGATAATTCTTAGGATGGGAATTGAATGTGTGTGTCACCCTTACCACATGCCCCATAGCAAAAACCTGCCTGTGTGCTGGTTCTGCCTCGGAAGCATGTCATTTTTACAGCTTAAGTTTTTAAACTAAATCCAACACTCTAATTTAGATCCTGTTTCACTGTGAGATCACACTCTCTCCTGATAGGGAGACCTATGTCCCTAATTAATCCAGAATCTCTATGATGCTGTCATCATCACAGGCCTGAGAATACTTTCTTATCTTCCCATGGTCACAGTTATATAAGTAAGTTATTCTCTCACATTCTAGAAGCCAGAAATCTAAATCAGTTCCACTACACGGTCAAGAATTCACACGGCCAGGCTTCCCAGTCTTCATTCTGCCAGCTCCGGGTGCTGCTAACATTCCTGAGTGGCCACAGTACCTTCTTCTCCTCTGTGCCCAGCCTCCTTCCTCCTCTTTATTATAGGTCACGGTAGTGGCATTTAAAGCTCACTAATGTAATCTCCTCATCTAAAAGCTGTGATGTAACTGCATCTGCAGAATCCTTCTTGCCATATAAGGCGGTGTTTCCTGGTTCTGGGATGTGAAATATGGATCTATGGGCCGGGTGGGGAGGGGCAGTACAATGCAAATTAAAGACAGAATTGATTGTGTGTTTCCTGATTGCATGTTCCCTCGAAGTGGTACGTGAGCCTTTTCTGTTCCCAAGAAACCTCTTGGGTTTTACCCACTCATCTGGCCTCTTTTCAACGTTGTGTCCTCTTGACTAGACTGTTTGGGGAACTGGCAATATAGGCATGAGTAAATCCAGCCTTACCCTTGAGTATTTTAGAGCCTAGGATGGAATAATAGTTAAGTCAACAACAATAATACGCTATTTCCTGTGCCAAAATTAAATGAAGAAAGTATTGTGACAGTCAGCTACAAGAAAATCCAGAGTTGCTCACCATGGCCGTGGTCATTTCCAAGGAGTGTGCCAAACAGGCCAAGGAGGAACAGGAGACACTTCTATGTGACCTAGACAACTACCTGGGAATGAGAATAAAGCAAAGAGCATGTAACCCGTGGTAAATGGGAACGAGGGCTAGCAGGTTGGCCGGTAGAGACTGGCTGTAAGGGTCTGTATGTCTGTCTTATGGAGTGCTGGGGGGGTTGTGCAGTCAAATGAACAGAAGCATGTTCTCACAGAAAAGAACAAGCAGAAACACGGATTTTATTGTCCAGAGACCTTCCAAAAGATGGCCCCTTCTAACAGAAATCTCACCCCAACAGCAGCTATGAGTGGAAGGCTCATTCTGATGGTTGAAAGTAATGCTCCCCAAAGAGACAGGATACCTCTAGGACACCCGAGAAAACCTTCTGCATAGGAGTCTCTCTTAGAGAAGAACATTTTCCTAGTTGGCAATATGGTCACAGTCTCTTCCCAGAGAGCACACAGGCTGCCTCCTTGGAATGAGCTCCCGTCAACTCCCAGGGAGACCAGTCCTGGGTCTTCCATCTCAAGGCCTCCTATAGTAATCCGTTTCCACTGCTGTAAGAAAATATACACAAAGGACCACCTGCCAGAGCACACTCACCAAGACACCCCTAGACAAATGTCAGCCAATCAGGGGCCCTAAACCTCAGAAACCCCTCACCCCCACCTTTACTAATATAAAAACCCAATTCTGACTGAGCTCAGGTCTCTCTGTTTATTCCAATACATTGGCCATGCTGAGAGACCGAGTTTGCAAACTTGCTTAAAATAAAGGCTCTTTGCTTTTACATAAAAAAAGAAAATATCCACACGCTGAGTGTTCATGACGAAAAAGGATCTATGCACTTCACAATTTGGGAGACAAACTCACCTGTCAAGGCCCTGTGGTTGTATCACACATCGCAGGCATATATCACACATACCAAAGAAGGACTGTATTGTATGTAAGAGAAGGAGACCACGAGGCAAGCTAGGAGGCCAGAAGCAAACATACCAGCCTAGTTCTTTTATGAAAACCTGTTCTTCTTAAGACAATGCTTTTTTAATGATTTATTTTTATTTTATGTACATTGAGTGGAGTTTCCCCTGCATGTATGTCTGTGTCAGGGTGTCAGATCCCCTGGAACTGGAGTTACAGACGGCTGCCACATGGGTGCTGGGAATTGAACCTGGGTCCTCTGGAAGAGCAGTCAATGTTCTTGACTGCCAAGCCATTTCTCCAACCCCAAAAAGACAAGTTCTCACTGTAGAGTCCAGGGTGGCCTTGACCCTGGGACCATCCTGCTTCAGCACCCCAAGTGCTGGGATTACAGATGAACGCATCATATTCAGCAACAGCCCGCTCTTAAATCCAGTCCACAACACAGGCATTAACTCCTTCTGAAGGCAAGGCCCCCAGTGACATAATATCTCCTTGAGGCCCCATCTCTTACAGGTTCTACTATCTCTTAACAAGGCCTTATGGGGCCAAGCCTCTGTCATATGAACCCCTAAGAGACAGAGTTAAATTATATCTAAACCATCGCTTGTCCCTTCTCTCATCAGCACAACCATGACTCTTAACAATTTCACAGCTCCAGGATGGGACCATAGAAACCTTTGACTTCATGGAGAAAATCTTAGGGAAAACCTAGGATTTCAATGTTCCTCCATGCTCTTCAGTGCTCCTTCCTGCAGGAGCCTGGAAAGTGGCAGAGAGTGGCGACTCATACTTGCAATCTCAGCACTTGAGAGGTGAAGACAAGAGGATTACCATGAGTTCGAGGCCAGCCTGGGGTACACAGTGAGAACTGGATTTAAAAGAGGAAAAGAGGAGAAGGAGAAGGGGGCGAGGAAGAGGAGAATAACAAGAAAAGCAAACCAGTATCACCAGCAGGCTAATGACTTTTCTCTCCTTAGTAAGGTTACAGCATTTCTACCTATGGTGAGAAATCTGCCTGTGTCTTTTCTCGCACAGCCAGCCAGGTCTTAGTGCCTGGGTTGTGCTACTCAGACATAACCCAGTCCAAAACATAAATATCAGTGGATATACACAGTTGTCAGTCACAAAACTATCAAGTGTGTGTTCACACTATGAAACTGACTGGCCCTGAATCGTTCTGGTTCTCAGCCGTGCCATCGGTCCATCTCAACACCCGTGCTAAAACCAAGCCTCATGGGCTATGATGCTTCTGCTAAACAGACACAAAGAGGGGAAGACCAACAACTCGGAAACTGCCAGCCTGCTCGGACTTGTGCCCACTGCTCTCTGGGTTTGCTCAATGGCTCAACGCCGCAGCCTGAAACACAGGTACCCTCGCCATTGTATAGATGAGAAAATTGAGGTTCTGAGAGGGTAAGTGAATAGATCAAGGCTACATGGCAAAAAATTGGGGGCCTCAAACCACAGCTGGCCCATTAGAGTCTCCCACCCCACCCCATTTCACTTACTGATTTGTCAGATCAGCAGAGAAGCCATGTGTCTGTGTGTGCGTATGGATAGGCATATGTTTTTGCATGTGGATTCCATAATCTCTGGTTTGCTGGTTCCCACTGGTTGACAGTCAGACTGGCTCCAGGAGTCAGGGTCGCCTGAGTGTCACCTTGCATTCCCTGTGCATCCCAAGAGTTCACAGTAGTGAAGAGTTTGCTGTATTTCCCAGAATACACATCTGCTTTACTTTCCCATCTGTTCTTTAGACTCAGGAAACTGGGGTCGAGGAACAAGTCCATCTCTCTAAATACTCTCATTTGTCAGGATTATGTATGCAGCACTCGGCTTACCACGAGATTCTTCCCAAACGTCCCCATCGTATGTTGAAACATCAAAAACCAACCATATGTTTAATATGCCCCACCTTCACAGCAGCATGGCTGGGACTCCTCCACCTTTCACCAGCTCAGAATGGCTCTTTTGCATGCACAGAGTCACAGCTACTTGGAGGTCTTGTGTGCAACCAACTGCACCGTCATCTCCAGCAAATACGATATCACTGCAGATGCCCACCACTTCTGGCTCCTACAAATCTTTCCACCCCTTCTTCCATAATGTCTCTGAGCCTTGAGAAGAGGAGGTGTGATACACCTGGCCCATTTGGAATGGAGGATTTCACAGTCTCTTATTCTGCCCATTAACCAACTGTTAAGTATCTGGATTAATCACCATCCACTACAAGAAAAATCCCCTCCGACGAGGCTTGAGAGATGCATATGGGTATAAAGATAAGAACTTAGAGGGAAAGTTATTATATCCACTTAGCAAAATAATAGCATTAGGTTCTTCCCTAGAGCCTAACCTTTGACCGGTGATGGGGTTTAGGACCAGTTAGTAATACAAAGCTAAAGTCCTGCCTTGTGGAACGGGCTTTAAATCTAATCAGAGGTGGTTGGTTACACCCCTAACAGTTGTGTTGCTGTAGTACTGCGGGGACTGTCCTTCCTGTCTAGTCATTACTAGAACTCACAGAATTCAGAACACGGTGGGACTGTCAACAACTCCTCTGCCCAGTGAGCATGCAGAGAGCATCCAGCACTATGCAAGTCAGCAGCTGCCCACCATTGACAGCTTGATTTCTCCCTGTCCTGTGGCTTATGTAGTGTCTTCAGCAATAGGGTCTTATCACAAATTTCTGAAGAGTAACCAAAAGCATCAGTCTCTACAGTAAATGTCAGTCAGGATGAGTCCCATGATGCCGTGATAGTAAATAGTCCTCAGATCTCAACGAGCACAGCAATTTTGTTCATAACGTCTTGTCCATTGTATATTGATGGAGGCTCTGTTCTCATCAGTCATACAGGGGAACGGACTGGCAGAAGTCTGCTCCCTCACTCTGCATGAACAGCAGAATATACGGGGTTGGGTGGTGACTTGGGTCATTCACTCAGGAAAAATACATGCCAATTTTACACTCCTATTTCATGAGCCAAGAGAGTCACATGAATACGCTTTGTTAAAAAAGAATAGAGAATAATCTACCATATGCCTGGAAATAAGAAAACTGAGTAGTCAAGAGCATCCCATTGACGAGTTGCTGTGGACTAAAAGTTCCCCCATCCGTGTGCTAACAGGAAGACATGGGATCTTTGGGAAAGTCATGATCTGATGAGCACCTTCTCAGTGGATGGGAAGCAGAAGTGGGCTCCTTCTTAACCTTCCCCATGGGACTCCAGTGATGGTGCATCTTTTCAAGAGAAATCAGACCACTGGATTTTCATATGGATGGCTGCATCATGCTAACCTGCTACAGAAGCCCACCTGCCCCAGATGGGGCCATGGGCGTTCACAGAGCTGGCCACGCCCTTCACATTCTAGAACGTATCTACGGACCAGGTAATTTCTAAACCCCAGAAATCCATTGCTCACAGTTATGAAGGCCCTGGACTAGAATCCAGAGTGTGTTGAAGGGGTCACAGTTTAGTGGGGAGACCTATGTCAGCACGCACAGGCTTTGGTGGCAGATGGTTTGGCTATTAGTCTTCAGTCTACTAACAGGATGTGCAGCTTTTGCTTAACTGGGTAGCCCCTCGGAGCCTCTGGTAAGTGATAACAACAACAACAATAATAATAATGCTCCACGGCATTGTCATGAAGATTGACTGATGATGAGCTCAGGATTAAGGCATTCAGTTCAGTGCTGGCTTCTTAGTAAGTGCTAATTAACTGCTGGCTATTAATACCATTAAATAATTACACATGTAACTATCTAATTATGATCTTAAGAATGGCCAAAGGAGGCGAAGGAGAATATAGTGAGTTCTAAAAATAGCTAGCAGGGAGCTGATCTGCCGAAGAGCCATGGGAGTCCCTGGGGTGGGCGGGAGAGGCAGTCGGTAAGGATGGAGAGGCTTCTGGGTAGATCTGCAGCAGCAAGGAAAGCCCAAGAGAGAAGGAAGTCTAATTCAAGCAGAGCACAGCATTTCTATACCGTCTCTCACAGCAGGAAGGGTGGCACTGGAAAGGGAAGGAGGGAAGGCTCCTTCCGGTTCCATATTTCCAAAAACTTACTTCCTGGATTCATCAAAGTCTGTTTCTCTTTCATGCTAACTCTGCAGGTACCAGTTCTGCTGAACTTCTACAAATACCTTGATCAAGGCAAAGCCAAACAGCTTCACCTACCATTTGGAAATGTTTCTGTCTGTCACGTACTAGCCACTCTGCCCTCGACAAATATGGCAGATCCCTAGTGAGTCAGGGCAACTGGCATCACACTGTGTAATAGGAACTAGTAAGTTTTGAGAAGCAAGGATACCTGGGTGTCAAGTTAGGCTATCTCACACTGAGACACAGCAGGGGCAACGGGAAGGTCCAGAACGAGAGCCTAGATTCTTGGAGCCACACTCACCTTCATTCCCTGTTTGGGCCTCACTGGGGCTTTCCATGGATCCCAAAGAGCAAGTGGCATTGATTGATTGTCTTTTCAAATGGAGAAGTGTGTGGGGGCAAGCAGTCACTGCCCTCCAGTAAGAACATGGGGACAGAAAACCAAGGTAAGGTCTGCATTGTTATATGTAACCTTCATACCACTGTGCAAACGGCAGTCTTGCAGAAACCTGCATTCCTGTGCTTTTAAACTATACCCATTTTATGGGATTATACATGTTCCTTATAGAAAACATAGATTACAGTAAAATATGGAAGAGTGAAAAGGAGTAATGGAGGGAGGGGAGGAAGAAGAAAGAGGGAGGGAAGGAGGGAGGGAGGGAGAAAGAGAGGGAGGGAGGGAAGGAGGCCTGGCTGAAGCATGGACTTTCTGCATTGCACAGGGCCTGGGGAAGTCCCTCTCTTCCCCTGGGAGTTCTTCTCTGAACAGCTGGAATACATACATTGGTCTCAGGGTGCTTTACTCATGAATAGGCTGTAACTTACTTAATGCGTCTTTTATTTTGAATTTTCAGCTTCCTTCCAAGATTTTCTTATAAGAAATAATGCTGAGGGGGCTGGAGAGAGGGTACATGGTTAAGAGCATACACTGGTTGCTGTTATAGAAGATCCAGGTTCAACTCCCAGCCACATGGTGACTAACAACCGTCTATAATTTCAGTCCCTAGGAATCCAGAGTCTCCTCACCACCAAGGTACTGGGCACACCTATGACGCATATCCACACATGTTGGCAAATACTCATACACAGGCACCAGGCATACTTGTGGCACACATACACACATGCAGGCAAATACTCATACACAGAAAATATGAATGAATGAATGAATGAATGAATGAATGAATGAATTGGAAAGATTTTAAGTAGTACTGAGAAGCAAAGAACAGGATTTGTGCTTTTGGCAACACACAGATTGTCATCCTATGCTAAAGATGGCCTGATCGTGGAGTTGGGGTCACCCCAGGGAGGCATTCTGAGAGCAGGAAGGGCAAAAGATAAAGCACCCTATGTATAAAGCACAGGTGAACATACAGCACCTTAAACATATATGCAGCACATTGCAGGCTCACAGTTTACAGAGGACTAGAGATGAGAAAAAAGCCCCTCAGTCTGCTCAGATGAAGCTAACCACTCCAAAGCTGGTGGGGAGGACTTCGGAGCCCCCTCCACCCAGAGCCCTTCTCTTCTGAAATAGCTGTGCCGTTTGGCTCACACTGATGTTTTCTGCCCTCTAAACACGGACCCAGAAGAGGCAGATCCTTACTAAGGTGAACAAGACACAGCTTCTGTCCTCTTTTAATGGTGGGGGATTGACTATGTGATTAGAAAGGGCCTCCCTTCCCGGGGCGCATTTGATCTTGGTAACACACCTCTGTCTGGCGCTGCTGCTCCGGGGGCATGTGAGCTTTCAAACAGCAGCCCTGGCCCCAGCCCTATTCCTGGGGAATGTAATAGCATCTGAACAGGCTCCAAAGCACTGCCTCACACTTGGGGCTAGAACAGGCATGCTCCCTACCAACTGAGACAACTCCATAAACAAGCAACCAAGGTGGCGAATTCAAACACATAATATCCTCATTAGCTCCTTTGAATTACAGTGATGTTTTCCCATTTGGATTTTTTTTTTCCCACAGATGATGGAAGTCTTAATATGCCAATAAAACTACATCTGAAGAGATTCAGAGGGAGAGCTCAAAGTCCTTTATAAACACTAGCTCATTCACCCTCTTCTCATCCCAGGAGACAGGCAGCTGCCTCATTAGCCCATTTACACACAAGAGAAACTGAGACTGGCCAGGAGATAAAAGGTTTACAGCAGTCGCAGGAGCCGAAGACCTCATTGGGAAGACCTCGACCTGCTGGGGAAGGGAAAGGGTGACCACCACAGGAAGCACCTCCATTTGTGTGGGCATTTGTTCATCATTATCTAGTTATTAACCTGCATCCCATCCGAGGCCCACCAAGCTTTTACAAGCCAGGCAGTGAAAACGCCCGGGCCCAGACTGCCCCACTTGGTCAGAGGCAAGAGTGAGATTCAGTTCTGGGTTGATCTCAAGCTACTGGGCGGTGTTGTATTGCACTGTAGTTGTGGGGTGCAATGGCTACACCCCAGCACCTTGAGTGTGCTGCAGGGCTGCTCTGTCACTGAGCAGTACCTCACCCCCTCAATCTAACGTATACCAAGCGTAGAGAAGCCCTTACATCTCACTGAAAAGGAACGGGCATTGATGACAGTGTCTTTTACAGCTTGAATGGCTGCGGGGAATACACAGGTAAGTTTCCAGAGTTTCTTTTAGGATCCCAGGCAGGGGTTAGCCATTGTAACTCAGTGAGCTCAGGGACTCAGGAAGTGTCTCCCTCCAAGACCCCACCCCTTCCTGCTTACCTCAGGGACAAGCCAGCCCCTTCATATTAACCTTCACATTGTTACGTCGACATTGTGTTTATGCTGCCCTTGGCGCATTCTAAGTAAGCTTTTCCATCAGTTCCTGGAGAAAACATGAGAAGGGAAAACACGCAGCAAGTGAATGAAAACAGCGACGTCCCTGCCAGGGTCTAGCATGAGACAGGACGTGACTACAGGCAGCACCGGCGTCAGGCTCCTATGTAAACTGATCGTCTCGGGTTACTTGGTATTCATCTATAGGAGTTTTCAATTATGTATGACTAATTTTGCACAAACTCATTATTTAAAGCAATTTGTCTCCTGAGAGAGGCAACACCTTCCTCTTCCTGCAAGGTGGGTGGGGAGAGTGCCAGTCCCAAGGCGCGGGCTTGAGTTATTAAGCGGTCACAAGAGTTCAAAAGGGAGAAATAATGAACAGGTAAATCATCACACATAAAAATTCCTCCTCTATATTATCAAAATACAAATTAATTATAGATAAGATCAAACGAGTTCTCTTTAATAGATGGTCTTCCCAGAGAAGGTAATGAACGAGGCGCCCAGCCTGTGGGAGGGAAGTGGAGGGATGTGTAGAGAGAGTCTCCTTGGAGACACTGCGCCTGGCCTCGGAAGTGTTCTGGGACACGCAAGTACAAATTCCTTATTGTTCTAGATCCTGGCCAACTCTCCTGTGACCTCAGCCCCCTTCTTGGTACTGGAAGGGAGCGTGGACGACTCTTTCAATGCATTGATCAACCCCTATCTACATGTGCCATCAACAGGGCAGGCCAGAAGCTGGCAGCCAACCACCTTGCCACCAGAGCTTGGCAAAGGTGTAGGCACTGCAGTCATGGCCTTAACAGGGCTCTCATTCTTGATCTACCAAGCGAGAACCACAGCTGAAGTAAGCCTGTGATTCATCTCCGAAGGGTGGGTGGGAAGCCGAAGAGAGAGAGTGGGCCTCCTCTCCCCACCCCCACCCCGAATCCTTTCTCAGTTGTATGTAATGTTAATATTCACATGACAGCAAGCATTTTCAAAATAATAGTCCTATATACTTAAGGTTAATCAGAACGGGCGCCATCCAACTTGCCAAGGTAGCAATTTTCCTTCATTAAAGCCAAATCAAGAAAGAGAACTTGGAGATTCCTTAGGGCTAATTACAAGGTGTTAATAATAACAATATAATGGCAGCAATTTTCCAGCTTTGCTCAAACCCATAATCTGCCTGAGTGCCTCATAGGATTGTCTGTGAGTTTATATAAAGCTAAGTGTTAGTCCAAAAAGCTGTTTTCAGTCATTTCATTTTTACATCATGTCTCTCCTGAGTGTTTATGATGATGTGGTCATCGCTGGTAAAGAAGGGGCTCTTAGGGGGAAGATCAAGTAGCAACTTGACACTTGCAGGACTCTTCATTCCCCTTGAAGTACATCCTGGGAAGGGGAACGAGTCCAGAGGCATGAACTTGGTGGCCTCCGATCGCTCAGGAACTCCAGGGTGTGGAGACACTGACATAGCCCTCACGGTCACACGGCCCATTCCTTCACTGAGAGCCAGTGAAAGGGAAAAGAGCCGATGGAATTACCACATGCAACTGGTGAAGAGAGTTTTGGGCTTTCATCTTTGTGCACACAGGTGACATGCCACGGTGCTTCGGCGAGGTGCCACGTCTGCCCCGTGAGAGAGATCCGTGTCTCAGAGAAAGATAACCAAGGCTCGGCTTGATCAACAAGACATTCTCTTCACTAATCAGGTCTCACATGGAACAGTTAGTTACCCAAAGACCTTTTCTCTCAGAATTTGAGCTCAGTCCATATCCCATAATTCATCTCTAGACTCCAAACCACAGTAGTCAGGGGTGTGGCTCAGAGGAACAATGCTTTGCTAGCGTGTACAAGGCCCCGGGTTCCATCACTAGCGAGCCAAACAAACAGCAGGGAGAAACAAGGCCAAAAGCTCAGCTGCGGGAGGCTGCTCGATTTCATTCTTTCTGTTCATTTATTGAGCTCACCTCAAAACCCCAGAATGAAAATACACTCCTTTAGAAGAGACAGACGCTTTAAAAGGGCCAGACATGCATCGTCTTACTCTTTCTCTTCACACTGCCTAGGGGGGAATTCCTCTAAGTTTTGGACAGGAAAGAACAAAATTGCCTGGTTTTGCCTCGTGAGGGTCTGAAGCCAGTTTTTTTACAACCAGTTTCTAAATCTAACCATAAAAGCTGCTGATGGAAACGCTGAAACGACTCGAACTCGTGCGGTTTCATTGACTTCGTAAGGATGCCCAGGAGACGCATCAAGCCAAAGAAATGATAATTTGTCCTAATTGGGTTCGAACCACAGATAAACATACGCCATCTGGAGTTCTGCTCTTAGGGAGCCGGGAGTCAGAAGGCAGGCCTCACACTGTTTGGGTGTGTGACTCTCTTCCCTGGGCCAGGAAGTGCAGCAGAATCGAGCTCCTACAGCCTCATTGGCTTCTCCCAGCAAACGCAGCTGACCTTCGTGAAGAAGCGCTCTATGCTCAGATGACAGCAACCCCATCACTGGACACAAGATTCGACCAGAAAACCTAGCGGCATGAATGACCATAAAGGTCTGCTTGTCTCCGTGTGCTTAAGCAGACATGGCCCAGAAAGAGTAACGGGCTTACCTAAAATCACAGTGAAGCCAGAAGCATAATCCCAGCACCCAGAAAACTGGAGTAGGAGGTTCACAAGTTCAAAGCCAGCCTGAGCTACATAGTGAGACGCTATGTCAGAAAGCAAACAAAGAAATTGAGTTAGTATATATTAAGCAAGGGGCATATTTCCCTCCTCCAGTTATAGAATGCCTTTCGGTGTCGAAATGACTTCTACGGGAAACACAAGTTTGAGAGGTCACACAGGGAGGGGCCTGAGAGGCAAAGACTCAGTGACCCGTAGTGAGAGGCAGCCTCACTGAGTCACATGCACAAGGTCTCCAGGACAGAAATTTCACTCTGTGACACCCTCAGCTAGCTGCCTCCAGGAGCTATCTCCTGTCCAGCTCATTAACAAAGCGCTGATTTTGAGTATCAGTATGTCTGTTCCCAGAGGATAAAACCTGAACAATCTAAGCCAGGAAATGACAAATGACCTACCACAGGCCAAATTCAGCCCACTGTCTACACTGCCCAGCAGTCAATAAAATCAAAAAGTAATTATAGAACACTAAAATTGTACAAAATTTGCATTCCATTTCCTCAGGTCTTATTGATGGGTGATGGGCTGCCCTGGTTTTCTAGGGCATGAGAGGGTCCCCTGAACACGGGGCTTCTGGACCTCGAGGCAGAAATGCCTGCAGAAAACTGGTAAGAGCTGGGCCACAGTCAGCCATTCCTGTGGGTTCCCAGGTAAGGACTTAAATTTTCAGACAAAACACAACCGTATCATCCAGTATAAGCCTGTCCTAAATATTTGTGGAGACATGGCCATACTAGGCCATACTAGGCCAAACATGCTTTTCTTGTTAGATTTACTTGAGGCTGGGAGTATACGTCAGCGCTAAAGCATGTGCTTAGTAAGTGTTCAGCATGTGCTTAGCAAGTGTTTAGCATGTGCTTAGCAAGGGTTTAGCATGTGCTTAGCAAGGGTTTAGCATGTGTTTAGCAAGGCTTTAGCATGTGCTTAGCAAGGGTTTAGCATGTGCTTAGCAAGGCTTTAGCATGTGCTTAGCAAGGGTTTAGCATGTGCTTAGCAAGGCTTTAGCATGTGCTTAGCAAGTGTTTAGCATGTGCTTAGCAATTGTTTAGCATGTGCTTAGCATGTGCTTAGCAAGGCTTTAGCATGCACTGGGTCAGGGGCTCAACTCCTAGCCAAAAGGCACAGAGGGGAGGGAGGGGAGGACTAGAGAGGAGAGGGGAAGGAAGGAGAAGAGAGAGAGGAGGGAGAGAAGGGAGAGGGGGAAGAAAGGGAAAGGAAGGGGAAAAAGACAGGGAGTAAATCAATAGTAACTGAGCTGATCCTTCAGGGAACCTAAATTTCCTTCCGCCAGGAATCACATGATTACAAGGCCAACGAGACAATGGAGGAGGCGTGCGGTGGGCCCACGCCCCTGCCCGGGAAGACTCCACCCCTGACCAAAAGAAAAAGTTGTTCACATAAGTCCACGGCATCCTACTTCCCTCTGGCCTTCCCTCTCTTCCTTCCAAACTGGAGGAGAATCTCGTGCCATGGAGTTGTGGCGGCAAGTCTTGTGCCACGAGGAAAACTGTCTGCTGGTAAAGACAAGAGAGAGGAAGGGAGATCCTGGTGCCTCCCAGGAACTGCCCCCTCCTACCCAGATAATCTTTTCCTTGGGAGGAGGGCAGTGATCTGGAGGTCAAAGCCAATCTCATGCAATCTAAGCATATAACACAGAGACTACATCCAAGGCCTCACCGTCAAGTGTTTATGAAACTGATTGGGGAAAAACATTACAGCAATATTTTCACAAACATCATTCTGAAATTTAGTTTCCCTTCCATTATGAACTTGCAACAAGGAGCAGGAATATTAGCAGTGCTTTGTCATTCTGTTTTAAAGTGTCCCAGACTTCGAAAGATTTGCCCCACCCCACCCAGACCCCACCTCGCTTCGTGCTGTCCAATAGCCTAAAACCGTCCTGGTGTTCTGTAGCGTTAGGTATAGTAGGTATTCGGGAAATGTTTGAAGATGGAGTGGGAGACCTTTTGCAGCTGTAACAGGACACTTAAGACTCCGTCAATTATAATGAGCACAGGTATATTTGGTACTGGAGGCCAGAAGTCCAAGAGCATGGTGCTGATATCCGGCACCGTAAGATGGCAGACATGAGAGTACCTGATGCAAAGAGAGGGATCAAACCAGACTTCACTTTATACTCATGATGGCTAACCTGCTCCAGCCAGAACACCCTTACCCCACCTTGGAGGGTGGTACTGCTATGCTGTGACCTAGTCACACTTGAAGGTATCACTACAATTGTGATTTCACTTCTGCAGTTGTAAAGGGGACACTCTGACCACAGAAGAAGGCAATTCTAAATCTTCTCATTCTGCTATTTAGGCCAGAGGGAGACCCAGGCCCTCTGAGCTTAGTTCAGGGAAGAGCGGACACTGAGTTAGTGTTGGGGCAGAACACTAGCCAGTGCAGGCTGAGGGAAACACTCTTAGGTGCTCTCAGCCCGCTGGCAACCTGGCCCAGGACTGTGTCTCTTTCTGTCCCATGCATACAATGAACACTGGTAGCCTTCCAGCCAGGAAGCCCAGGTTCCAGAAAGATCGGTGTGCATGTCAGACCTGCTCACAGCTGTCTCTTGGCTGTCGCAGCTGGCGGCCTCATCTTCTGCAGTCTTGTCCATCTCCCGGATGCTGCCCTCCAGCGAGACACCCGGAGCAGCATCACGTGGACACTCACCACCCCAGAATCATCTCACTCAGTTCATTCTCTACATCTTGGTCTCACCGAACCACGTGGGCTTTACATGCCTTCAGTGTCTTTCCTTACCTGTTCCTTCTGCTCCTTCCTGCCTGTTTGTGAGTGCCTCAACTCGAGCTCACCAACCTCTGTACCTCCTTTCCTTATCTGTGCATCCCTCTACCCCCATCACATCACTCCCTCCTACTGAAGGGTGAGCATCGGCCCACTTGTCCTCCAGAGTTCGACCCGTAAGTCAAAGCTGCCATTGGTTTCACAACCATGTTCAGCTCAAGAGTGTACAGGAACCAGGTGCAGGCACCAGGCATGAACCAGGACTGAATCCTGTTTGGGGAGCCTATATCTGATGTGGAGCCATCAAGGAGTAGATGGGTAAATTTATTTCAGGGTGTGTCAAGATCTGTAAGTGGTAATATAAGGAGATCCAGTAAAGGATGGCGTGGGAACAAGAGGGCACTAGCTTAGGAACCGTGATCAGCAAGATGACCTCAATGCCATGACATGGGAGGGTGGGTGCGGAATGAGCCTGTTCCCTGGGCAGTGCATGTTTTGTTGTCCTGGCACAACAGAAATAAAAATTGTTCATGGAATAAACAAATAGATGTGTAAAATATCCCCTCTCCCCAAATATGATCGCACCATGTAATCGCGTGACGGGGACTGGGGATGTGGCTCAATTGGCAGAGTGCTGACCTAGCATTTGGGAAGCCCTAGTCTGAGTTCCCAGCTCTGCACAAGCCATGCATGGCTATACTCAACTGTAGTGCCAGCACTTGAGAGGTGGAGGCAGGAGGATTGGGAGTTCAAGGCCCTACTTAGTACCACAGAGAGTTGGAGGCCTGTCTAGGATCCACGTCTCAAAGGTAAATAAATAAAAGCAGCACACGCTATACTGCACTAGGCATGAGGTGGAGAGGAATTTCCAGCTCCTCGAGTCGGGCTCTCAGGGGTTCGCTGTGGACTGAGGCTGATCTTTCTCCTCTGAAACTCATCCTGGAATTTGGTCCCGAGGAGCAGTATTGATGGGATGTGTGACCTCTCAAAGGTGACGTGGTCACTGAGAGGGACTAGGGTGATTCTAAAGAAGCTGGACTAGCTATTGAGAGCAGGCTCCTACGAACAGAGCTTCCTCCTACGTCACGTCACGTCATGTCTCTCTGTGCTTGTGCTCACTTGCTGCCCCTCCCTCTGCTCGAGGCCTTCCCCAGCAGCCAAACAAAGGCTTGCATGCGTCCCACAGATTCTCAGCCTCAGCAACTATGAACTAAAACAACCTTCTCTCTAAACCACCTCAGCTCGGCTTTTTATTACAGCCACAGCCAATGAACGAAAACAGGGTCTCAGCTCTATGACCAGGAAGTTAGACATAAGGCCTGCCATGTCCCAGAGGTGAGTCAGGAACTCTGCAGTTGTGCAAGCTGTCTGGAACAGGAAAACTGATGGCAGTGGTTTGGATCATAGCAACATTTAGTGTTTATTTGACACTGAAATTCTGAACCTTTCTTTTTTCTTCTTATATCATGGAAGTCTAATGAAACTAAAAACTTCTTTTTTTTTTTTTTTTTGAGAAGGTAAGCTAAAACGAAGTACATACAAGTATGAAGGTTAACAGTTCCATTGAAACCTGATCAGCTCTATGGATAAAAAGACAAAGTCACAATCGTGTGTGTGTTTTTAAAAGAGTTATTGAATAAAAAAAGCAAGCTCAGGACTCACAGCTATGCTGGATAGACGCATAGCCCTAAGAACTCAGCAGGTCAGGGCGGTGGTGGCACACGCCTTTAATCCCAGCACTCGGAGAGGCAGGTGGATCTCTGTGAGTTCGAGGCCAGCCTGGTCTACAAGAGCTAGTTCCAGGACAGGCTCTAAAGCTGCAGAGAAACCCTGTCTTGAAAAACAAAACAAAAATCCAAAAAAAAAAAAAAAAAGAAGAAGAAGAACTCGGCAGAAAGAAGGGAGCCATGCAGAGAAAACAAACTGTCTCTGAGAAGCATCCTAACTGGACCACCAGCAAGACTCCTCTGCTGGGGGTACAGGAAGAAACAAGGAGCTTGCTTTTAGAAACTGGAGAAAAGAGAATCATTTCATGCAGTGACCCAAAGGGAAGCTGAACTGCATCCTACCATTCTTCGGAAGCAGCTTGTGAGGGAAAGTGTGGATATGTGGCTGGGCCTATTTTCCAGCCAAGTGTGAAGGGTACTGTGTTTTATTTAATTCTGTTGGAATGAGAGCTGGGTGGTGGTGCACACCTTTAATCCCAGCACCTGGGAGGCAGAGGCAGGCGGATCTTTTTGAATCTGAGGCCAGCCTGCTCTACAGAGTGAGTTCCAGGATGGACAGTCAGGACTGTTACACAGAGAAACCTTGTCTTGAAAAAGCAAACAAAACAAAAAAAAATGGAACAAGGTTCTAATAACTTGAGGTATTAGAGTGTCTCGGTGCTAAATGATGCCATCGAGACATGTACAATTAGTTTTGCTGACAGTAAACATACTCTGAAGAGAAAGACAAAGGTGTAGCTAACCTTTTGCTAGTTTCTGCTTCAAGAGCTCAGAAGCCAGGCTCACAGAGAAGTGCTCTGAAGAGAAGACTGGCTGAGGCCTCGTCTCTTGTTCAGCAGAATGAACCTCCTGACATACGTAGTGCGGGCCACAGGTTCCTTCTAATAGTACCGACACCATGACCAGCCAGAGAGTGAGCTGCTAGAAACTGTTAGCACCAGGATTCCACAGGAGGACACCATGAGGACACTGAGAGGTGCAGTCTACAGTTGCGCGGGAAAAACACCACAGATCTGCAACGGTGGCAGGTGCAGCCATGATCACGGGAGCTGCGGCCCGCTTTTCTCTTCCAGCTTCTCTCCTTTGTGGAACAGGCTTGTCTAACAGGCTATCCTTCCTGGCCTCCACATTTCGTTTGCAAAGCAGGCTGATAACTTATTTTCTGTTCCACAGATCTGAGATGGAGGGGAGTTTTGTCCTGGCACAGATGGACCAGGATCTTTCCTCTTCCTGTTTCAGGTGCTGAGACGGGAGCCTTCTGAACTGATGAAGTTTTGAACTTGGAGCTGCTGGGGCGGCTTTAGGCTATTGGACAGCACGAAGCGAGGTGGGATCTGGGTGGGGTGGGGCAAATCTTTCAAAGTCTGGGACACTTTAAAACAGAATGACAAAACACTGCTACTATTCCTGCTCCTTGTTGCAAGTTCATAATGGAAGGGAAACTAAATTTCAGAATGCTGTTTGTGAAAATATTGCTGTAATGTTTTTCCCCAGTCAGTTTCATAAACACTTGACGGCGAGGCCACCGTCAAGACAGCAATCTTTCAGGATTCTCACAATTCGTAATTTCCAGGATGCCAGACTAAGTGTTAGGGAGGCGGAGAAACGTCTAAAGACTGTGCAGACAGAGAGTAAGACACAGATCTGCCTTTTTCCAGTGCCCTGGCTTTGTATCACAGCCTGCTTTGCCACATCTGGCCTGGTTTATTTGGCTTTGGGGTATACAGTCAAAGCATGCCAGCTCCTTGGTGTTTTCATCTCTGGGCCCTGTGCCCTCTGAAAGCCAGGCGTCATCTTTTCCCTCCCAACTCCCGCATGATCCTGACACTGAATCCATTAGACTAGTTACACTACCTGACTGGCAGCAGCTAGTGTTTGAAGTCATTGCTGGTAGGAAAGCCTTCCCTTAAACACATCTCATCCCTGTGGAACATGGAGAGAAAATTAAGCAAAGGCACCACAGCTACACACACACACACACACACACACACACACACACACCCCACGTCGTCCTGGACTCAGATCATCCCAGCGCATTGACGTCAACAACAGGGGCTCTAAAGAGTTTCACCACATCAGCACCAGGCACTGGAAATCAAAGGTAGCTATTTTAGGAACCAACGTAGATCATTTTCCCTCAGAGCCTTCCCAAGGCCAAAAGAGCAAAAAAGCTTTATTATGATTCAATTGAGACAACCCCAGAAAACGGTTTGTTTATACACCTTGGCAGAGTGCTCGAGAAAGTGTGCGAGTAATTAAATGTCCTTGGCCGAGTGGGTGTGAGGAGTTCCATCTACTCCACCCCACAGATTGCTAGCTGAAAGGGAACTTCGTTGGAGAATGCAGAGCAGGCAAGCCTGAAACATTCACACAAGCCCATGGGTGCCTACTCATCTGCTTTGGAGCTGACTGGCCTGGTACAGAGGCCTCTGGGGTCCAGCAGCAGATACACTCGCCTTTGGCCGGTACCTTTTGGATTTCCTGCTCACATTGAGTGTCCCGGCATGAACCTTTTGGATCTCATTTCTCTCCTCTGTCTCTTCCTTCCTACGTAAGACTTCGGAAAGATTCAAAAGGGGTCTGTCTGTCTGTCTGTCCATCTTGGATTCACTCCTCTCAGCTACATGATGTCCAAGTCACTGCAGAATTAGGCTGCTTTTCTGTCGCTTGAATCAAATACCAGAGGAAACTACTCAAAGGAGAGAGAGTGAGCTGGGCTTGTGGGGTGGGTGTGTGTGTGTGTGTGTGTGTGTGTGTGTGTGTGTGTGTTTATTTTGTTATTTAGAGTCAGGGTTTCTCTGTGTAGTCCTGACTGTCCTGGAACTCACTCTATAGACGAGGCTGGCCTCAAACTCAGAGTTCTGACTGCCTCTGCCTCTTGTTCTGGGATTATATATACTAGGTAAAACCATCTTGGAAGAAGGGCATGGAGAAGGAAGTTTATTCAACTCCTGGCAGCGGGGGAGGGGAGACAGGAGAAGGGTGAGAAGAAAGGAGAGAGAAAGGACACAGTGACAACCTCTTTAAGGTCATGTTCCAGGAACCTCCAAAGCTTCTCCCCTTATAGTCTTCACCACATTCCAAGGGTCCACTGAATTATGAGCCTATCAGTGAATTGATAGTGATTAAAAAAAAAAAATCTGCCTTCCTCATCCAACACTTCCCCAAAGTCTCAGTTCTAAACACAGAGACCAAGCCTTCACTGCACAAGCCTGTGGGGGACCTTAGAGACCCAGCTGTCTGCTGTGCTCATCCCACCCCTGCCACATCTCCCTGGGGAGAGCATCTCCTCCTTCCCTAGTGGGCCTTCCCACACAAGCTAAAAACTGGAGTAAAGTGGAGGCACAGGAATCCTTTCCACGCAGGCTGAGAACAGGATAAAATGGGGGCACAGGAATCATTCCCATGCAGGCTGAGAATGGGATAAGGTGTGTGGGGGGGAACAGGAATCCTTTCCACGCAGGCTGAGAAATGGGATAAAGTGGGGGGGGGGGGGTCAAAGGACAGGAATCCTTTCCATGCGGGCTGAGAAGGGGATAAAGTGGGGGCGCAGGAATCCTTGAGCTTCAAAGCCGCAGCATTACCACACCAGACCATGTGACCAGTTTTCTCCCAGTCTTCCTCTCCCTCCATTAGGGCCAGAGGATTGGGCTTTGCTGTGAGAGATTATGTCCCACCCCAGTAACATCAGAAGCTATACTCCTCACCAACATGACCACCCAAACGTGAACTGAATGAGGAGGACACCAATGACCATGTCAAACTGGCCATGGGGAAAAACAGGAGGCTTCAACCCTCTACAAAGAACTCCTGGCAACTGAGGGACGCTGGGAGAGGAAGCAGTCATCCTCTCCAGGAAGTCATCGCAGGAAAGAGCACACCAATGGATTGACTAGTGCCAAATGGTCATCCTTGAAAATAGCCATACAAGTAACATTTTATGGACTCAACTAGCTATATTTAGGGGCATATATGTACATACATGCATACATATTACATACATGTATGTATGAAATGACAATAACATCAAGGAGGTCATGAACTTGAAGGAGAGTGAGACAGGGTATGTGAGAGGGCTTGGAGGGAGGAAAGGGTTGTAATTAAATTTCAATCGCAAATATAAACAAACAAACAAAACGAGCCTGAACTTCACGCTTGATTCTTACACCTCCCCAAAAAATGTGTCAGGCAGAGAGGAGCATGAATCTTCTGGGGTTTGGCCATGTGTGGCAGCCAGCAGCTCCTGCAAGCCTTTCCCTCCCCCTCTGAGAGGGCCCCTCTGACACCGGCTTTGAACTCCTTTGCCAAGTCACTCATTAGTCTTAGCAAATTGCTGTGCTGACACTTTCCCGGAGGATGTCTCAAACCCAAACAAGAGTGTGCCTCTTTCTGTGCCACTATTAAAGGATCGGGATCAAAGATGAGTAGAATCGGGGTATTTTTTGAGCTTGGTTTAAAGCAAGAAAGCAAATGATTTTTGAGACATTTGCATTGCTGCCGTTACGACCCAGGGACGAGCAGGCAGGTGGCTTCGGCTGAGAAGACATGGCGCTCTTCCCTGGAGTAGGACTTTTGTAGGGAAAGCACCTTGGAGAATTTGTGAGGTGTCAGCCCCATCCTACATCCCAGCCTCCTACGCAGATCTGAAGTGAGAAAGAGAAAGAGAAGGTTCAGGGTTCTGCTTTGATGCCATGAGAAAGGAGTCCCCAAAGCTGTGCAGTGTAGGTATACCCCCGACGTCCATGGGCTGGAGACTCAAAGTCATGCTCATGGTATTTTGAAGAGGGAACTATGGGAGGCGATTGGGATGAGATGGGGTCATGAGGTGAGGTCATCATGGAGAAATTAGAGGCTCTAAAGGAAAAGAGACCTACGCTAGCCTGCCTGTTCCACCTTGGCCTGATGCAGCATGAGCCTCTCACCACATGCCAAGCAGGTGCCAGGACCATGCTCTTGGATTCCCTCCACAGCCGTGAGTTAAAGAAGCTTCTAGTCTTTAAAAATGATCTGCAGTGATGAACTGTAACAACAGAAGGTGGATTCGGACAAAATACTGTTTGCCACAGCAGAATTTGTTGATCTTGCCATGGTATTACTTTGGCTAATTAAAAATTGCTAATTAATTCTGCAGTGAGCATCTAAATGCATCTACAGTGTGCCAAGTTGGCAGCATGTTCCCTTAGCCATTTCTTATGTGAGAGAACAGAAATTCCTATTACTTTTTTTTTCTATTGCCAGAATTGAACGGTCACAGTCCCAAGCATCTGGATTCACACATCTACTTGTGTCTGTGATGCTCCGCCGCCTCACTTTGGATGAGGTCACGAACACTAATCTTCTCACCCTAGCCTGTTGTCCTTTCTGGTAATGATACCTTGATTTGTTCATTTGAACACTCTCTTGTCCTACTCAGAGTTCACAAAGGTTGGGCTCCCCGGATGGCCCAGCCCAAGCCAGTCAAAGCAACCCCTCCCCTTGAACAGGGGGACTGTTTCACAGACATTCCTAGGCAGTCAAGATGAACTGAGTCCTGGAGACGCTGTGCCTAAAGCCAGAATTTGCCTTCACTTTTTAAATTACGGCCCCCTCTCCTCAGGCAGTTTGAATTGTGTTTCTATAATTAGAACTAAATGCAGGGCTGGCTGGGAGGGTTCTGAGGCAAGATGGAACAGCACGAAATTGTCCTTTGCTTTTCTCTTTCTTTGGCAGATTTAGCAAAGATTCAAAAACCAGCTTCTCATGGTTCAGATACACAACCTGTCATGTAACCCTGGTGGAATTACTCATCAGGATACTGGGAAGAAACCTGGCGCGGTGGCGCACACCTTTAATCCCAGCACTCGGGAGGTAGAGGCAGGCGGATCTCTGTGAGTTTGAGGTCAGCCTGGTCTACAAGAGCTAGTTCCAAAGAAACCCTGTCTCTGAAAAAAAAGAAAATAACAAAAAAGAAAGGAAAAAGAAAACTGGAAATAAAACACCCCATCCTTCAAAGTGTGCTGTGAGGGTTATATGAATAAACAAATTTGAAATAAACTGATCACAGTTATCCACGGCCCATCCATAGAACATATTAGCACATATCATAATCACTGGGGCCAGAAAACCTTCCCCTAAAAGTGACAGCATCTGATGTTTATGGTGGAGCAGTCAAGGCTGGGCAAGTCCTTCAATTCCTCAGTTTATGTTCCTGAGACAAAATGGCCATTTCAACCCATATTCTTCCCACGTAGGTGCTGATCTTACCCATCAGCTGGAAAGGGACTAAGACACCCACGGCCTTTGAATATTTTGCTGCAAAATTACCAGCCCCTTTCCAAGTGATATTTCACACACACAACATTCCAATCCCCCTTTTCAGCACTTCCATTCAAGTTTATATGTTTAGCCATCGGGACACAGACAAGGGTTTAATAACGTCCTCAACAAAGGAAGGCACACGAAGGAACACGGAAGAAATGATGTCTCACTTGAAGCCACCTGGTTCTCACCAAGCAGTGGCCGGAGGCATCTGCTTCAAATGGCAGCTTTCAGTCCACGTGGATAGCTGTCTCCATTTTAACCTGCCGGGCCCTGGGAGAGGTTTCGGGGCACCAGATGTATACCCCTAACAGGGATGGGGTTTACTGGTGAGAAGAAAGTGCAGCCTTCACAGAGGTCAAGGTGCTAGACAAAGCCCCACAAAGCTCAGAGCCGTGCTCCAGACACCGAAGAGCAGAAACCTAACCCTCCGGGCTGCAGTTCATACATAGGCTGGCTACTTCTGCTGCTCCCACGTGCCTCTCTGAAAGAGCAGATGAAACGTGAGCCCACAAAGTCCCATACTCCTCTTGCAAAGGTCTGCCTGGAGTTCACCCTAGGAATTAACTCATGCAAAAATGGCCGAGTCAGCTTTGGAGCCCATCCCTGGAGGAAGGAGCCCACAGCTTGAGAGTCGTCCGTGCATACTAAGTGACCGGTGGAGTGGAGCAATTATCCGGTGAATCTGATTGAGGGAGACAGCTGGGGCAGAAATCCGGCTTCCTGGTCTCCGGAGCAGCAAGCCTACCGTGAGCCTGAAGTGGACCTCACACCTGGGCTCTTCAGAATGGGGTTCGTCCATGTGACTCAGAAAAATGTCTCTCACATCTACGGTTTCACCGCGTGCATGCAGTGGTTTTCATGTTCTTATGATCCAGACAAGAAACCCCCAGCATCTGGGCCAACCCCAGCATCTGGGCCCTCGGCTATGCAACTGGCGCACATTAGGGACCGCTGATTGCAGCCCAGAGTGAAGACACAGGCTGACCCCAAGTCTCAACCCACAGCGCCCTTTGCCGCTTCTCACGCTATATGTTATTTTACTTAAGAAAGACACTATATTAAGAAGTTATAGGTTCCAGAGTGTATTTCCGTATCACTCCTGGCTTTCTTCCTCAAAATGGTCAACATCTGTACCAGCACGTACTGCGTGTGTGTACACACTGAGCTGTGTCCCTCCCTTCATATACATGATGGCATTCTTTTTTTAAGTATCTTTATGGTTTATTTAACTTTAATTTATGTGCATTAGTGTGAATGTGTCAGATCCCCTGCAACTGGATCTTGAGACAGTTGTGAGCTGCCATATGGGTGCTGGGAATTGAACCCCGGTCCTCTGGAAGAGCAGTCAGTGTTCTTAACCACTGAGCCATATTTCCAGCCCCCCATAATGGCATTCTTTAAAGACTGCCCTGCTGCTTTTCCTATCAAAACCATGTTATTATGGGAACCTGCCAAACTCTTACAAAAGTCGGCAGAACAGTGGAACAAATTCGCCAGCATCCATTGGTCAGCTTCGGTAACCATCCTCTCTTGGCCAATCCCGTCCACTCTGACCCGCTCCACCCCTGCTCCAAACTATTTTCCAACAAACAACAGCTAACGCATTATGTTATCTGTAAATAGCTGGGGTTATATCTCTGAAAGATAAAGGTTTTCTCCGAGGGTACATATCATCTTATTATCAGTCCTCAGGGCAGGAGGCCCCCGTCCCTGCTTGTCATTTCTGTGCTGTGTGCTCACAAAACGAGCTTGCCCCTAGGAGTGCCACACATGCCCGGTTCCCCGCTGATCGGCACTCAGATTGTGCTCTGTGTTTTTGCTGCTGTTCAGCTTAACTGTGTTTCATAATATTGACCGTGTTGCCCTCATCTGCTGCCATCTGCCATGGGCAGCAGCTATGAGCACTCAGACACATTGTTGTGTAAGAGTCTGGTTACAAAAGAAATGTTGAATCCTCTTACGATGCTTTCAATTTTTGGAAGATTCTAGAAAACTGGGACCATGCCTGTGAAGAGTAGAACCTTGTTTTGAGACAGTATCTTGCTATGCAGCCCAGTCTGGCCTAGACACTTCTATGGCTTTTGAAGTTCTTTCTACCTCAGTCTGGCTGTACTGAGACTGAAGTACATGCTGAAAATTTAATTTTCCTTAATACTTTGGG
Source organism: Arvicola amphibius (assembly GCF_903992535.2). NCBI lineage: Eukaryota > Metazoa > Chordata > Mammalia > Rodentia > Cricetidae > Arvicola > Arvicola amphibius. The sequence goes on along the minus strand of NC_052052.2, from coordinate 149,826,892 downwards.
TAATGTGTGTGTGTGTGTGTGTGTGTGTACACAAGATGCAAGATGGCTCAGCAGATAAAGGTACTTGCCACCAAGCCTGATGACCTGAGTTCAATAACCAGGACCCACATGGTAGAAGAAGAGAAACAGCTTGTGCAAGTTGCCCTTTGACCTCCATGCGCACACTATGGCATGCCCCCCCCACAAATAAATAAATCGATGTACCTTACTAGATAGACTTTGTAAAACTCTGCCATCTCACTTCTGATCATCGCTCATGTCTAGATGAATATCTTTCTGGCGTTTGCCAAAGTCTATCTGTCTTGCTGTAATAATGAGCACGGCCTGTCGCTTGTTTCTCATTATGAATGTCTGTCTCGTGACTTCTTTCTGTTTGACCATGTGCCTTTCCATGTGTCATTCTTATTGGCTGCCAAGAAGTCCAAAATTGTTTTGCTTCTTCCATCCCCAGTATGCTTCCAGCATTTTGGCTTTCTCCCTATCAGTCTGTGCCTGTCTGAGTCTAGCTACAGGTGTATGACTGGCTGGCTGGCACATGGGCACTTATTTCTAATCGTAAGAGTAAGAAGCGGGGGCTAGCATGTGCGTGCACACAGACTCCCGAATGCCTTCATGACGAAAAGCTCTGCAAATACCCTCCCAGGATCCTCAGGACCTCGGTGAGGTGGTTATTTACCAGAGCTGTATATCAGGGGAGCATGGGTGGGCAGGACACCTGGTTGGTAGAGAGCATCCACCAAGTAAACCCAAAAGAAATCCAGGAAAGAGAAGCTTCCACTCCAGAGGAAACAGACCCATACTCTGGCATAGTAACACATGCCTGTAATCATGGCACATGCCTGTAACTGTGGTACACACCTGTAACTGTGGTACACACCTGTAACTGTGGCACATGCCTGCAATTGTGGCGCATGCCTGTAACTGCGGCACACACCTATAACTATGGCACATGCCTGCAATTGTGGCGCATGCCTGTAACTGCAGCACATGCCTGCAATTGTGGCGCATGCCTGTAACTGCGGCACTGCAAAGACTGAAGCAGTAAGGTCAAAATTAGATACATAATAAATCTGAGATCAGCCTAGACATACATAGCAAGGCCCTGTGTCAAAAAATAAAACAGAAGAGATTCTCTGCTCAAATACCAGCTCCTTGAAGGGGTTCCTATCTTTCAAAAGAAGCGCTCCACCTCTGCTGGCTCCTAAAGACAGCTGCAGTTGCTCCTAGCAGGTCCCCAGGAAAGACCTCAGCTCTGAAGCTATGTGAAGAAGAGTCAAAATAAAGAAAAGGTGAGGTAGTTCTGGGGTTTGGTGAGACAGCCTTTCCCAAGCACTCTACACATGGTTAGAGCAGTAAGATTACATATGAGCCACAGAAAACACCAGGTTCCGCGAGAGACGCAGGCCCGAGGATCTTGGAGAAGCACTCTGCAAGTTCTTCTGGCTGAGTCTGCAATGGAGTGCACTAACGCCTTATGCATCTCTCTCTAGCCTCCCAATCCTGGAGCTGAGCAACCTTCCAAAGGGCCCACTTTCCCTGAGATACTGGGGCTCCATCTCGCCTCCCGGCTGTGTGTCACATTTGTTGAACACTTGTGCATACTCAGCTTTTGCATTCATCTGTGCAGCAAGGCCTTCCGGAGCTTCTACCACATATCTGTCCTCTAATGGATAATCAGAAACAATAGCTAATGAACACCTATTAGATACATGAAGTAAGAAGTACCAGACACTAGGGATGATGGCACGGGCCTTTGATCCCATCATTCAGGCTCTGTGAGACCAGCCTGTTCTAGCAAGTCCCAGGACATCCAAAAAGACCCTGTCTCAAATAAAAAAGAAAAAGAAGAGGAAGAAGTGAGGAGGGAGAAGAAGAAGGAATTGACCGATGAAATGATCCTTAACTGAATGACTACAGGCGGTGGTGGCATCCGACTTTAATCCCAGCATCAAGGAGGCAGAGGCGCTTTCTATAGTAAAACTAGATTATAGCAATCTTTGGTCACTAAGCTGGGTTTACAGGAGGGGCCTGAAGAAATCCCTTATACTGAAGAGAAATGAGCCCATTCACGAGGTTAAAGGAAAAAATAAACCACATTAAAATTATAGTCAAATGAAAGGACAAGGAAAAGACTAAACACCACAAGAATTGCCACGAATCAATACGTAGCTTTCAAACATGGCTCTAAATTTAGATAGTTTCAACTTCCCAATCAAGACACAGACTTTATATTGATCAAAAACTTGAATCCTTATACATCTTTCATCCAAGAAATCTGCCTCATCATAAAAGACAGACACTTGTAGGACGAAAGGGTAGGGAAAGGATGCTCCAAGCAAACGGGACGAGGAAACAGGCAAGCGCCACTCATTCTACTGCCTGACAAAACAGACATGAAGACAAAATTAGAGCAGACAGCTTAAGATCACCACACACTGATTAAGGGAAAAGTCCATCGAGAAAATGTTACAATTCCAAATATGTACACATGAAATAAAGGTGAGTTCAACTTCATAAAGCAGTACTACTAGATACAAGTGCAAAGATTAACAGTACAAAAGTCGTGAGAAATGCCAATAAACCAGTCTCACCAACTGAAAGGTCATCCCAACAAAAATAAACAGAAATGTCTTAATTAAATGCTATCCAAGACTGAATGAACTCAACAGACTCAATAGATGACTCCACCTAAACACTGCATGCTCCCTTAGGAGCCCATGGGACACTCTCTTGTACAGATTGTATATTAAGAAGCAAAGCAAGTCTTAATAAACATAGGAGAGCTGAACAAATCCCTTGTATACTATCCAATCTCAATGGAGACAAACTGTAAATCAGCAGGCAAACAACTCAGTAATTGCAGCTGAGAAAGACAACATACCACTGAGTGATGAATGGGTAATCACACACACCAAGAAGGAAATGGGAAAAAATATTAGAATCAGGTGGCAATGAAAACCTAGCACACCCAATATTATGGGCCAGAATTCAAACAGCCTTAAGAGGGAAGTTTATACCTGCTAAGTGCCTATATTAAGAAACCAGGCCTGAGGGTGGTGGTGTACACATCTAATCCCAGCACTCAGGAGGTAGAGGCAAGCAGATCTCTGAGTTCGAGGCCAACCTGGTCTGTAGAGTGAGTTTCAGGACAGCTAGTGCTACACAAAGAAACTCTGTCCCGAAAAAGCAAAAGAAAGACAGGAAGAAAGAAAGAAATCCGAGGGTTAACATTGAAAAGATGACTTAGCAGTTAAGTGTACTGCTTTTGCATAGGAACGAAGTTCGCTTCCCAGCACCCACATCAAGTAGCTCACAACCACCTGTGATTCCAGCTCCACAGGATCTGCCACCCTCTTAGGGCCTCCAAGGATAGCTGCAGGCATGAGCACATACTCACACACATGGACATAATTTCAATAAATAAATAATGAAATTAGAGAATTCCCAAACAAATAGCTTAATGATGCACCTTTAAAGGCCTGGAAAAAGACAAACAAGTCAAATCACAAACAGAAGATAGAACTCTTTAGGATCAGGGAAGACATTAATGAAATATGAACAACAAAAAGTACAAAGAATCAGCCAGAGTCGGTTCCTCAGGAAGACAAATGAGAGTGAAAAATCCTCAGTCAAACTACACCAAAAGAAAGATAAAGAAGACAAAATTGGGTAAAGATGAAAGAGGAGTCACTTCAGCAGATACAAGTGAAATTCAGAAAATCGTTAGGTCATACTTTGCAAATATATATCCCACTAAATAAGAATACTAAAAGCAAGAGATGAGTCTCTAGATGAGTGAGAACTGCCAAAATTAAATCAATATGAGACAGAAAATTGAAGCGGATGTATAGCAAGGAGTAATATTGAGTCAGCAATGAAAAATCACCCAACTAATGGAAGACTAGGTCCAATGGTGGATCCAATGGTGAAACTTGTTAGTCAAGGAACACGAACACCAAAACCTTCTTAGACTACTGGATAAAAGAGGAACAAGAAACAAAGATATCAATCACTTTGTGTTTGGATTTCAGATCCACTCCACAGGAGGAAAGTCATAATTGATACTTTTTTTATTATCTGTCTTTTTTAAAGGGAAATTTCTTCTTTTTTATTATTTTTTATGATTTATTTATCTTTATTTTATGTTCATTGGTGTGAAGGTGTCAGATCCCCTGGAACTGGATTTTCAGACAGTTGTGAGCTGCCATGTGGGTGTTAGGAATTGAACCCGGGTCCTCTGCAAGAGCAGTCAGTGCTCTTAATCGCTGAGCCATTTCTCCAGCCCCTCATGATTGATACTTTAAACGTGGTTAAAAGCTTATGGCTGGGAAGGCCTTAGGCCCTAGAGGGGTTCCTACTGCTCTTGTTTTTGACAAATCACCATGTTGTCGAGCTGCCTTTCAAGTGCTTATGTTTATGCTCATAGCTCAGTGCTACAGTCAGCTATTATCAGTGAAGTGTCTCCCGCAGTGGGCTGTGGTTAACAGAGATTCACAACTGGCCAAACTACGGAGCACGAGTGACTGAAATGCTCAGGTCTAAACAGCACATGGGTATCCCCTCCAAGGCTAAGAGATTATTACAAAAGAGAACAAAAAGAATATGTGAGCTAGAAGATGGGGAAGAGCATTGTGAAACACCATCTTCTGGACGACTTGACATGGCCTTTGTGCTCATGAACTCACTGTGGCTCTGGCAACCTCCACAAGACTGAGACCATCAATTCCCTCATCGCTGAAGGAGGGGCCAGAAGCCCCGCCCTTCCCAGGGGTACTATTGGTAGCCAGTGTTTCCTTCTGGAGACAGAGACAGTCTTCATCAATGTTGCATCCACTGGTAAGTTACTCATGCTCCAGGAAAGAATCCATAACTCTTCATCCATGCTCATGCAAGCAATCCTAATTAAACTCAGTGGGTCATAAAAAAGAAAAAAATAAAAGAAAAAATACTCAAGAAACATTTCAGGCAATTTGAGAAGCCAGTTTGACCAAAGAAAACTGATTTTTTTTTTTTTTTTTTTTTTTTTTTGCAGGAGGGGATTTGAAAGATTTTCTTGCCTACTTTCCTGGGTTTTTACTTTATCTTATTTTACCTTTGTTTTGTTTTCCGAGACAAGGTCTCTTTTAGCCAAAGCTGAACTTGAACTCCTGATCTACCAGCCTTGCCTTCCCAAGTGGTAAAATGATAAGTATTTGCCACTCTGCCTGGCTTTCGACTTTTTATAATGATGTTGAAGGCAACATTCTATTTTAGAGTCAACAAAGAAAGCAAACAAAAATAGGTAAGCTAAATATTATTTTTAAAAGGTTAGAGAGAAGGGTCTGGGCCACAAACAAGCATGACTGTTCAAAATCCAACTTCAAACTGCAGCTGGGCAGGGTGACTCAGTCCTGTGATGCCAGCCCTGGAAAGCAGAGGCAGAGGAGCACCCATGAATTCTGGGTCAGCCCTATTTACCTAGTGAGTTCCAGACCATCTAGAACTATAGAGTTAGGCCCTGTCTCAAAAGCAAAGCAAAATAAACCACAAAACAAAATCCAGCTCCCAGGAGGAAGGTGAGCCTGGCCTGATGAGGTGACTCACTCTCTGGGCCCCTGTCAGAGGCCTTTCTCCACCCTACCCTCATTGTCTGCCAGTTTATCAAAACCAGCATCAAATCGTCTCCCCATGAGTAATTTGGGAGAGAGGCCCACTTAGCAGCTCACCAAGAGAACTCAATCATCTTCAACAGGTTCTCTCTGTGACCCAATGAGAACTCAATCATCTTCAGCAGGTTCTCTGTGACCCAATGAGAGAACTCAGTCATCTTCAGCAGGCTCTCTCTGTGACCCAATGAGAACTCAATCATCTTCAACAGTCTCTCTCTATGACCCAATGAGAACTCAATCATCTTCAACAGGTTCTCTCTGTGACCCAATGAGAACTCAGTCATCTTCAGCAGGTTCTCTGTGACCCAATGAGAGAACTCAGTCATCTTCAGCAGGTTCTCTCTGTGACCCAATGAGAACTCAGTCATCTTCAGCAGGCTCTCTCTGTGACCCAATGAGAACTCAGTCATCTTCAGCAGGCTCTCTCTATGACACAGAGGGCCTTACAGCTTCCCACCATCCTGTGATATGGTACTTGAAAAAGAAATCAACCTAAGAAGGGAAGAAACTAAATTCAATGAAATGCACTCGTTCTAAGTATATAGTTTGTTAGGTTTTCAAAATTCATATAACAGTCAAGCCAGTCTGGAGGGATGGCTCAGTGGCTAAGAGAACACTTGTCCTAGTAGAGGATCTGGGTTCTGTTCCCAGCACCCATGTGACCAACAGCTCACAAGCACCTGTAATTCCAGTCCCAGGGGATCCAACCCTCTTCTAACTTTGTGGGCACAATACACACATGCAAACAAACATTCATATACTCACAAAATCAATAAATATTAAGTTAAGAAACATTACCATCAATATATAGAATATTAATTATTAATTAGTACTTTCCGAGAAAAACCTGCACACCCCCAACCAGCTTCTGCCATCGTCCTCACCCCCCCCCCCCCCCCCCCCCCCCCCCCCAACCACTCAGGTTCTGATTCTAACTTACATCCTAAGTACTTTTAACTTTTGAACTCTGTGTAAAGTCATACATTGTGTACATTTCGATAGGAGTCTCCTGCCCAGTATTATGTCACTGTGTGCAGATGGACTTATTCATCCCACTACGGTAGTGTTCTGACGAGTTAAATAACAGTTCCTTGGGCATTCTGCTGTAACTTCTAGCTGGGTAATTCTAAGTTTAGAACTATTACAAAGACTGCTGTTAAGACATTCTTCTCGGGCAGACAGTGATGGCTCACACTTTAAATCCCAGCACTCGGGAGGCAGAAACAGGCAGATTTCTGTAAACTCGAGGCCAGCCTGGTCTACAGAGCAAGTTCCAGGCCAGCTGGAGCTATGCAGAGAAAGAGAAACACTATCTTGTTAAAAAAAAAAAAAAAAAAAAAAAGGAGGAGGAGGAGGGGGAGGAGGAGGAGGGGAGGGGAAGGAGGAGGAAATTTTAATGCACCATGCACAATGATCCTAGAGGTCACTATGCTAAGTGAGATAAGCCATTTACACAGGTTAAAAAATGTGATGTCACTTATAAGATGAACGTAAAACTGCCAAACAGTACAATCACAGAGCTAAGGACCAAAGGAAATAGAGACTTGAAGGTCAGTGGCTACAAACATGTCAATTGGATGAGTAAATTCTAGCAATCTGTACGGCATGATGCTCGTGCATAACAATTAGGAAAATGTAGAAAATGCTTTAAAAGGAAGTGGAAACAACCCAGATGGCCATTTATTGATAAGGGAGTAAGCTAAATGTGGTATGTCTATGTTAATGGAATATAATGCAGCAATAAGAAGAAATGCCATTAAAAAAAAGATAAGCTTTACAAACAGCATGTTCAGCACTAAACCAGCTGCAAAGACCACACATTGTGTTGTACCTTGGACATGAAATGTCCAGAAAGCGCAAATCCCAAGAGACATGAAGTAGACTGAGCTCCTAAAGGCGATGTCCCCACGGCTAATGCGCAAACCGTTTCTTCTGGAGTGACAGCAGGGCTGTGGTAATGACTCAGACACTTTGTGAATGTGCTAAAAGTCATTCTTCACAGAATTTAAATGGGAAAATTGTGTTGTATGCAAATTACACACCAGGAAGCTGTCTTCAATTCCTTTTTAAGAAACCACTGTCAAGACATGGTAACTAGTAGGGGAGACAGAGGCAGAAAGGGTCATTGTAGGGTCAAGGACATCCAAGCATACCCATTAAGTTCTAGGCTGGCTAGGACTATGTAGAAGACGGTGTTTAGATGGTGTTTCAGGAGAACAGAAAAAAGGTAACATAAATAAGCCCATTTGTGTGTTTAGCCTGGTTCCTTGGCTGCATATCCAGGAACAAAGGCCTCGATTAAGTGAGCCTTTACAGTCTCTCCTGTTACTCTCCTGCCTTGCTCGCCCTCCGCCCTCCGCCCTCCGCCCTCCGCCCTCCGCCCTCCGCCCTCCGCCCTCCGCCCTCCGCCAGCATTGCTTGAGAGCTCCCGCCCTTCTCAGCATCCATCTTCAGTACTGTCTGTCTTGCTATTGTAGCCATTCTGACTCTGCCGGTGGGTCTGTCTAGTACAGATGAGTCACTGAGCAGCCAGTTTGGATAGGTATACACTTTCCTGCTTTCAAACAGAAGAACAATGTATCAGATTGTGGTTTTCATATTGCTTTATGAGCTTATATAATTCATGTACACAAGAATGAACAAATCTTGAGTTTAGCTCATCTGACTTCTCATTTAACTTACTCACAGTCATGAGGCCACTATCATCACAGTATTTTTGAGATCCATTCATGCCACATGTATCTCTACTCCTGTGCCCTTTCGAGTAATAAATGATTTTGTGTGTGAACTACAGTTTGCTTCCAGTTTTGGCTACTGTCTTACGCTCCATGAGTAAACACTTCACGCTAAGTCCCACTAGGCAAGTGGTATACATGTGCCATTTCCTGCTGGCAACTGTGAATTATAATTGCCAACATGGATGTCATCAAACTTTTTTCAATTTTGGCCATTCGCATGATGGTGTGATAGGTGACCAAACATGTTGGAACCTTTTCCAGGGCTTGCCTGCTTGCTGGCCATACACAAAACTCTTCTTCGGTGAAGAGTCCAGATAGGATGCCCATGTTTCAGCTAAGCTGCTCGTCTTTTTATTGCCGAGTTGAAAGCACTCTTCATATATTCCCCCTCTACCCCCGTGTCGAGCACATGTAGTATGGGGATTTTCTTCCAGTCTTTGGTTAATTGTTCATCTTCTGAATAATATCTTTTGATAATAATCTTTATTTGGTTTGCTTCTGACTGTTAGGAAAAACCAAGTGTTTCATAATATTGTTGGGCTTTGTTGTTGTTTTTGATTTTTTTTGTTTTGAGACAGGGCTCTTACTAGATAGCTCAAATTGGCCTGGAACTCTACATAGACCATTGCTGATCCTCCAGCTCTGGCCTCCCACGTGATAAGATTATAGGATACCATAATGAATATACATAGTAAATACATGTGTGTATATGTTTGCATGTATGTATTATGTATGTATGTATAAGTGTGTATGAAGACCAGTCTATCCTGAAACTTACTCTGTAGACCAGACTGGCCTCAAACTCACAGAGATCCGCCTGCCTCTGCCTCCTGAGTGCTGGGATTAAAGGTGTGCACCACCACACCCAACTCACAGATTTTCTAAAGAAACGAGTACTTTAACTCCCACCTTAGAAAAGTGGAGCCCAGAATAAAGAAACTGTGTCCCCAAACCCATAAACTCAGGCCTAACCTGCAGAAGAGCCATGCAGCTCTGCCTTTGGCGCCAGCCTCAGCTCAGCTGCACATTTAACTTTGAAAACCAGAGGCAACGGCACAGGTGTTTGTTGTGAATGTACTGTTTGATATAAACAAAGCCCAGTGAAGCTCTAGGCTTCAGAAGTAACAAGCTGAGGCTTCTTGCCTAAGGGAACAGAGATATTGAAGGGAGGAAATGCCCTCCCCTCCAGAAAAAAAAAATAAAGGTAAAACTACGACCTGCCCCTGCACTGGCTTCTCTTATGAGAACACCTGATCAATTAGCATTGCTGTTGCCAAAACTTGCTCCCAGTGAAGCTGGGAAGCCTCAGGCTTGGCGCAAGCATGTCACCTCCCCCCTCACTGGCTGGGTTTCATGGATCCATCTATGCAAGAAACGTCATGTTCTCTCCCAGATGATGTTTCTCCCACCCCAGAAGTAGAACCAGAGGCCTCTTATCTGGCACTATTTATCTCTATGCTAATACAGTGCCCGTCTGCGAGGGAAATTTTAAAAGCACTTGGCTGTAGTCTCTTGCACCCAACTGCTGGGATCCCTGGCTCTCCTCTCCCTCCTCCCGCTTCTGTCCCTGGGCCTCATAGTTCAGGCTCCTTATAAAAAGCAAGCCCCAGAGATGGGTGCAGCCTTGCTTTCTCTTTCCTTTCTCAGGAGCACAAGTAATCAGTAGTTACATAACACGCACACCCGGCCTTTGTCACCCTCATGGGACATGGTCAGGGCAGATCCATCAGTACCTTTTATTAGTGGGGAAACTGAGGTCCTGCGCTAATAATGACTAGTGTTTGTGGGTCTTTCTGGCTTGGTAATCATGTCTTATACAGGGACTAGCTCAGAGGTGACAGAATCAGACTAAAAGCTCGGAGCTCACCACTGACAGGACTCAGAGCAAACCCGAGTCACTCTCAGCCATCCTGATGTGAGAGACACTAAGTATCTCTCAAGGCAGGAGCTGGGGTGCTGGCTGGAAAAGGCTGAAGAAGACCTATTGGGCTTTGAAATTCATGCTGTCGTTCCCCCCCCCAAACACACACACACTCCTAGCTGAGTTCTCAAAAATTTGAGTAAGGCCCAAAGAGACATGTTTTGTTCTGTCATTCTTTATTTTGTGACATAAGAAAAGCATTAATATAAATCAATATATAATGGTATAAATTTTCTACCATGGAAGACCAAGGAATGATGGATGCGGAAGCATTCATTGCATGTGATCTGTCAACTGGTTGAGAATGAGGCCCATATTGTTCCTGAGATTCCTGCAGGGCAGTACGTAATCCAAGGAAGCAAGCAAAAGAAAACCAAAGATCAACATTACTATAATAGCTAATTATAAACAGTACAAATAATACAAGGGTGAGCTGTGGATGTAACTCAATGGTAGAACACTTGTCCAGCATGCATAATAGCTAACAACAAATAAAAACAATAAACAAGAATAGAAATAGGTTCCACTAAAGCAGAAGGTAATCACTAAAGCAGCTATTTATATACCAGCTGCTCTCTATGAAATCTTAAGTCACCGTTCATTTGAGCCTTCCAGCACTTCCATGAGGCCAGGAAACTGAAGCATCAGGAAATCATGGGCTGACCTGGAAAGGGGGCTCCTGAAGGAAAGCAAACAAGAAGACCCAAGTGTAGGTCCCGAGAACCCACATAAAACCAGACATGGTGGCACGTATCTGCAGCCCCAACACTGAGGGGCAGAGATAGGCAGCATGGTGAAAAACTCTTGTAATCCCAGTTCTGGGGAGGTTCAGACAGGTGGATCCTGGGGCTTGCTGGCCAGTCTCTCCAACCCACACAGTGATCTTAAAGTCAGTGAAAAATTCTGACTCAAAAAAAGTGTGTGTGTTTGTGTGTGTGTGTGTGTGTGTGTGCATGTGCGTATGCGTGTGTGTGTGTGTAGTGGACAGTATCTGAAGAATGGCACCTGGCACCTTACCTTGGACTCTACTCTAACAAAAGCCGTGGATCTTTCTTCATTTCTCATTGTGTGAGCATCCCTGAACACCTGCCCGGTGCTAGGCCCTGCCCTGATACTGAAAAGGAAAATTAATGTGGAGGTCACATGAGAGGAACATTTAACTTTCTTTTTTAACCAAAGAACATGGGATGCTTCTGGCATCTTGCCCCAAGGAGAAAAATCTGGTGTGGTAAACACATAAAATACATGCCTAACTTGGCCGCTAAATTCTAGCCCAGCATGCCATGTGATGCCCAAAGCAACAGGAATATGCTCCTGGCTGCTTGCAATCGTTGGCCGTGTGTGTGTGTGTGTGTGTGTGTGTGTGTGTGTATGTGTGTGTGTGTGTGTGTGTGTGTTTGTGTGTATGGTTTTATTCCACAGTGATACACAGAACCACATACACAATGTTTTATGAACGGTTTAAATTGTTTTCCAGAGCAGTTTTGATTACTGGTGATTTCTGCCTTCTATACTATATGAAAAATGTCATAACACACATATCAGGATCTGTCCTAACAGCTTGGGAGATGACTCAGGTGTTAAGAGCACTTTCTGCTTTTGTCTTTGCAAAAAGATACTTTGAGTATCTACAGCATGGTATAACCATTCAGTTCTAGGTGATCCAATGTCCTCTTCTGACCTCCTGGGGCACCAAACATTTGTGTGATATGGCGTGTGTCTGTGTATCTGTGTCATGTATGTGTGTATATGTATGCATAAAACACAGATAAAATAAATCCAAAAATATAATAGAGAACTGTCCTTAGATACGACATTTTCTTGTGATACATGATATCCAGCCTTTAATTTCTTTTAAAAACAATGTACAACAAATTAAAAGTAATATTTTAATTTTTTGTTGTTTTTGTGGGGTTTTGGTTTATTTTGTTTTGGTTTAGTTTTTGTTGTTGTTGATGTTGTTGTAGGTTTTTTGGAGTCAAGGTTTCTCTGTGTCACTCTGGCTGTCCTGGAATTCACTCTGTAGGCCAGGTTGCCCTTGAACTCACAGAGGTGTGCTTGCCTTGCCAACTGAGTGCTGGGATTAAAGGTTGTGCCACCACTGTTCAGCAAATTTTAAATATTCTTAGAAGTTGAATATGAAGTTACACACATGTAACCCCAGAATTTAGGAGGTGAAGACAGAGAATAGACAGCCCATGGCCAGTCTTAACTACAGAGACAGTTTAAGGCCAGCCTAGGTTAGGTAAGGCCCTGTCTCAAAAAAAGTGCAGATAAAAAATAGAGAGAAAGCAATGTGACAGCTACCCATAAACCCCAAAATGTCCTCAAATCAATGCACAGTTAATGGGTTGTAAGTTAACACCACCAAAACAGCATGCTGGCCCCTGTTCTATACTGTTAGAACTAAACAGATAGTAAAGGAAACAATGACACTATTCTCCCCAATGGCAAAGAGTTAGTGACCTCTTTTAAAGTGCTCCCCAGTCCCCAGTGAGGTCATCCAGGTCTCACCCCTAGGCTAGGATCCTATCTACCTCTAAAACACACACGTGGAGACTGAGTCTCCAGAGATGGGTGGTGGCTGGTGGTTCAGCATGGAGGTCAAACACCATCTTGCCATCCTGCGATTTTCCGGGGGCTGTGGTCCTCTGGCCAAGCTGGAGAAGAGGGGGATAGGCCTGGGAGGAACTCATTCCTGTGGGGAAGGCTTTCAGGACAAGGGAGAAGTCACACCTGTCCCCATGGGTACCAAATACAGTGACTTCTCAAAGGAAAAACAGTGTTACAAACAAAGTAAACCTGCTCCTGGCCTTCCTGTTCCCAAGGCTGGAAACTCAGCTCTTTCTGCCTCTAGGTGATAAAAAATAGAAAAAGAAAAAGAAAAAAACAAAAACAAAAACAAGAGAGGGAGAGAGAGAGAGAGAGAGAGAGAGAGAGAGAGAGAGAGAGAGAGAGAGAGAGAGAGAGAGAGAGCGCTAACAGTTGTAACAGGCAGGAAAATAGAAAAGAGAGAGAAAATTGGGAATTAGAAACAGAAAAGCCCCCTTCTCCTTCCCCTTTATCAATAGATTTGAAAGGATTGCTGTAAGACACTGACTAATGACACGTGACCTCTGGATTCTCTGCTAGACAGCAGGCCTGGCCTGTGCCCAGCAGGAACCCCTCTGCCAGTTAGGGGTCACTCTCTCCATTCAATGGTGTATTCGCTCCCTCCAGTCTTGGGGCAAAGCCCTGCTGCTCCTGGGCCATTTACAGCTGCAACGGAGGAAAGCTATTGAGCTCCCAGAGAGGGTCTGTTTGTTTTCTAGAGGAAGCTTCGGTGAGCTTGGCCCCTCCTGCTGTCTCTCCGGAGCTGCTGAAGAGATAAAAGCCATACCTCCTTTAGACCTTCATTGGACAGTAGAAGCCCCAGCACAGCATGAGCTAATAAAGGCATATGCTGCATAAATTATCGAGTGATTGGCATGCTTTCTTCCCACTCCAACTTAAATGGGAAAGTTGGGAGGGGGTGCCCACACAGAACCAGGAAGCCCAGTCGGTTTAGTCAAGCCCGTACTATGTGCCGAGAGGCTCATGGGAACCCTCACGAGCTCACCATGCTTCTCGCAGCCGCAGCCGTTCTAGGAAACAAACATCATTTGACTCTGGGATGTACGTGAGGCGGCAGAGGTAGAAAAGCTGGACAGTTTTCCCAGGTTTCCACGGGAAGGCAGCAAAAGGTACCACAGTGGGCTGTAAGGATGCTCCCACAAATGGGCTGGGATGTGGTTCCGTGGGGCAACTTGACTACTGCTGATCATTTTATCATGAGATAATTGTTTTATCATGAGACAATTTCACAAACCCTTGAAAATGTTGCTAAGGGCTTTTAAGACAGCTCAGCTGGTAAAGGATGGGGGCTGACCACGTGAGGTCAGTTCCCAGGATCCACATGGAGAAAGGAAAGAACCAACCCCAGCAAGTCGGCTTTCAGCCCCCACACATGTACATGGCATGCTCCGTAGCCCCGAAAATAAATACTTAAAAAAATTATTGACCAACTAATTAATTAATTAATTACTTCCCAACCTGAATACGGTTTCCCCTCCCTCCTCTTCTGGCAGTCTTTCTTCCCAATCCCCTCATCCGCTCTTTCTCTGTTCTCTTCAGAGGAGTGCAGATCTCCCGTGTAGATCAGCCAGCCAGGGCATATCACATTGCAGTAAGACTAGGCTCCTCCTCTCCTTTTAAGGTTGGACAGGCAACCCAGTAAGGGAAAGGGGTCCCAAAAGCAGGTAACAGAGTCAGAGGCAGACCCTGCTCCCACTGTTAGAAATCCCACAAGAAGACCAAGATACACAACTGTAAAATATTTAAGATTTTTAAGTTGAAGTTGTTTGCCAAACGAGCCTCCTCCATTGGTCTCTGACTCCAAGGTGGAGGGATGGGGAGAGGGTAGAGGAAGCAAGTACAAGACATGAAGACACAAGGACCACCCATTTGCTAACTCTTTTTCTAATAGTATTTAAGGAAAACTTGCTATGACCAGATATGTTTCCGCACGAAGGACTTTTCCTTGAGAATTCTGCATCCTATAGGAAGACCATGGAAAACCAGGGGCTCCAAAGAGCATGTGGGTTTTGGATGATGGGAGGAGCTTTGAGTAGAAGAAAGCAAGGTGCCAAGAGCCAACATGTCTGGTAGAGAGAGACCACAATAGCAAACCCCCAACCCAGAAGGTGCCATTTGTCCTGAATATTAAGGAAGAGGAAGGGGTGCTAGAAGGATGGCTACGGGGTTAAGGGCATTTGCTGATCCTGCAGAGGACCTAGGTCTGATGCCAGCTTCCTAACTCCTCAGACACTCATGGTACACATCCATACACATAAATGAATGTAAAACACTTTTTAAAGCGAAGAAAGAAGAGGATACTGTAAGGAGCTGGCAGGAGCTGTCCAAGGAAAGGACACATAAAGTGCAAGCCCTGTGGGGTGCGGGAGACAAACCCTGATGTGGCTGGCGCTTGCACTACAGATCTGTGTCGTCCTGCAGATCAGAAGCTGGAAAGGATAACCCCAGCAGTCCTGGACAACACACAGTTAGAGTTCAAGGATCCTACCTCACAAGCCCGTTAACAAACAAAGCACCAAAGAACGCGGTACCTGCAATATTGTTTAAAAGCCGGTCACAAATTGATCAGGACAGACAGAAGGACAAACGCTAGCAATTAAAGTGCTTAAATGTAAACGGGTGGATATAGACAGGACTGACGGCATAAATGATGAACTGATCAATACCCTGGGACCACAGGACCCCACCTGAGGACCCAGAAAGTTTTAATGATCCTTGAGGGAGGATGCTTGTATGAAGCAAGGCCAAGCAGAACCAGGAAGACAGGAATAGCTTCCCACTGTGACAGGGAATGCCTCTGAGCCTGAATAGAGACAGGGCTAACACCTGCATGGGATCACAGAAAGTCAGAACAGAATTCATAGGCGAGCAGCCCACTAGTGGTGGGCTCCTACCCCTGTGGGCCGTGCAGACAAGTGCTGTAGCTTTAAGTGGCTCTCACATGAGCTAAATCTCCTCTTTAACAAAACCCAAGTTAAAGCAGGAGTTACTAAGCTCAGAACTAATAATCTAAGCAGTCCTGTTACTATAAGAGTGGGTAGCAGCACACTCAAGAACACCCAAGCCTTGCTAGGGGCCCTCTAGCGCAGGGACAGCCTGAGGTAAGCAGACCTAAGTCAAACGATGAAATTACTAAAAATCTAGCCGGTCTAGCAACAATATTCAGTCAGAAATAAGTCTACAACACCAGTTAGGATCCCAAAACAAAATTTAAAAAATAAAAAATGAAAACCAAAAGACCTTTACTACTAGGTACTCCAGAACACTTAAAATCTCATTTATGAATGATTAACAGGCTGCCAGACTATGAACTGTCATCCGAACTATTTGAGTAATACCAAATAACATTTATGACATAATTACTCCCAAATCAAGGCCTAAGATTTAAAAAAAAAAAAAAAACTGTAAGGGGGCTGGAGAGTTGGCTCAGCAATGAAGAGCACACACTGCTCTTCTAGAGGACTTGGGTCCAGTTCCTAGCACCCATACTAGATAGTGAACAAGTACTTGTATCAGTTCCAGGGGATCTAGCTCCTCAGTCTCTGTGGATACCTGCACACATGTGTGCACACATGTGTACACACACACACACCACGAATAAAAATAGATCTTAAAAAAAAAAGCAGGATGGCACACATCTTTAATCCCACCATTCAGGAGACAGAGACAGGAGGATCTCTGAGTCTGAGGCCAGCCGGGTCTACAAAGTGAGTTTCAGGATGGCCAGGGCTACAGAGAGAAACCCTGTGTCCAACAAATGAAAGAAAAGAAGGAGGAGGAGGAGAAGGAAGGATGAAGGGCTGGGAAAATAAGGTATGAGACAAATCTACCAAGCACATTTTGTGGGAGATGCCATACCATCATCTAACACTTGACATGCTAGTTTGAAGAATTAAAAACAAATGATAGTTCAAATCAGAGGAAGGAGTAGTGGTGAGCAGGGGCAAGAAAATGGGTATTGTGACTAAGTTGCCTTTTATAAAATCTTTTGTCAGGCTGTAGCTTGACAAGAATATATTCTGAGAAACACGTCGGGCAATTTGTCCTTTTTTGACCGTTTTGAAGATGAAATCCAGGGCCTGGCTTGTATAAGGCATCTGCCTGGCTGGGGCAGCCCTACTCACTGCCTCCCACACTCCACACAGAAGGCCTCTGTCTGAAGTTGGAGCAGGAGCTCGGAGGCAGGTCCATGTTCTAAATCATCAATGGTTCAAGATGATGGACTGGCCAGGCACCTTCTAGCTTCAGTGTCCCCCACACCTATTTCTCATGGTCTTAGGGACTCAGCAAAGCCACATTTACAAGTTCCAGGGGCATCTAAACTCTCACGACACAGGAGGATCCTGTCATGGCAAAATTCCTATACCAGTCATTCTATGTGGCTTCCCACCGAGGTCTATTTGATCTTGTAGACCCCTCTTCGGTCACTCATTATGATGCCAGGGCAATAGTGCTAACCCTTCCATCCGAGCCGGCGCTCCCACCTCTCTATTGCCTTTCCCTACTTTATTTGTCCTCTTTACATCTGGCTCAGCATGCAGTCATAAAGCGTAATGATGGGAATGCATTCTGAGAAACATGTTGGACAACTTTCTTTTTTTGGCTCCACTAAGGATAAAATCCAGAATGTTGTGCATGCTAGGCAAATCCTCTGTCCCGGAGCTATGCTGCTGTGCCTGTCAGCAAATTTGTCTTTGTACGAGGATCATAAAGAATAGTTATACAAGCGGAGACATCACTGGCCAATAGAATGATTATATATGGGGCAACTGCAGTCATTTACTGACCGACACATTGTGGGGCAATACGTGATCACATACGTTCTTGTTTGTGGTGTGGTCCATTCATACAGGAAGAATATGTGCTTGGAAAAACATAATATAGCTCATTGTTATATCCCTCATGCTACTCCGGCTCACATAAGGACTTCATAAGGTTGTTTGCTGCTCCTTAAGCCCTCATTTGCTCATCTATAAAGTGGAAGCATTCACATCTTTGCTTCCTGCTTGCTGAGGTATTGTGAGGGATGAACAGACGGTGCCTGTCGAAACGCTCTGTAAGCCATACAGAAGCATGCGGTTATAAAGGGTAATTATATGGAAATAGCACGGGGCTAGTATTCCAAGCATCTGGATTGGCATCCTTGTTCTATCGGTTTCCAGTCCAGGAAAGAACTCTGGATCTTAGGTATGCCATCTGAAAAGTGTGAACAGTAACTGTGCACGTCACCATGCAGAGGGAGGGCTCAGAGCCTACAGTGTTCTATGCTGCTCAGGAGACAGCAGCCTGCTACTGTCACCACTAGCCCAGATACATACAACGCTCCGAGGCCCCTGAAGCAAGGCCAGAAAAGCCCTTTTGTAATTACACCAGTCCTTCAGGATGCTGTCTTTTAATTAATACTTATAAGGTGCTTGAAGCTCCTCTCTTGAATATACAGATTCCAAAGTGGGTTTTGTTGAGTCACGAATGATCCAGAAGTCTAAACGAGTCTCATGACTCAGCTCTGAGTTGACCTAAGACGCACAAGGGACTTGGACCAAATTCCCTGGGATCTGTCAACACCCTGTTTGCTCTCGCCGCCCTTCACACGGGGCTGCCCTTGGCAGTCAGACTGAGGCCTCAAAGACAAGCTGAGGGTCTCCAAGAAGACCAGATCAGCCTTCTCGCTGCTCAGCAGAAAGCGATAACGGGTACTGGAAAAGCCAGGCCCGCGGGATCAAGGACAGAGCAGCCCCACCTTGACCTGACTCAGAAGGTAATGTCCTCCTAAGACTAGTGCTGGGCTCCCTGCCCCCACCCCTAGGGGTTGAACAGTTTCCCCTCACAAGCCCTCTTTACCGCAGCAATTTATGCATGGCCCTACGTAGACAGGACCATAAAATAGCACAAAAAAAGAAACATTTGCTGTTGATAACTCCACTGTGAAACAATTCTTTGATATAATAATACACAAACACACACACACATAAAACCCTTTTAAAGACAGCTGATTTACAGACTAATTCTATGTCTACGCTTGTTTAGTTTTCCATAAAGAATTAAATCTCGCTGAATAGTTGATGCAGCAGGACCTGGAGCGTCATCAGCATCTCCAGAGTTGATGGACACCTTCACATTATCATTGCCAACACTAACAATACCGCTTTGCATAAATATACGGCAGAAGTACGGTTAGGATAATTTCAGAAGTTTCAAGAAATTCTGTCTTAATCCTAAGCCAAAATTTGTTTAGTGATTCACTATGAATCTCAAGTCAGCCATTCAAACAGCAAGTTTTTAAAATCGAACATCCTCACACAGTCCAATCCAGGGACAGACTAATTTGTTGCTAACATACTGAGGGTTTTTTTTTTCCTATAATTAAACCATTATGTGTCTCACTTTGTGTATACAGTTTAAAAAAAAACACTCCAATTTATAATACACAATAATCTCACATCTGCGCTGAGCTGCCTCTGGCAGCATCTGTTGGGGTAACAGTGAAGGAGCGCTGTGCAAAGTGTGTGAGCCGCGTGTCCTGCACCAGGGTTACAGTCACACAGTGCGACGTGGATGCACAGAAACCTTTCCGACTTGTCGAGTTGATTTTTGGCCATTCTGTACCTAAGACCCTTTCACTGTTATCGCAACCTTGGTGCCCCTTCCTCCACTTCGGTCACCCCACTCACAGTTTAGGTAGCTGTGCCCCACGTCCCAGCTTGGAACAAGAGATGATCCGTAAGTCTCTAAATCCCCCCCACCACCCCACCACCCCCGCACACACTTCCATTCCCTGAATGTCAAACTGGACAGAGGTCCTTTCTACCTCGACAGCCCGGCCAGCTCATCTTTGCACTAGCCCAGAACATCTGTTCAGGGCATCTCGGGGCCCATGGTCCCCAACATCAGCAGTGTCTGGGAATCCCACATCAGGATTTCTTTACTTTTGCTACTCATATTAATTGAGGTAATGGCAATAATACATTCCTATATAAGAAAATATAAAGAATACAGTGGGAAATGCTTCTCTTCCTCCTACACTGAGCATCTCCCAGGATGTAAATTACTGTTTTACCTTTTCTGTCAGCATCAGCATCTCTGGCCACTCTGGTCCAGGCTGGCTGAGTTTCGCCTTCTTCCATCACCTCCATCACAGGTTTCCCTACCACCTGGCCTTCTGGCTTTTCCTCCTTTTCTTTATTCGTTCCTTAGTTCCTCCCTTCCTCCCTCCCTTTCTTTCTGCTTGTTTTTGGAAACAGGGTATCTCTCTGTAACACAGACACCCCTTCATCCTGTTCCAGCCTTGGAAGCACGGTGGTTGCAGATGTGAGTCAACAGGTCTGCTGACTTTCTCCCTGTTTCTTCTACAGTCTTTGACAGTGTGGCACAGAACTGTGGACCTGCTGTTCCTTCTGTCTGGAACATCTTCCGTGGATGCAGCAAATGCTACTGCTCAAATGTCGCCTCATCAGAGTCACCGCCCAAACCCAGCCTTCAGCTCCAGTTCTCTTGCCCAGCTCTAATTTTCTTCACTGCATTTACATTATTAAATATGATGGCATAAAGCTAGTTGGTTTTCTATTCACATTTTAACTGACACTTAAAAGCAAACATCATAATAGGGGACCACATGATGTTTCAATGCAATAATATGGGCATATCCACCTCATCAATTATCATTTCCAAATTCTTGCTTTTTAGATAGACCATCTGTAGCTTACTGCTAGTCACACTGTGCACTTATCTATATCGCCACAGAGGACGGGGTTTTGGCTTTGGAGCTGAATAATATTCCACTGTGTATATGTAAAACATTTTCTTAACCATATGTATGCTTTCTGTTACCAAGAACATTCGTCAGCTGATGGACACACAGGTTGCTTCCATGCCTTTGTTATTAGGAAGTGTGCTGCGATCAGCACAGAAGTGTATGTGTGTCTTTAATACAGTTGCATCGTCTCCTCTCATTCTGTACCCAGGAATGGAATTGCCAGCAATCCTCTATGAGGCTGCCAGTTCCAAGGACTTGGTCAGCAGTAACCCCTTCTTCTTCCTCAGTACCCTGATGATGCTTATGGGTATGGTTTGCCCTCAGTGTTGCCTTAACAACGGTTAAGACAGATACCTATTTTGTTTCTAACAAAAACCACTTCCTCATATGAACTTCTTCTGCTTAAGGTTCGTGTTCATTGTACAGCTAGGTCACTGTTCCTCTCTCGGGCCTTGCTAAAGGATGCTTAAATTTCCTTGTCAGCATCAACAGGATACTACAAATACGCTGGGGTGTACTTCTTCCCAGTCTGTTATGAAATAGTCACAGGAGGTATAAAAGGAGACTAAAAGCTAAGGGGAGCAAGAATGTGGCTAACATGTGAGCGTCTGTTCCCAAGTGCCACCAAACAAGTAAGTAAATAATTGAGTAAGGACAGACTTGGTGGCACAGGCCTTTGGTCCCAGCCCCGCTGATAACACTCAGGGAACAAAGCACCAAGATTTGTCTCCCTTTTCATTGCCTTCATCACACAAGAGCCTGGACATCCAATTTCAATATCTATCCATACACACCTCATGCCTTGTTTTCACGCACCCTTATTGACTTCAGCCCATCCTTTGTAGGATACACATGCGAATACTCTCAGCCTGTGTGTTATCAGTGTTCTGACGTTTGGTGGTCTGAACCTTAGCTGCCTTTTAAAGGGTGTTTTCCCCATTTTTATATAACTAAGCTCCCACACACTTCTATTGTGACCTTGTTGTGTGACAACACTTCCTGGGGAGGTGGCACACACGTCTGGTCACCCAAGATCAGGATCCCGCAACAGATCAAAGTACGGGTACCATCAAAGTCCAACTTGGAGAGTATGGGTAAGGAGTATGGCTGAGCGGTCACTTACAAGAGCTGATAGGACTCCAAGACAACCGCATCACCAAGGCCCACACCAGGATGGGTGACTGTCTTAGTTAGGTTGCCATTATAAAACACCATGACCAGCCAGGCAGTGTTAGCGCATACCTTTAATCCCAGCATTCAGGAGGCAGAGGCAGGTAGATCTCTAAGTTCAAGGCCAGCCTGGTCTACAGAGCAAGTTTCAGGACAGCCATGGCTACACAGAGAACCCCTGCCTCAAAAACAAACAACAACAGCAAAAACAACATGACCAAAACAACTCTGAAAGAAAACCATTTATTTGGCTTAAAATTCCACACTGTAGTCCATCACTGAAGGAAGCCAAGACAGAAACTCAAATAGGGCAGGAACCTGGAGGCAGGAGCTGACAGGTTTGCTCTGCCTGATTTCCTATAGACTCGATGACCACCATCACAAGGGTAACACCACCCACAATGGACTGGGCTTTCCCTCAACGATCACTAGTTAAGAAATGCCCCAAAGTTGGACCTTAGGAAGGCATTTTTCAACTGAGGTTCCCTCTTTTCAAATGACTTTAGCTTGTGTCAAGCTGACAGAAAACTATCCAGGACACTGACAGTTCACAAAAGGCAGGAAACCTGGAGCAAACTGCATAGCCTGCAGGCAGCTCAACAAATTGGAGAGTATCCTGTCCACTGTAGCATGGGGGCCAGGCTTGTTGGGGTTTCTGTCCTGTCCAGTTCCCGCGGTCCTTAGGTCCCAAAGAAAATCACACAGAGAATCTATATTAATAATAAACTGATTGGCCCGTTAGCGCAGGCTTCTTATTAGCTCTTGTAACTTATATTAACCCATTATCCTTTTCTATATTAGCCACATGGCTCAGTACCTTTTTCAACAGGGTAGGTCACATCCTGCTTCTTCCGTGGTCTGCACTGGACTCGTGGAAGAGCTTCCTTCTTCCCAGAATACTCCTGTTCTCCTCGCCCCACCTCTACTTCCTGTCTGGTTGACCCGCCTATACTTCCTGCCTGGCCAATCAGCATTTATTTAAAACATGATTGACAGAATATAGACAATTCTCCCACACCAGTCCTATCCCACACCAGTAACTATCTGGCCTAAACCGCTCCCAGGCAACTGCTCTGGTCTGAATCTTCTTTGCAACTCAGCTTCCTTCCAAGTCAGTAACTCTTGACTTTTATTGTGTACTCTCACAGGGAGGACCCTTGTGAATCTGGTCAATTTCAGGGACTTCCTAGAGCTATTTCGAGTAGTTTCCCTTCCTATTTAAAGGGCAAGAGCTTCCCTACAGGATGGAGTGTGTCAATCTCAGAGGAAACACACCTGGCCTCTATTTTGTTTTAAAAGACATCTCCCACAAAATTATTCTCTGTGAATTTTTTTTGCTTGTTTGTTGTTGTTGTTGTTGTTGTTGTTGAGACAACGCCTTCTGTCTCTTGAAGTGGAGCCCCAGACCACTTCAAGCTTGCTATGTAGCCAAGCTGGCCTTAAATTTGAGATTCTCTTGCCTCTCCCTCTCAAATGCTGAGATTACATGATTCAGCAGTCTTGGCTTCTGTGAAACTCCTAAAAGTACAGATTCACGAATTCCCCCCACCCAGGGACTCTGGTACAATGGTAGGTTGGTGTGAGGACAGGACTATCCCTGAAGGCAGGTAGGAATCAGGCACATTGACTTGAGCAAGCTTTGACCTTTGGCAGGGACCAGGCAGGATCCTGCAGATCATGGTGGGACTGACTTAGACGAAGCACTTGGGTACTCTGGAAGGGTTTGTATTGAACCTAGGGAGCTGAGGAGAGCAGCAGCCTGGTGCTGAGGTTCAGGGAAGAGCTTATAGGATAGAGATCCAGAAGACTGAATGTCCAGAACTAAATCCTCATGATCTGTACTAGACAGGCACACCTGTGAGGTTGTGCCCACTGCTTGCTCTTCCCCATCTAACAGGAACCAGCAGCGGATGGAATGAACAAATACCAACTAGCCTAAATTTAAAAATCCTCTAGGACTTGGCTGAGAGTTGGCACTAGGCTGGGAGTGACCTTAACTTACTCCAGACTTAATACTTCCATCTGGGAAATAGGAACCCTGGATCAAGCAATTCTGTGTGTCCTTGCTTCCCCAGTGGGCTTCTGCAATTATACATTGGTTCTGAGAGAGAGTCCAACATCCCTCGCAGGGTCAAGACTCAGACAGTTATGGGGAGGGCAGCACATGCTTTTGACCCCAGGTTCATGCTCCACTTCCGGAGCCTGGGAGGCCCACGGCACAGACCAGGTGTCAGGAGACGAGCTGTAGGGGTTTGCAGTTCAGGGCAGAGAATGGCCCGCTACAGGTTATTGGTCTGTTTGGTCCAACTTTTAATTTAAAAGCTTCCAGCTGGGCGTGATAACTCGCATCTTTAATTCCAGCACTCACTCAGGAGGCAGAGGCAGGTGGATCTCTTGAGTTCAAGGTCAGCCTGGTCTACAAAGCAAGTTCTAGAACAGCCAGAGCTGCACGGAGAAACCCTGTCTTGAAAAACAACCAAAAAATAACAATAAATAAACAAACAAAGAAAACAAGTAAATAATAGATGCAAGCAAGCTTCCACGATCTTGATGACCCAGAATGGTCTTAATGACTTCCCAGAGGTGTGTGGGAGGAGGGACAGGACTGGGCTTGGCGAAGGATGATGAGTTTCTGGGAGAGTGGGGGAGTGTGTGCAAAGGTTCTATAGGGAAATGGAGCGAGAGACATCCTTCCAGCTAAGAGAAGGCCATGCGGCCTGAGGCACAGATAGCAAGGAGAAGAGGATTGTCCAGTACTGCAGAAAGGGAAAGTGCTGGTCCAGCTGCCAAGACAGACACTCAGCATTGCTCCACAAGAAGAGCAGCCATGATGGAGTTTGAGCAAGGCTGTGAGACAAATGGCTTTTTATGAGACTTCTCTCTGTATCCTTGGCTGTTCCGGAACTCACTGTGTAGACCAAGCTGTACTCAGAGATAGACCTGCTTCTGCCTCCTGAGTTCTGGGATTAAAGGTATGTGCCACCACCACCTGGTAGATGGGCATTTTTAAAAAATGAATCACATCAATTATGCTTTTGGTTTTTGTTGTTGTTATTGTTGTTGTGTTGTTTTGTTTTTTGAGACAGGGTTTCTCTTTATAGCTTTGGCTGTCCTGGAACTTACTTTCTAAACTAGGCTGGCCTTGAACTCACAGAGATCTGCCTGCCTCTGCTTCCCAAGTGTTGGGATTAAAGGCACACACCATCACCACCCTGCTTCGGCTGTGGTTTTAAAAAGGAGTTGCTTAGAAATCTCTCTACCTGCCCAATCACCATCTTCAATGCCACCATCATTTCTTGCTACATCTATAGCCCCGAGTCCCTGTCACCTCTTCTCTTCACACATATTGCTGCAGAATCCTCTAGAATACACACCCATTCAGTCTCTCCCCTATCAGCCAAGCATTCTCAGAATATAAGACAGGAGAAACAAAATAATAAAAAAAAAAAAAGGCTAGGCTTGGTGGTGTAGACCTTTAACCCCAGCACTTGGAAGGCAAGGGAAGGGAGATCTCTGAGTTCAAGACCAGCCTGGTATAAAAAGCAAGTTCTAGGAGAGCCAGAGCAACAAAGAGAAACCCTGTCTTTAAAAAAAAAGCAATAATATAAATAAATACAACAGGCTAGTTATAAGAGTGCATTCTATAACCATATCATAGTGAGCCCCTGTCTCTGTGATAAATAAGATGTATAAATGTGTGCTTTATGTATAGAAAAGGTAGGTTTTCTTTTTAATCTGCGTTTCTCTGCCTCTGAGAATAAAGCTGTCACTCCTGACCTTGAGCTTCTGGACGCTAGGCCCTCTGAGCCTGTTTCCTTTCTTGCCTCTTTCTGCCCCAAACACTGTGACGTATGCTCAAGGATGCTCTATCCCTTCCTAACACAGGCACTGCCCCGGTCCACACTGACCCCCTCCCGTGCACCAGCTTTTCGCTTCATGACCACCCACTGGATCTAATTTCTGGTCTGGTCCCTGGATCCCCACTCCTTCTCTTGTCTGTATATGAAGCATCCATCCCTGTATTTAGTACCTACAGCCCCCAGTGACTGTCAACCCCTCATGGCAGTTGCCCAATGAGGGCACTCGGAAGCAGTTTCCATCATTGGTCCATTTTCGCCAACTATGGCTATGGAAAGTAACTTGCATGTGGTTCCCCATCTTTAGAACTGGGTCTGAACCCCAGTTCCGTGGTTATACAACCCGAACCTAAAATTTGCAGGGTAGACTGATTCTATCTCTATGTTTGTCTGTCTATCTGTCTGTCTGTCTGTCTCTCTCTTTCTATCCAGAGCTGAAACTCATGAACCTCACACCTGCAAGGCAAGCACTCCACTAGTGAGCTATGGTTCAGCCCTTTCTAAACGTCACTTTGAGACAAGGTTCACTACATCCACACTGTCCTCCAGCTTGCAGCCAACCTCCTGAGTCCTTGGAATTACAGATATACACAGGCAAACCGAGCTTCATGTCGTTCCACATCTGGGCAACCCTGAGACCAGACTTATTCTCAGCCCCCTCACTCCCTTCACCGCCTCGTTCCTTCTCATCACAGTACCAGGCTTAACCGCGACTACATAAGGACACTTCTTGCGTCCTCCCAAGCCTCTGTCTGTCTTCTCTTCCTTCATGCCCACTCAGTGCTAACACACAGATGTTACAGCCCGTTCCACCTCGCCCAGTGCTAACACACAGATACCCAGAGCAGCCCCTTGGATGCTAACACACAGATGATACCCAGAGCAGCGCCTCAGATGGTCTCCTTGTTCCCTTGCTTCCTTCCTCCTTCCAATGCCAGGAAGATCTCCCGGCTTACAGGTGCAGCATCTCACTCACGCTTGTCTGGACACCTCCTACACCTCCCCACAGCATCTACAAGAACAACAAAAAGGTGCACGTTAGAACATGACTGCTAGCTACTTTGGGATGCACAGGTCTCTACTAGAGACCCATATCTGGACCTCATGTGCCCCAATCCCAGGAGTCAGGTATGATCTCTTGCCAATGATGTTCTGACCACACACCACTTAGTCTAGAAATGAGGCAATCGGACAGTAGGCCTTGTTTATACACTCCCAACCTAACATGCTCCTTCGTAGCCTTCATACATGCTCCTCTTCCTCATAGGCCTCCTCCCTAGACGTATCATATGGCCTCCACTTAGCCTTGTCCAGTTCCTGGGAGGTCCTCCTAGCCATCCAACTTGAAGTTAGAGCCCTAGTGCCTACAACCTTCAATCTACTCCAGCCACATGCAGCAAACTAAAGCTCTCCCTCATCTGTTAATATGGACAGTGCCTGTCCGTGTGTCACCATATACATTGGCACCATAGTCCCAGGGCCATGCCGGACACGTACAGTGTCCCCATGTACACTGGTGCCACAATCCCAGGGCCATGGCAGGCTTGCCTGCCGTTGTTCTTGCGAGGACAGTGTCTGGTGCACAGTAGGCACTAGGGAATGTTTATTGAAGGGAGAACAAAGATACGTCTCCCCTAAAGGCCGCTATCACTTTGCTCCCCAAAAATGGCTCAAGAAAAGCCTGGAAACAGCAGAGCAAAGTAGACTAATGGGACAAAAGCCATGAGGCAAACTCGTGGATTCCAGAAGAAGATTTTTGACCTTGTCATTTCTCTTTCCAATACTATCTGTAAAAAAAGAAAAATAGAGAGAGGGAGAGAGAGTTTCTAAAACTCCCCAGCGGCCCAGCGGCCCAGCAGCCCAGCAGTCACCTCTGAGAGGAGACGTCATAGGCCAAGATTTTGCCTGGAGCACATTTTTACATCTGAGAGAGAGAGAGAGAGAGAGAGAGAGAGAGAGAGAGAGAGAGAGAGAGAGAGAGAGGAGAGGAGGGAGAGGAGGGAGGGAGGAGGGAGGGAGGGAGGGAGGGAGAGGGAGGGAGGGAGGAGAGGGAGAGGGAGAGGGAGAGGGAGAGAGGGAGAGAGAAGCATGCTTGTGACAAAAACAATGAACTTCATCTGTCCCCAAAGGGCCACTGTGGCCACAGGAGGAGGGGACAGTGGCGGGAGAGCATTCTTACTAAAGGAGGAAGAGAACAGAGAGACTAGGACTAGGTGGATAGCCCAGGGGCCAGTAATTTGGGAGCGAGGATTGGGGCTTTCCATCCCAAGCCAGCTCTTGGGGTTGCTTTCTTGCCAGATTGTTTTTTTTACGACACTTGCGTTTTCCTAACAATGAAAATGCATGGTTGACTAAGAGAATGTGAGGGGCAGAGAGACTCAGATATTTTTATGTGGGTCTCCTTTACGAGCTGCTGAAAGGGTTAGTCTCATGTTGGAGATGGGGTGTAAATACTGCTATCTTGGTCCTCCTAATGCCTGGGAGAGTCTGGAAGCGGGCGTTTTCCAAGAAAATGAATTATTTTTGGCTGCAGCTGTGATGCTAGGAAAAGAATTCAAGTTAAACTTGGGAAACTGAAGTCTGGAACCAACTTCCCACTGACAACAGCGGAGAAAACAGCTTCCTTGCTGAAAGCCTCAGTTTCCCCACTTCGAGTGGGGAGGGTGATGTGAGCTCGGGGCTGTGGGGTAGTGACCACGTGCCTCTGTACTTCACTTCACTCAATGAGCCAGCAAAGAAAGCCTCATTGAAACCAGTGCCCAGATTCTAACTCGATGCAAACCATATAGGATAGATATGGAAAGCATGTTAGGAATATAACTCGAGCTCGAAGCTACGAGTGTCTTGTCCCAGGGCCACGAGAATGATGCACTCCGCCGGGGCATTGCAGCATCGAAGCATTTGCTCCCACAGACTGTGACTCAGTGGGTTTTATTTTAATGAAATATAAAAGTAATGGAATGTTTGAGATCCAGAAGCAGGCTCGCAGACACTCCCAGTGGCTTTTCTGTCCTCAGAGTTTCTCTTCTGCCCGTGTGTGGCCTGCCTTTCTCCCTGGTAATGAGAAGCATACGAGAAATAGTAGGGGAGCCCAGAGAGCTCCCCTACTGTAGCAGGCTGTGTCTTCCCCACTTCCATCCTCTTCCCTTTTCCATTCGATTTACACACATCCGAGGAATTCCTGTCTCCTTGACATTTGTTTGCTGTTGCTGCTGTTAAATCCAACTAAATATTATTCTTTGAAATCCTATTGCTTACTTGTTTGTTTACAGTGTCGTCAGCTGGCTTCGAGCTCTCTGTCGCCCTCAGAGCGAGGCCCTCTGCCTCAACCACCCCAGCCAAGCAGCCAGAGCCGACATCCCTGATGTTAGCGCAACCAGATTGACTCCGTTAGTGCCCACACAGCCCAGGAGCCCAGCAGGCTGCACAGTGGCCTGGATTTGCATGGCGGAGCATCACCTAGGCAACCGAGAGCCAGCCTGAGACATGGAGCGGGGTGATTCCCATCACCCTTTCTGCTCTAACAGTCAGCTGTTCTCGGAGAATGATTTCAGCGGATCGTTTTCAAAATGCCTTGCATTTAATAAGTGCCTACTGTGTGCCAAGAACAGCCAGGCTCTTGTTCTCGGTCGCTATGCGCACACTCGCAACAAGTCCTCCAAGTTAGTGTCAGTGCAGTCTGAGCAGGCGAAAACAGGATCGGAATGGTCAGGTGACTTCCTCAGGGTTACATAGCACACCATTTCAGTCTGAAATGGTAGTGACTTCCAGGTCCGAGCTGATGCACTAGCAGATGGGATCTGCTTCCTTCAAGAGGATTCTGCATCTGATTTGAGCTTGCACTGTCAATGGGTAATTAATTTTTATTTTACCACTCACCTTCGAATGCTAAATCTGAAAAGAAGAGGAAGGGAGGAAGGAGCATTTCTGCCTGATACCTGTAAGTGTGGATGGAGATGCAGCTGAATGCTGAAGACCCAGTGAGGGAGCCCTAGTGTGATGGGCTCCGTGCCCTTGATCCCAGTACTCAGGAGGCAGAGGCGAGTGGATCTCTGTGAGATCAGGGCCAGCATGGTCCACACAGTGAGTTCCAGGCCAGCCAGAGCTATACAATGAGAAGGGGAAGACATCTTGGTAGCTGTGTCTGAGATGATTACATTCTAGTCTGTACAGGGTCTCAAAGACGGATGGACCTATTGACAGGAAGGGTTTACCAGCCTCTACTGAGTCATGCAGGCAGCTGGACAAACACTCGGGCTGTTGCCAATCTGTGGTCCTCCCCTGCAGCTGCCACAGGGGACCACTCCTTAGAGTAAGGTAGCCCCAAGACTTCCCAGGATTCATGAAGACACTGCAGGAGATAATGATGGGTCTGCTGTTCATTTCTAGAGTTTGGGGAGAAACATAGAGACAAAAAGAAACAAAGGGACAGAGGAAAAGATTAAGGGCAAACAGGGAGAAAAGTTCTCGGATACCCATATGGTGGCTCACAACCACCTGTAACTCCAGTTTCAGGGGACATAACACCAGTCATGCATGTGGTGTACAGACATATATGCAGGCAAGACATTCATACACATGAAACAAATACGTCTCTTAAGAAAGGCTCTAAGATTTGCCCTATCTGGCGGTGTGGCAGCATGCCTGTCCTGACTGACAATCTAGTCATCTAGGTCCTGAGCAAGAGAGAGCCAGCTCTCTGATTGAAGCAGCCTGCTGCCTGGGCACAGGGCTCCAGGCACTAAGGCTGTTGAGACAGAACGCCAGGAGAGGTATGGGATTGCTGGCACTCAGGGACATGGGAAACAGATACACAAGGACATGAAGACAGAGGACACTATATTTCCATGACCTGGCTGGCAGTAGGGATTCCTCTGTCCTCAGGAGGGACTGATTTCTTTATGTGGGGTGTGTGTGTGTGTGTGTGTGTGTGTGTGTGTGTGTGTGTGTGTGTGTGAACTCAAGTCAGAACTCACAGCGATTGTCGTGTCTCTGCTTTCCGAGTCCTGGAACTACAGGAAGCAGCTAGCCTGGTATTCTTCTCCATTTCTTTCTGACCCACTTCTCTCCCCTCTCTCCTGTCCCAGTGTTTTTCTCTGGCTTCTTCAGCAACCACAGATGCCTCCTCACTAATGTGGATTGTTTCCAGTGTGTTCCATAATGCCCCCCGCCAGAGGGGTATAATAAGGAACCCTACTGATAACCGCTGGCTCAAAAATCACCCTTGGCAGAAATGATAATGGAGCAGTAGGGCCGGAGGTGGAGCTGAGCTCAATGGCAGAGCACTGGCCTGGTGTGTGGAGGGATGGTCTCCAGGCTGGCAGAGCCTGGGGAGAGCTGAAGACTATGGTGGGAATGTGCAAAGGAATAGGGCTTTAAAAAATGACAGAGCAAGGCCTATTCTGGTCAAAAATACACACAATGGGCTCCCAGCAACCTCAACTTCAGAATAGAAATATATATATATATATATACATATATATATATATGTATATATATATTCTGTATATATAGTCATACAAGTGCAAAGGTAACATACAAAAAGTTTTCCAAAAAATATTGACCCTAGCAAAAAAAAAAAAAAAAGACAAAAGATAAATAAAGTTCAACAATGGGGGAAAGGTTAAATGACTTTGTTATACCCTTAACACAGACTAGAAAAAGAATAGATTAGGTTTACATCAACAAAATTGATATCAGCTGGTCAGTGATGGCGAACGCCTTTAATCCCAGCACTTGGGAGACAAAGGCAGATGGATCTCTGAGTTTGAGGCCAGCCTGGTCTACAGAGTGAGTTCCAGGACAGACAGGGCTACACAGAGAAACCCTGTCTTGAAAAACCAATAAATAAAAAAGAAAAGAAAGAAGGAAGGAAGGAAGGAAGGAAGGAAAGAAAGAAAGAAAGAAAGAAAGAAAGAAAGAAAGAAAGAAAGAAAGAAATTGATTAGCTATCTGGGCCATGAAGTAAAGAAAAGCAGATAACACAGACATGCACACAGAGGCATCACGAGTTCTCACCTTGCATGTTCACACCTGTGGCTTTATGTCTGCTGGGCAGAGGTGGAAGAGAACACGCAGGAGAGTGTTCACACTGGTTATCCTGGAGGGCAGAAAGAGAGGACGGGGAGACTTGACTGCTTGCACGGTTTTGGTTAACCAGGAAAGGTTAGCATACACAAATGCCTATTAGTTTTGAAATTCTAAAAGAAGAATTTGACAGAACATGGTGGAAAGAAAGAAAAAGAGGGAAGGAAACGGAAGGAAAGGGAGGGGTATGAAGGGGAGAAAAGTGGCAGCGGTGGGAGGGTCTTTTACTCTCTATCTCTCGAGGGCCTACTGGGTTGCTTCCAACACACCTTCTCACCTGTATACACCTATTTTGTCCATATTCGCTCCTCTTAAATTATTTTTTTAAATTGAATTGAATATTGTTTATGTGTCTGGGTTTTTGCCTGCATGAATGTCTGTGAACCACGTTCATGTGGTGCCTCGGGAGGCCGGGACAGAGTATTGGGTCTAGTGGAACTGAAGTCACCGACAGTGTGAGCTTCAGAATGCAAGGAACTGAGCAGGTCAACTGTAAGAGCAGCCACTGTGTGACTTCACCACTCCTGCCACACTCTCCGAATAGCCAAGCATGCAGACCCATCCCTTCATTGCTTGGCCGTGCACAGATCCTTCCCTCTGGGTCAGAAGACCCTCCCTTCTTGATCTGGCTGTCTTCCAAAGCTCAGCCTGAGAAGGCCACCTCTTCGAAGCAGCCTTCCCGCCTCTCAAGGGTGAATAGGCAAGTGCTCCTTTGGGTTCCCACACACCCTGAACCTTCTAGAACAGCATTCTTTGTATCCCAGGGGACTCTTGCATTCTCCTGGGATGGGCAGATAGCACCTGCAGGTTCCGTCACTCCAGACTAGGGTCGCCCACCTCAGAAGGATGCAGAGAAGCCAGAATTCTAGATTCCTGTGGAAAGCATTCCAAATTTTTAACATTTGGCAGCTTACTGAGATGGTATATGTTGTTTTCAGGACAGTTCTAACTGGGAGAGAAGAATTCCTCAGATGGAATTCGTACTTTTGACATCTTCATGGAATCCGGGCACTTGACATACCTGGATTTCCACCGGAGGGGAGGTTCATATACAACTGTTCGCTTTTTTTTTAATAGTACTGAGTATTAAACCTGGAACCTCGTCCATGCTAAGTGCATGCTCCATTACTAAGCTGCACCTCCAACAGTAACAGATTCTCAAGGGCAGGGGTCATCTCGGTAGTGACCATAATCCAGGCTTTGCCAATATAGCAGGCAGACACCTGAGGAAAGGAAAGAGGACAGGTGGTAAATTTGAGGCCAGCCTGGGATTGACAAGACAGTGTCTCAAACAAAACAAAACAGCAGCTGGACAAGTCATGGGGAAAAACAAGCAGAAAGAAAGAGAAAATAGCCCGTGTCAATGCTTTGCATGACTTAGGAAAAGAAGAAAATTTGGAGACATCTTCCTGCCTTGCTTCTATCACACATCTTAGTTTTGCCTGCAGTCTGGAGGGTCCATTATGATTCCATCTGCTGGGGAAGTGGTAATCAACACAGCTATTCATGGAAGATGAGCTGGTTAAACTGAGAGAAACAGCGTGACTTTAAACCAGAATTCCACTTTCAAAGGCTCTTTCTTCTCTTTTGCAATTCCTCCTTTGAAAGTAGCAAGCTTTGAGATAACTGGATCTAAGGAAAACTAGACCAGAGTCTTGACCAACTCTTCTACCATGATTTACTAAGATACTAACAATTCCATATATCCAATCAGATGCACACCCTCCCTCATCTGCCGCAGTGATCATTAATAATGACAACAAACTACAATGACATCCTCTATCATCTCTATCACAAAGTCTCCCCGTAAACCTGGGAGGTAAGAATAATCACCACATTTTACAGATAAGGGATCCAAAGTTCTGAAACAGGACATAACTTGCCCAGGGCCATTCATCCGGATAGAGGCAGGACAGGATTCCAACCAGACCTGCCCTTTTTGAATGCTGTAAATCAATATTACCACATTTCAGGCATCAGCACAACTGTCCTCTTGTCCCAAGACAATCATTTGTTGACCTTATAACAGGACCCATGGGACTATTTAATTAATGTTTATCTTTCAATAAATTAGAATCTTAAGACCAAAAACAAACTTATGAGGTGGAAGGCAGGCCATAGGATTGCTCTGAAAGTAAGGAGAGTGGAAGGAGGGATGGATTCTGCAGCCACATTCCGTACCCTTCTGGATGTGGAAGCCAAGGGTTCAGTCACTGTGGACGTGATGTTTTAGTCTCCTAAACTCAGAGGAAGGGATGAGGACCATTGCCTTTGGGATGCCTTTGTTGCCACCGCTGTCATGTGACTTGGTCTGGGGAAGACTTGTGTGGCAGCTTCAGCAAAGCTTTCTTGTGCTGCCCAAAGGCCCCCGGGGACTTTGAGCAAGCATGACTTTCATAAGCCTCTTAGCATTGTCCACACCAACAGTGTTGGTTCTAATTGCATCGCGATGATGGACCAAGCGTGTTTCCTTCCAGGTCACTCATCTGACTCACGCACGAGCCCGGCAACAGGCAAGGAGGGAGGATTAATTGCGCTCTTTATATTTTATATCCACAATCCCATTTAATCCTTCTGAAAGAGGGATTATTAGCTCTCCGTTTCTGATTGGGAGAATGAGGCTTGGCTCAGAGAAGTGGGTGGACTTGTTGAAGACACACGGCTGCCATAGGATAAAGCTGAAGCTTCAGCCTACCCAGACCAACTGCTGGGTTCTTCATGCTGCTTCTCCCCCGTTTTGAAAACCTTCATCAGTCATCTTTCAGACACAGCATTCACGGAGGTGGATTTTCTCTCCCACTTCCTCTCCTCCCTCTCTTCTGTACCCCAGAAGCTTAGGCACAACACTCCTGGCTACTAAACCTGGGTTGACCAGTGACAGGGATGGGGGACCCGGCGAGGAGAATGACCTGTTCCAAGTCACCTAGCCAGTGAGTGGCACACAGGAGTTCAGATCCTACTTCTGGATCTAGAGCCTCTGCCTAAAGCTGCGAAGGATGGCAGAGCGGTAAAGGGAAAATGTACCACTTCGATTAAGTTACAACACACAGACGATATTAAATCTGTGACTTATATTATCATTATCAGGAAGGCTTAACTATCGTTCAAGCTTGGAAAACTCATTGATCCCTGAATCATTGAAATATCCTTTGTGTAGAATTCCACTCACTCTGATCTCCTATTTAAACTGTGGTGACTCTTCGTTTCTATGTGAGGAAGGTCGGGGAAGGATGGAGAGAGAAGAGACACCTGAACAAACCAATTTAAAAAGTGAAATTATAAGTATCTAGGGTTTCCCGTGAGCAAAATGAAAATAATATTAGCAGCGCCACACATGGTAAATGCTTAGGAAGAAGCAGCCCCTGGTGATGTCAGGTGTCATTCTCTAAATACATTGGGGTATTTTACAGAAACACAGGCTGGAGAGAGAGCTCAGCAAAGCAAAGGCTCTTACCACCAAGCCTGACAACTGGAGCTCGAGCCCAGGAACATATATGGTGGAAGGAAAAAAACGTGACGTGCGCAGATGTACTCTGCACTCACACACATACAAAATAAGTAACAAATGAAAAGACAGTGGATAAGGAGTGATGATGTAATGCATGTGCAGATGTCTGGGGTCCTGTAGAGTGCCCAGTTTCTCATCTTTCATTTACCCAGATTTTTGGCAAGGTTCCGGACACACCCGTCATTCACCATGACACATAAACATATACAGACAGTAGATAGACAGACAGACTGACAGACAGACAGACAGATCAACAGATGGATGGATCGGTGGGTGGGTAGATAGATAGACAATAGGTAGGTGGGTAGGTAGGTAGGTAGATAGATAGGTAGGTAGTGAGATAGATAGATGATAGATAGATAGATAAATAGATGATAGGCAGAGAGGCAGGCAGATGGACAGACAGATAAATTAATGGGAGAGAGATGTGAAAGAATTATAAAAGCATGGTTTTCTCTAGAAAATATGGAAATCCAGCAAGACCAGGATATTGCTGATGTGAGGACCGAAGACAGGTTATGTGCAAAGCCAGAGAGAGAGAAGCCAGCTTCACACCAGGGAGGGCAAAGACTCCTTTCCTGGGGCAGGCTCAGTCACCACCTTGACTTGATGTGTTTATTCACTGCACTATGCTTGGGACTCTTCTGGGCACACTGGGCACAGTGCTGGCTTCCTTCCTCATGACAAGTCCTACCCTCCCTCTAATCAGGTCACCTTGTATTCAGGTCCAGAGAAGGTCCCCAAAGAAGGGAGACACAAGACAAACTCAGGTCCCACTTCCTTCCATGACCTCAGGAAAAGTGGAACCGAATTTGCGGGGGGGGGGGGGCTGCAGTTGCCTCCAGGGGGCAAACAGAATGAGGAAGAAAGGAGGTTAGGGATGAGATACCCTTGCCTTGGTGTGACTGGGAGGCAAGGGAAGTGTTGACTGGGAAAGAGCTCTGCCACGCTAAAGCATCTCATGATATGATGCAGAGTTCAAGGTGTGTAGTTTCCATGGATGGAACCCAGAGTCTCCTCTGCTGCTAAGATGCATCCCATCCTATTAGAGAGCCTAGGGGAGTCTTTCTACCCAAAGAGACCTGAAGGCTAGCACGTCTGAGCCCAGCTCCATATGCCAACCCCTTCACCTACAAATAACTAACAACATTCAGAATAACTACTTCCAATCTCCTTCATTCTCAGAATAGAACAAGGGATATGGGGTAGAGCAACTAGAATAGAATTTTTTAAAAAAAAAATTAAGTAGGAGCCAATCAGTGGTGATAAACGCCTTTCATCCCAGCACTTGGGAAGCAGAGGCAGGCGGATCTCTGTGAGTTCAAGACCAGCCTGGTCTACAAGAGCTAGTTCCAGGATGGTTCCAAAGCTACAGAGAAACCCTATCTCAAAAACACAAAAAACAAATTAAAAAATTAAGTAGGGTCTTGCTGGGACACCTAGACTGGCCTGGAACTCAAGGAAATTCTCCTGCCTCAGCCTTCTGAGTGTTAGGGCTACAGATGCGGTTCACCATACTGTTTCAGCATTCTATTTTACTTAATTAAAAAGTGTAATTGTGACCGTTAGAAAGCTCCCTAAACGTCTTTTCCCTTCTCTTGTTCTGATACCAAAGAATTCAGACACAACTGAATAAAATGTCTGAGATTCCTATTAAGCCACCGGTAATCCACAAACCAGGGTTTTCTTTTCGTTATTTAAGCCCTTCTCAGACTCAACAGCCTATCTATTAAGCTGGGGGGTGGAAATCATAAATACTTCAATGCTGCAGGCCATTCCAGTTGCATCCTCTTCTGCCTGTGCAGCAAGGCTGCCTTGGAACTGAGATACATAAATTTTAGAATCAGCCAAACCCTGGCTGACATCTCCACCACTAGTTGTGAGAAAAAAAAATTCAAATGAAGCTTTATCTTTCTCCTTCCTGAGGAGGAACAAGGGCCCCACACCACAGGGTTGTTTAAGAAACAAGAAAGGAGCTGGCTTTTACTGAGCCAGCTAAAAAGCTTGTCTTGGGGACTGAGGTTGTAGCCCAGTAAGGAAAGCAAACACTAAAATACTACAAAGGCCATTCTGGTAGTTATTCTGGCCTAGAAGATGGGAGCCGAGACTTGTATGAGATGCGTTAAGTGTCATCCTCAATGGTCCAGCAGGTTTCCCATAGCTGCAATGACACAATTTGTCCTAGAACTGCCTTTCAGGTGGTTTGTGGTTTCTTCCTGATTGTTTGTTTGTTTGTTAGTTTGTGGGAAACTAACTTGCAAACAGATCTGAGCTGCAGTATTGCTCCTGTCCAATGCAGACAGAGACTGGGAAAGTTGTCAGAAGTTGTGCCCAGGGGCTAGAAGACACCATCTGCTGTTTCTAACCTCTTTTGCTTTCCTTTTGTTCTTCTGTCTCCCTAGAGATGTGGGGTGAGATCTCTGCAGAGACAGGTACCTACTACCAGGGCTCAACGGTCTTGCATCTCTGCATGCAAGACCTCCAGCGCACATCACTGCTTACCAGGAGGAGCAGCAGGAAAGAGAGGGAAGCACATAGGCATAGCGACTCAAGAGATAGCCGACATCTGCAGAATGCTACCACACTACCAGCGACAGCCCTGGTGCTGCAAAGGTAAGGTGACTTGCACAGTCTTAGAGGGGTACATGACTCAATCCCTTTTAAAGCTAACAGCTCTGCCAAGCTGGGGGCAAGGCTGTATACTCTGGGGTGTTACTTCTCACTCAGCAAGCCTGGAGGTTAAGCACTAGGGGGTTCATTACTTCCTTCTCCTTAAGCTTTTGGAGATGGGAGGGGGGTCTCACGTAGCCCAAACTGGGCTTGAACTTGCAGCAATTCTCCTGTCTCACCTTCCCCCCTTCTAGGATCCCAGGCATGTGTCATCGCTCTGTTCTGAAAGAGGAAACGGAGAAGGCAGTGGTGACAGATGGCAAGAAGGGATTCCGCTAGCGAACAGGTCTACGAAGGCTCAGAACCAGGGCTCACTCCCTCTGGGCCACGGTCACATTTGAGCCAATGTGGAGTGAAGCCTCCAAGGACTGGCCATTCTCCCTCCAGGCTCCAGGCCCGGCAGAGGTGCAGCTTTTTTGTTCACGAACCCTTCTTCTGGGCTTCTTCCAGGGGTACAGGGTGGGACTGACCTCTCAAACCCCCCTCTTTCCTGCCACTCAACTTCAACTGGTAGGAAATCAACAAAACACCTCCTCCGAAGCCTTCAGTAATCTAGGTAAGGCTGTAGTCAAAGCCCTTCCCCTGCAGCCTTTTGTTAAGCGTCCTAAACAAGTGAGCAAGGGCTAAAGAAACACAGCTCGCACCCTGAATACCCACTTCAATTTCCCTGCTGAGTCACTCTCAGGGGGGGTTGCTCCAGCTGCCTAGGGATTTGTCTGCCCAGTTGGTGGTTTGATCTGCCCTATCCCCCTTCTTCCCATCGCGCAGGTGAGGAAAGTGAGCTCCGAGAGGAGCCATCTTTTGCCCGAAGTCACACAGCGAATGTCCGCGGAGTGGAGGGCAGTGGTGGAATTCCTGGCGGCCCTTGGCGCCCATTTGTCTGCCCGCTTCTGATACCCGGGTTCGGAGAATAGGCCTCTAACAAGCGGCCCATTAGAAGGAATTGTCACTCCTCCGGGAGTGAGGTTGTCCCATTAGGGCGAATTGTCATTCCTCCTGGAGCGAGGTTGTCCTGGCTCCGCGCAGGCTGAGTGCCGGGCCGAGAGCAATTAACGCGGCTCCGGCGCGGGCAGCCGCCTCTGCCCCGGGCAGCGGGGGCGGGGCGCCCGGCGCGGCTGGAGCCGGTCACCCGGCGCAGCCCCTTCCCCCGGAGCCCGCCTTTCATCTCCCCGCGCCTGGCGCCTACCCGCAGCCCTGGCCCGTCTACAGCCTTCTCTGCCCCTCCCCCGGCCCCTCCTAGCCACTGGGATCCCGCGATCCGTCCTCGGGGTAGCAAACGCCCAGGTCGCTGCTCAGCGCTTCACAGCTTGCCAGGAGTGCCTTCACCTTGGAGTTCGGGGCGCGCTCCCGCGGCTGCTCCACGTAGGGTCCGGGCTCCTGCGACTTGTATCAGTGGTGTGGGGAACTCAGGAACGTGCAAACTTAGGCCCAAGGGAAATTCGAGGGTGTCTCACCTCCTATTTGCATGATTGGGCAGCTTCCGAGGCTTTTCCATGGTTAGACAGAGATACAGTCTCAGTGTGTAGTGATGTGTTTGAAAAGGAAATGAGATTCTGCTCAAGTTCAGGCTCTTGGGCAAGGTGTAAAGGTGACGCTTCTTGGTGGCTGGATTCTGGCTGGAACCCCTCTTTAACCGCTTCAAGTATTAAAGTTGCATATACATTATTGTAACCACCCCGGAGTTAAAAAGTTTACTGCGAGTCTATGTCCGAGGTGTCAAAAGCCCGTCCTCCGCTCTGGGAAGACACCCAAACCTGCACCTTTTTCAGACTGGAATTTTAGAAGGGACCTGCCTCGGGGTCGGTGAAGGCCGGTGATGGCTCCTTTTTTTCGGATACCTGAGACAGAGAAAGCGTTGAATAAATTAATGCTGCTTTTGATATACAAGATTATTTCAAAACTAATTCCCTACACCCACCACTTTATGAAGCCTACTGAAAGCTAATTTCCACAAGAACCTTCCGGAGGAATGACTGCTCTTCGGAACCACGAAGATGTGAATAAAATATTCGGAGGGTATGCAAAACTCTGCAGTAGACTGGGGCTTTCCATGAAGGGCTAACTCCGTGTTCAGGCTCTTTATGCCCCTGGTCCCCACCCTAGCAGAGTTGGGGAGGAGGCGCCTGGCATTGGGATGCGGATCTCCAGCTGTCTTCTTGGCCATGCATCCTGTTCATGGCCAGAGCTTGGCACCCTGGAGAGCAATACTAAATATTCCTTTTCTCTCCACTATCTCTCTGTGTGTGTTATCATTCCCCCAAAATAGTGAGGGAGAGCCTGGGTTTTCCTCTGCCAGAATTAAATGAAAATAAAGGCATTTCAGTGGAATTGATCCCCCCCTTTTCTTTTTTAAACTTCCTAGGAATCAGCCTGTGACCCTACACTGACACGTTTTAAAGATGGGGTTTTGGATTATTTATAAAGCATTGGTTGGGTTCAGCCTAACTGAAATGTGAACTTTATTTTACTGTACACTTTGGCAACTGAGGGCTAAACGAATTTTAGATTTGCTTCCAAAATCTATAACACCACATCTTGCCTCAAACATCAAGAAGACACAGAACTTAATCTGGATTTACCTGTATTGTATTTGAGATTCCTATCATCAGATACGACTCCAGGGAAAATGTCTGCATCTCCAGATAGCTGTCATAGTCTTGCTTTCTCTGGGCTTCCAGTCTTAGCAATGACAACAACAAAGTGTTTGTATCTTGTGGTAGGAGAAAGGTCTAAAGGTTCTTTTCAGAAGATCGTTTAGAACTTAACTTTTAAAAAAGCTTTTCCAAAACTGAATTGAAATATCTGGTGAAGGCTTTTTGTCTTCTAAGATTATTTTCCCCCTTGGGTCTCTTCAGACCAGTGAAGTTTCGCTCCAGCAAACATTTGGGGGCGAAGAACGCTGCTTCAGAAAACGTCCCCTGAAAAGAGTTTAAGGCTCTGTAAATCTAGGAGGTCAAGTTTCTAAACTCCTGAACTGGAAGGTACCTGCCAAAGCTTTGGCCATTTAAACAGTTTTAACAGTAGTCTTCCCTTCAGTGCTGGAGGAACTTATTAGGAAGCTGTTTCTGGACCTGGGCTGAGCAGGATTCTCTTTCCCTCACCACGGGATGGTCTTTTGGATACAGGAAAAAGCTTGCGAGGCCTGAAATGTGTCCTTTGAAGCCATCTGATCTGTCTGCTACTGCTGGCTGCGGGCTGGGCTCAGAACCGTTCCAGGCCTCTGTCTCAAATCTCTCCAGTGCCTTGATGCAGCTGGTCACCCATGCTGTAGGACTGTCCTCAATTTAGGGTGGGGCAAGGGTAGGTATGCAGCTTTAAAAAATCAAGTCAGGTGAGACGTCTTTTTCCCAAAGATATTCAGGCTTGGGGTTTGCAAACTTGAACCCTGATATTTCCAAGATTCGCAGGAAGAATAAAGACACCAAGTGTCACAAGTGCCCTTCTCCCCTGCCCATCCCTCCCAAGGCAACGCTGGCACCTGAACCCCAATGGCAGACAAGCTCAAAAAAATCGTGAACACACATTTGCGCTGACCTAGAGAGGAGATTTGGGAAAAAGAAAATACATGCATTTTCAGTTTCTAAAATTAGTCCTGTTTGGAGAGAGGAAGAAATGGAGACTATTTGTATAAATTAGCCACTAGGAATCAATGGGCGCCAGGTGTGCTGGTGCACACCTATAATCGCAACACTCAACACTGGCCACTGGAAGAGGCCAGGGGTGATCTGGGCAAGTTCAAGACCATCCTGGGCCATGGGCCACATAGTGAGCGACTTCTAAGCTACTCCAAGCTGGAGAACAAGAGCCTGTTTTAAAGGAAAAGAAGAGGAAAGAAAGGGAAGAGAGGGGAGGAGAAAGATTAGTTGGGCATTCCTTGACCACCTCTCAGCCTCCCTTATACTGGGTCCCTTTTCTTGAGGATTGAGTTAAAGTAACAGCTAATGTCTTGGAACACTTTCCAAAGACAAGATGCTTCTAAACATCATGCCTAAATCATTTCCATTAGCAAAGATGCCTGCCACTGTTTTCCACTATAGTTAGAAAGTTACACTAGTTTGGGCTCATAGTAGGAGCGTTATAAAAGTTCCAGGAATGCCATCTGCGGATTTCCACCGTTCTCAGGCGGGAGCGTGTGGGATGGGCACCAGGTACACTTTAAAGAGGGGTTAAAAGACAGAAGAAATGGGACTCGGCAAGCTTCCTCTTTAAACAATCGGCTTTAATTACGCCTTGGACTTTTCAGTTTGGGCGATTATAACCCTTGAGGGATCGCCTAATAACAACTCTGCTGACTGCTCCTGTAATTAACTCCTAATTTATTTCAAACGGGGTGGGGTGGGGTAGAGGGCCCCAGCCTCTCCAGAGAGAGCCAATCAGAGGCGAGCGTCCGTGGCGTCAGGAGCAGAGCCGCCGCCAATTGGCTGAGGCGAGTCTCCCACTTCCCCTCCGTGGACGGGCTGGGCTCCCGGCGCGCCCCTGCCGGCTCCCCCCCCAAAAGTTGGAGTCTTGGCTTGCAAGTTGCCAGCCGAGTCGCGCGCCGAGAGCTAGACGGCGCAGAAAGTCATGGCTTCTCCGGCCAAAGGCAGTGACTTGTTTTCGTCAGACGAGGAGGGCCCCGCGATGCTGGCCGGCCCGGGCCCGGGGCCTGGGGGTGCCGAGGGCGGCGTGGAGGAGCGCAGGGTCAAGGTCTCCAGCCTGCCCTTCAGCGTGGAGGCGCTCATGTCCGACAAGAAGCCGCCCAAGGAGTCGCCCGCGGTGCCACCCGACTGCGCCTCGGCTGGCGCTGCCCTGCGGCCGTTGCTGCTGCCGGGACACGGCGTCCGGGAAGCGCACAGTCCCGGGCCTCTCGTCAAGCCCTTCGAGACCGCCTCGGTCAAGTCGGAAAATTCCGAAGATGGAGCGGCGTGGATACAGGAGCCCGGCAGATATTCCCCTCCGCCCAGTGAGTGCGCGCCTGGGACCGGACCCGGGGCTGCATCGGCGCGTGGGGTCCCAGAGGGGCTGGGGACGGGTGTTAACAGGATGATGCTCTTGACCCCTGGGTACCCCAGTTCAACGAGCGGTCCGCATCCCAGAATCCCTAGCTGCGCGAAGTCTAAGGTACCTGCGCGCTGGCTGGCATTTGAAAACCAAAGCGCAGTTGTTGATTTCTGCGGTCCTTAGCCCCCTGCTCCGGACTCTTAATGTTTGTGTTTCACTGCCCATCATGGTACCTGCCCGGGTAGTAGGGAAGAGTCACTGTTTTGTTTCGTTGAGACAGGGTCCCTTGTGGGCCGTGCTGGCCTCGAACTCTGTATCTCAGGATAGTTTTGAATTCATCCTCCTGCTTTTAAGTGCTGTAATTACTGACTTGGCACGACCACGCCAGGCTGGAATCGACTTCTAATGAGTATCGAGATGTGTTTTACTGACGTTCAAAATGTACAGGCGTCCCTGTGAAGTGAGCCCCACTATAAAGATAAGACAATTGGAGGTTAACCAGACGTGGAGGGGAAATCGTTGGTTTTCTTCGAATTGCAGAGTGTCCAAGCCAGATCCTTCGAAGGGATGGCGGCAGAGACTGATTGGGAAAGGAAGCTGCTCCGTGTTCTAGTTCGTTGTTGATTAGGTTTTGAGTTTTGCAGCGAGCTAGTTAGTTCGGGCCAGATCCTCACGGGCTCTTCTGGGTTCACAGTGATAATTACCAG
This sequence comes from Arvicola amphibius, assembly GCF_903992535.2. Classification (NCBI taxonomy): domain Eukaryota; kingdom Metazoa; phylum Chordata; class Mammalia; order Rodentia; family Cricetidae; genus Arvicola; species Arvicola amphibius. Next base: position 149,783,240 of record NC_052052.2, on the reverse strand, counting down.
CATTCCTTCAGAACTTGAGAGTATACAGTGTGGTGGCCACGAGTTCACCAGGTTTGGCTGCTTGGTAGAACCTCCGAGTACAGGCAGAGGCATGCCACCTGCGGCTTCGGACATGGTGGCTAGTGCTTTTAAGAAGACTGCGCTTGCTTGTCCCAAGCCATCATCCATGTTTGCACTGGGCATGGAGGTCTGGTGTCCATGCTTTCTGTGACCCTCTATCGCTGGGGGAGGGGGGCTGGCCATACTGATCTTTTTCACCAACACCCCACCTCTAGTGAGTCTGTGTTGACTGCCTTCCCAGGCTTAGCATCCTTTTAGAGTCCTGAGTCCTTTTACTATTACCATTTGTCGGGCCCACTCCCTGCAGCTTTGTTTAGTTTTATCTTTTGGCCTTTGAGATTTATCTGCTCTGTTGCCTTTTTTCTGTGCCTACCCCTCACTAAACTTGGGGAGAGTTGAGAAAGAAGGGTTGTGGAGGGACTTTCCGGGCTCAGCTGGAAGAGAAGCTGCCTGCATTTTCCCCTTTCAGCCTTTCGGGACTAGAGGTACAAGGTATTTTGTGAACAAAACAAGACCGTAGACCCAGGCGTCAGTGGCTGTCCCCTCTGGCAGTCTCTCTCCACCCTGTTGGAAATTCTGAAAGGCTGAAAGGGCCCAGAGATTAAGGACTTAAAGAATTTAACTCAAGTTTGCACTGCGCTTTTCACGACATTATCTTATCGGATCTCCTTTGTGTGGCAGCAGAGAGCCTCTTGTTAACAGATGAGGACACCTCTTAGCAGGGTTCAGAGGGATCAGCAGTTTGGGCCCCTGGAAAAGCTCTGGGGAAACATTTGCTCATCACCCCCTAAGTGGAGTTCTGGGCCCTCCAAAACCGAGTCCTCCAAGCCACCCCGAGGGATAAGTAATATTTATCCGTTTTATTGACATTGAAATGGAGGCTCAACAAGGTGAAAAGTCTTAACTTGTTTAACAAATGTAGAGTGCCTGTGTATTGCTAGGCCCCAGGGCAATGCCCCTCAGCACTTCCAGGATTCCAGCCTTTAAACAGGGACGGTGGCCAAAGGTCAGGAATCCTGGCATATTTAGGCCTGGAGATCTGGTAGGGCAGTTTCCCCACCAGCCCTGTAACTTCTCTGCTGTGGGCTGTGCTCCCTGTCTGCCATAATAGCTTTTTATAAGAAACTCAGGGATCTCAGAGAAGGTTTCATTTGAAAGTGTAGGACTTTTTGGTACCAGTGGCCTGGAAGTGTCAGCAGGATGGGCCCAGAGAGTACGGAGAATCATCTGGGAGCTGGAGCTGGAGGGACTCACCAACCCTGGTTCTGGTTTTGTTATTTGGACAAAGTAGGCAGAATGTTGGTTTGCCTTGTATGATCAGCTGCTTTCTTTGGCTGATAAAAATGGGGTGGGGGTGGGGGAACGTAGTCATTTCATGGCTTTGCCACATACGCACAATCCTCAAGGCCTGGACTTTGCAAGTCTCCACGCCACAAGAGTGACCCAAGCTACCCGGTTCAAAGCTCCTCTGGGGAACCGGCAGCAAGTGAGTGCCTTGAAGTTTGGAGTCTGAAGGGAGCCTGGGTCTGCTTGGGAAGCTCAGGATTGCAGCCTTAGTGTTGGCTTGTGAGTGAGGAAAGCCCCTTCCCCTAGGCTTGCTTAGGGATTAGCATATGCAAAAGCCAGGGCCTTTTTTGAAGTCTCTTATTCAGTTTTCTCCCGGGTTTCTGTTTTCTGACCGCAGAAGCTGCCACTTTGTGAAGTGACGGCTAAAACCGTGACACTGGGACCGAGGCTGGGTTGGGACTTGCGCTGTGTCACTCTCGAGTATGAAGTGTAAATTCTTCTTTGGGCCACCAAAGTAACTAAACAAGAAATGTTACATTCCCCTGCGAAGACACAGGAGTTACCAGCCTGGCTACATTAGAAAAATTAGAATAACTTGTAAATGCCAAAAGTAGAAAAATGATAGTTTAACATTCTATTCTCGTCACTTTATACTCCTCCCCTCGCCCGGAGGGAAACAAGACCAGAATGAGTGGAGCCGCCGCTGTGGAGTCACCTTTAGGCCCCATGCTTGTGTTTCCTATAACAGCCCATTTTAAACAGAGTCTGGACGCTGTGGCCGTGTCTTTATTTTGCTTGTTATTCCCCACTTCTAAATTCCAACAACAAAATAATCATTTACACATTTGCCCTAAACCATGGAATGGATGAAACAGACGAAGATGCCATCGTCAGGGGCTCGAAGTTCAGAGGCAGAGAGATTGCCCTTGACATGTCCATTTATGAGCGAGCTAATTTTACTCCCCCCCCCCACACACACACCTCTGTCTTAGTAAAGTTTATACTGCCAAAACACACAGCCAAGAAATGGATCCCACATCCAGATCTGTAAAATGATGTTGGGGTTTTATAATCTGTAGGGTGGATGCAGTGACAGCTGTGTGGTTGTTTATTGCTTAGATCTGCCTGTCCATCCATGGATGCTATTATAATACCGCAGGCCTTATCTCCATGATTATCCTTCATAAACAGGCTGATGCAACCCAGCTTCTCTGGTTCAGAGAGCGGTCTAAGGCTGACCCAGCACCTAGCACCCTTTTCATTTTCCTCCTGATGTGCATCGTATCAGTGAGAACAGGCATGAGTTCAGGCCCCCATTTTAAAGACAAGAAATTGGATTCTGAGTAAGTTTTATGTCTTAGATAATGCTCAGCTCCTGTGACTTGCAGACGGCTTTAGTCGTGGTTTCTGTTTCCATTTTCTGCAGTGCAATATGTTTTCCATATAAAAAGTTTCATGACCACATTACTCAAGCTGATATAAAAATATAGCAACTACCATTTAAATGTGGTCCTTTTCCACCCTAACTACTTGCGCGCGCACACACACACACACAGAGAGATTTGACAAAGGTACCTTTTTGGAAAATGAGCCAAGGTTTATGTGTTCTCTTAAGAGAGGAGAGAATGGCACATTTGCTAATTGGTTCCCTCTCTGTTCTTTAGGACACATGAGCCCCACAACCTGCACCCTGAGGAAACACAAGACCAACCGGAAGCCACGCACGCCCTTCACCACATCCCAGCTTCTAGCCCTGGAGCGCAAGTTCCGCCAGAAACAGTACCTCTCCATTGCAGAGCGGGCCGAGTTCTCCAGCTCTCTGAACCTTACAGAAACCCAGGTCAAAATCTGGTTCCAGAACCGAAGGGCTAAGGCGAAAAGACTGCAGGAGGCGGAACTGGAAAAGCTGAAAATGGCTGCCAAACCTATGCTGCCCTCAGGCTTCAGTCTGCCTTTCCCCATCAACTCACCCCTGCAGGCAGCATCCATTTATGGAGCATCCTACCCCTTCCATAGACCTGTGCTTCCCATCCCGCCTGTTGGACTCTATGCCACGCCGGTTGGATATGGCATGTACCATCTATCCTAAAGAAGACCAAATGGATAGACTCCGGGATGGATGTTTGCATGAACGCATTCCCTTCCCTCTCCTAGAAGGTGGTGCCAGTCCAGCTCCTGAACACAAACCTTGCATCGCCACCCTAAGCCACAGGGCCCACAGGGCTGCTTGATACAGAGTGACTTTGTTATTTAGGTGAGAGGAGGCACCAAGACCTGTTTTGTTTTCATAGTCTTCCAGATGCCCTTCTTTCCTCTCACAAATATTGGCCCTGCTAGTTTTTATGTATAAATATATAATAAAATATAAGACATTTTTATATGCCAGATGTAAAAATTCAAGTTATTTTGAAAGGCAAAATTTATATATACATTTATCCATTTTTCTAGATAGCATCTTAAGATACTGTGTTAAGTTTGCTACATTTTCTTAAAGGGAAAGAGATTATTTGAGAGGATGGTGGACCTTCTTATGGAAAGCATACCAGAAGTAGGCACAGAGCATATAAGAAGTAGATTCAGGTAGATTCTTGCAAAGGAAGGGAGGTGTGTACCATGTTTGCCTTTTATGTGTATAAGGAAGATCCCTTGATGCACATCTGATCCTATTTTTCTTCCTTTTCTCCATATTAACTCTTTTCTTTTTTATTAAGGTCAGTGAGAGGAGGCTCAGAATAACCCTGAGAATTCCTCAGGGTCAGGTTGCAAATAGGAAACCTTCCTAAATCCTGTCAGGTCCGTCTTTACTCCGGTCCAGGTAATTGGCCTTAGAAAGGGTTTAAAGGATAAAGCATGTTTGAAAGAATTGATTTCTGTGAAATGCTCAGTCCATCAGTCCTCACATGTTGCAGAGGTTATTGGGGGAGGATATAGTAATGGTCTACTTAAAAACGAGTGTCTTGTAACAATTTTCTGTATTTTAAATGTTCTCCAACAATCCATAGAATCAGGAAGGGAAAAAAAAACATGGTTTCATTGTGTGTGCTTACTGTATGTGCTAAACTTACTAGGGAAATTTATATGCTCTAACCTGTTGGGGGCAGAGGGTGAAGTCTTATGGACTTGCTGAAAATGTTGTCAGACAACACAGTCAGCTCCTTGGTATTGTCCCTTCCTGTCCATCTCTTCCAGTATATTTTTAGCCCATCGAAAGGGTATCTTGTATAATTTTATATATTTTATTGAAGAGTTATTTCTTATCTCTTACTCTGAATTAAATTAAAATGTTTTATTGCAGTAAAGTCTGTCCCAACTCACAGTTATTTTAAAAAGTACTTTATTCTTAGCTAGATTGGGGGAGAGGCATCCAGATAAGGGGGGGGGAGCTGGCACTTTTAATTCCTCCATTAATGTAAATCAGATCGAGTTGTGACCAAATTTGGGTGCTAGAGGAGTCAGCGGCAGGTCCTAGGACACTTGGAAATAATCCATTGGCAGCCTGTATGGCTGGGGAGAAGCTGTTGAAATCGCCATTCAAAGCTTATCATGCTGCTTTAAAGATGAATTTTTCAAAGTGGTGAAGCGGTGCTCCCCAGACTCCTCCTAGTCTGTAGATGGCCCTGGGAAAATCTTGAACTTGGAAGTTTGCAGCCACTGAAACAACTGAAGTTGAGAAAGGGGGCTTTACCGCTCTGTGCTGGTAAGACGAAAGAGCTAGCAGGGTTGAGAAGCCTGAAAAGGATGCCTGCCGGGGGTTTGTGGGGCAGGGCTCCGTGTACTGTTGTCTCTCACGGAGATGGACCCCAAATGAGCACAATTTTCTGTTTGAAGAGGGTGACCCAGCCCACCTATCCCCTAAGAACTTAGATGCCCTCCCTGCATCAGGCTTGGGGTTTGAGGCATAGTGATAAAAATAAGAATAAAGGTGGGGAAGACTGAAGAGGATTAAAAACTCAGCTTTCGGTTGTGCTGGAGATGCCTTTCGTTTTCCTTCCGAGATGCTTCTGTCACCTTGGGAACACAGATGAGGGGCTTAAGAACGCGGTGTACGGCTGTGTGGTAGAGAGTAGGGCGCTTTCAGGGAGTTGCCAGCGCGTGGTACTCACCTTGGAGGTGGGCACACGAAAATCCATGTTTGTGAGCCCGAGGCTCATCATGGTCATGGTGGTCGGGCCCCTTTCCTTAGATCCAAACCTATGCTGCAAACGCTGGAAGTTGGAGGATGGCGTCCTGCCTCAGCTGAGCCGCGCGGGCTAGTCCCAGGGCCACCAAAATGCGCGATTCTGCTTCTCTTTTGGCCTTTCGGTCCCTGAAGTCCAAATTCCAGACAGGAATCTGCCACACGTATTTAAAAGATGTATTTCCCAAAGGCCAAAGCCCTTCCTGGTTTCATCACCAGCTGCCAAGGGGTCCCTAATTACCCTGTCCACCCTGCTTCCTTCCCGGCGGCGCCTCATGGACCGTAACCTCGGGCGGGCGGCGATAGCTGGGTGGGGACCTGGAGACACCGGCCTCTGGGTTAAGGCTCAGCTTGCCTCCGGAGGTAAGGTATTAAGTCCGGAGTATGATTCCAAGAACCTGGTCGGACAAGTGGGGTAAAACTGGACTCGGGCTGGCTGGGCACCACGTACGTGATTCCAGATGTAATACTCAGAATGGGAAGCCATGAAGGGTTGATCTGGCTCAAAAGTTAACGGGGTTCAGTGCTTCTGAGTGGCTTTTCCCACTGAGGATGGCGGGGGCAGACATGCCCTGTGCGGCTTACCACCCTCTTGTCTAGGTTGGGTCTCACCTCTGTCAGGCCTGGTCCTTCGCACAGGGTATTTCAGAGACCAGACTGGCAGCCTGAGAAGGCTACCTTCACTGGCCCAGGACCCACACCCGCAGAGACTATGAGAAATTTAAACTCCAGGTACTCCGAGAAGTCTGGTCAGTAACCTGGCCTACGAATACACCTGCCCTTCCCTACTTGAATGCTTTCACCAAAACAAAACAAAATGCTTTGCTTTTTAAACTAGGGGGGAAAGGACAGGAGTTTGCATTTATGGAGCCGAGGAGCCAGTGTTTAGGGTCAATGGGGGCGCCTTTTTTGAACCAGTGTTCGGCACACATCCTTCGGTGAGGTCACAGACAATCGGGAAAACTGATGCCCAGAGAGGTAGCTCACTGAGGTCACAGATAACAGCGATGGCTGGGGAATCCAGTTGAAGGACGAACTAAGGAGGTGGTGAACCGAAGAGGTGGCCTAGAAGGACAGCCGGCGGGTATCCGAAGGGCCAGCTTCGGAGTTCTGCACCGACTCCCGTCCCTCATTGCTGAGGGGCTTCCCCAGGGCATCTCCACCCGCCTTGGCCCTGGGGACCCAGCCCGCCCCTCCCCCTCTCGGTCCTGCTTTGGTGATGCGGGGGCAGGGGCCGTAGGAGGTAGGCTGTGGAGGCCTGGCTGAGAGCGGGAGCTGGCGAAACGTCTGCCTGACCCGACTGAAAAGAGGATGCCTGCCTTTGAGCGCAACCTTGTCTGACCGAATGAAAACTCCCACGGCCATTCTTTGCTATGAAAGCCTCTCATTTGCCACGGGTTGGAGAGGCCATTGCCCCACCCCCATTCCTTTTCCACCGCTGGGCTGGAAATAAGCATAAACCTCATTTATAAAGGAGCCCACGTCACACACACACACACCCTCCCCAAAATCACAGGGCCTGGTTGGGGAAGTCGATTGTGCCTGCTTCCCCTTTCATGTAAGAACAACAAAAAAATCCGAGATTGCTGATGGTACAGGCCGCTTTAATAAAATAAAGTAGTCACGGCCAGGAGGAAAAGGCTCCTGTCAACCTCCAGGCCCCCGTTACCCGCCCCTCACCCCAGACACCCTCTCCCTCCACCCTCCCGGAACAAAATGAACAGCAGTAAAATGCCTTTCTGGAATAGCCTGCTTCAAAGCGGAGCGGAGGACTCGCTGCCGACTCCTCAATACTGCCCCGATAAGGTCCTAATAGCCGAATCCAAACTCCATACACCTCTGACTTTTCCAACCTCCTCCAACCTCGCTGCATTTGTGAAGGAAAACACTTTGATGTCCTGAGTCCTCCAAACAATTATTATTATAATTTTAAACAACCTGGTATTTTCCATTACTAACGGCTCAAGCTTTGAAGTTACACCTCATAATTTCCTAAATTAAATAAATCATTTTAAGTTTGCACTGGGAGGCTTTTAATAGCAGAGAAAGGAATATCATTATCTTATTGAGACCCAATTGTGGTGGCTCCAGCTTGGCTGTAGCTGGGGGCAAAGCAGACCTAGTCTAACAGACATACTTTATTAACCTCCCATAACTCTTGAAAGAACAGTTTTATATTTTCTTTGATTTCCCCCCTCCCTCTCTTATTTTAAAGCTGTCCCAACCTTTAATTAGTGCTTAATATGAAAAGCATTATTTTTTTAATGCTATGTAATTTACCAGCGGCAACAGGCCAACTTAACAATTGTTTATTAGACTTGGTTTTTCACACAGGGCAAAGAATGCCGCTCTAAACCCAACTTTTCATGGGTGGTTGCACTAATTAATACAGTGTCTGAAGCTCCTAGGGTTTTTTTTTTTTAATATTGAAGCTTATGAGGGTGGAGGGGGGTTTTCAGAGTTCAGCTCCTGCAGACGACATTCCCTGATTTCTTTCATGCTGTTTTGTCCTGTCTGTGAAGTTAACACAGACAGAAGCTGTTCCCTGGATCCCCAGACGCTGAGATCCCAGCAACAGCAAGGGAACCCTGGGCACCTCAACTTGTGATTTATGACTTATGAGGCCAGGCTTGGAGGCTCAGGGGGGTCCGTTGCTCATTCCGAGCTTAGGGTGGGGTCGCCCCTCTTCCAGCCTGCAAGGGTACAGAGCAAACCTGATGCCTTGGTCTGAGCCAAGCAAGTGCCCGCATGACCCGGGCACCAGAGAGTGCTTGATGTTGGGCATAGAATTTGCTGGGCTGAGGCAGGAACTGGGGTAAAGGGGTGGGATGAACGACAAGCTGAGACCCAGGTCTGTCGCCCTGCCATCGATCTGACTCTTGGCTTCCTTCTCCTTCCTCGTTCTTTTGTCTTATTTCCCTTTCACGTCTTCTGTTCCCCCCCCCACTATTTCCCCCTCCTTCTTTATAATCTTCCCCTCCTTTATTTTTCACGCCCATCCCACCTTATGTCTCGTTAATTTTTCCTGTCTCCGATTTGTTTTTAATGCGCTCATCCTGGTAACTTCTCCCTCCCTCTCTTTTCTTCCCTCCTCCTTACAGATGTCATTGCTCCTGCGTAGCTCTCTCAGAGTTTCCCACACCCTCGTTTTCTAAATTAGTACCATCCCCACCCTCTCCTCTTGCCCTCGTCTTGCTTCCAGTTTTCCTTCTGTCCCAGCAGCTCGGAACAGGCGGATGTCGCTGTCCGGAGCGGCTCACTCAGCGCAGGATGGCTTGATTCTGCTCTGCGCTCTCTCTTGGGGGCTGCACCTGGCTAGCCAGCCTCTGACCGACCCGGGCGCGGGAAGGGGCCAGGACTCGGGGCCAGAAGGACAGAGTCCGGGAGCGAGGCCCCTCCCGCCCCTCCCGCAGCTAGCCGCCCGTTTGAAGTCGCGAGCCGGGCAGGAATGCAGCCGGGTTATCAATCACGCAGCTGGATCCCGAAGGTCTCAGCCTAATCACATTTAATTGCTCGTGGAGGCCCATTCTCGCCCCCGGCTCGCCGCCGCGCTCAATTACTCCCCAAATACCTGCCATCAATAAATGTGCACTGACACCGGGCCCAGCCCGCTCCTCTGGCCCAGTAGATCCCAGGCGACCAGGTAACCTCGACCCCGCTCCCACCCCATCGTTAAACTTCGAATCCCAAGGGAACAAGCTGCGCAGAGGACACCCCCCCCACACACACACACCGCGCGCGCGCCCGGGTTGAGCGCTCCCCAAGGGGCAGGCTCTGATACTCAGAGACTTACATTCATCTTCTCCTTTCAGGGAATGGGGCTTACGTCGGGCGTTAGTTTTGCCCGAGGTGATCAAGACAAGCAACTGGGGTGAAACCTTGCCACCCATCCCAGCTACGGCGGCTGGAGGAAAACATGAGACAATAGTGCCTCCCAGAGGCCGGAGATTTGCCTCCACCTCCCTCCCTCGTGGTAGTGCGCTGACCAGGCTCTTCTCCGGCCCTCAGGTGCATGTCAGCTGCCTGCTGTTTGTGAAGCAAGAACGCTTGGACTCATTTTCCAGATGAGTCCCAGGGGGCCCCAGGCACGAACTGAGCAGGGGAGAGCTAGCCACAGACGGAAGCCCTGGGTCCCCTGCCTAATGTTCTAGGACACCTAGCTGCCGTCTATTCCCCTCCAGCCCCTATTCTGTTAACTCACAGAAATCATGGTCTTCTCTCTCCTCCCTACCCCGTCACTCCAGAAAAGTACACTTCCGACTAGGAATTGCACAGAGAGGTGGCACAGCGCTGCCCAAATCACACAGCAGGTGTGAGCTCAGAGCCCAGAAATCCGGTCAGCTCAAGTCCAGCCCAGCCCGGCTATTTGCATGCCATTATCCTCCTGCTGAGAATCTTCTTTAAAAAGGCCTGGCATCCTGTCTCTTTTTTTACATGGCTTACCATTCCCAGGGAGGTGATAATTATATATCTACACAAGGCAAAGGCGGTCTATCAAAAGGGAGCCTTGACTTTCTTTATTCCACCCCTCCCCCCTTTTGTTTGAAGTTGGTTGGTAGCTAAGTAGCTGAGGATGACCCTGAACTCCTGATCCTCCTGCCTTTAACTGCACCACAACAGTTTCCAGCTTCAATATGCTGGAATATTCAATACCATAATTCCTTATGTGCACCTACATGTACAAAATAAGTCTTGGTGTCTAATGTCCTATATTCATTGTGAAATGTTATCTTGATCATATAGATTATAAAAATGGGTTTCAGAGAGTGAGTTAGCAGAGCTGGGGGGGGCAGGTGTGAGAAGTTAAGTCTTAGCTGGCTTGAGTTAGATTTGGTTCGTTTATTTGTTCAGTCGTTGTTTCTTTCTTTTCCAACTATACAGGTTCCTCAAAGGGGTTTCTGTATTGCTGGGCATGACGAAAGAAAGAGAGAGAGAGAGAGAGAGAGAGAGAGAGAGAGAGAGAGAGAGAGAGAGAGAGAGAGAGAGAGAGAGAGAGAGAGAGAGAGAGAGGAAAAGAAAGAAAGCTATTTGGGCAAAGCTTTGCCCGTTTTTATTTCAATGCTGAAATTACTCCTGACTTTGTAAGGAAATTCTGTCTGACTGCACAGCATCTCCCGAGTCCCCTCTCAGAAAATGGCTGAAAGGTGGTGCTGATGGAAGAGGCTGTGGTGGAGGTTAAATTGGCCATTTAGGGCAAGTCCAAAGGCTGCAGCACATCAGCGGGTTAGCCCCGCTGGGCTTTGTGGTGGGCGTCTCTTTGTTCAGTTAGCAGTGAGAGCAGAGCGGAGCCCAAAAGACAATGTAGGAAATCCCAGGGATGAGTATGGGGAAGATGACCTTGGACTTGAGAAGTCCAGGAAAGCTACTGCGTCCAGTTAGTGGATGTGGGCTGGGGACAGGGCAGTCCCCTGCCCTCTACCCCATCCCGTCAGTTAGGGTATGCAGGCCCAGCCTTTGAGAGTTGGCACCCAGCTCTAAATTATCCCTGGTTAGGGTATTAATGCCTTTCACGACAACCAGAAAGCTCAGCCCACTCTGATGAAAATGTAAACCTGTTCTTTGGATTTTTTTGGTCCCCTAGGCAATAAGCAACAACTGGTACTTAAGAAATCAGGCCCCAGAAGGAGAGATTCCACTGGAGAGAAGGCAGAATATTTCTAAAGCTTGGGGCAGATAAAAACTGAGTCAGACCTAAGATATTTCTTTTCTCAGGGTCGACAATGCCCAAATTTTCTCCATACATGATCCCTGCCTGTATCTGGGTCAAGAAAGTACAGTCCTTAGGTTTTTAGAAGAAAATAAAAGTGGTAAGTCTTTGGGGTCCAAAATGACCATAATGTCTGGCTACCTACCAGCCATCTAAGTGTGTGCTGGACATTGACTCCAGGACCACCATGCTCTTGCTAGCCTCTGCCTGCTACGGTGCTACTGCCTGGAAGACCAGTCACAGTGACGGTGACAGTTGCTTCTCATAAGTCAGCTGCAAGTCAAGAATCTTTTGTTCTGGATCTCAGCATACACCAGTGGTCCTGACCCTCCAATGCCCTAAGACTGTCCTGAGATTCTCTAATCAAAATAATTGAATTCACTACAACTAAGAATGAAAATGTGCATTGTTCATCCTTTCTGATAATAACTGACTTAAAGTACTTAGCTGGCCTAAATCAGCAAAACTTCATTTATCATTTATCAGCCCCATTTCATAGATATGGAAAGTGAGGCCCCCAGAAGTTTGTGGTGTTTGGCCATGATCTCACAGCTGAGTGGCAGATGGAGAACAGAGTCCAGAGGAACAAGCTCTTTAGGGAAGTGATATCATGTGCGCTCTCTCCCCTCTCTCTGTGTGTGTGTGTGTGTGTGTGTGTGTGTGTGTGTGTATGCAGGTATCTGAGGAGGCCAGAAGAGGGTGTTGGATCTCCTGAAGTCTGGAGTTACAGGTGATCGTGAGTTTAAAATACAGAACTAAATGAAGCCCTCCTAAAGTAGACAGTTGTCTAGGCAGATGCAGAGAGCCTTGCTAGAGATGTTTTAAGAGTGTGAGCCAGCTAGTGCAAGCTCACCGTCAGGATACAAGAGTGGAGTTCCTACACTGCCCACCAACCTGAGCGAGCTTGGGAGGAAAGGAGTATCTACAGAAATCATTCTCTTTTGCCCCTTCCTTTCACTTCCTCCTCCTTCTCTTTTGGTTTTTCGAGACAGGGTTTCCCTGTAGTTTCTAGAGCCTGTCCTGGAGCTAGCTCTTGTAGACCAGGCTGGTCTCGAACTCGGAGATCTGCCTGCCTCTGCCTCCCGAGTGCTGGGATTAAAGGCGTGCGCCACCACCGTCCGGCTCTCCTTGTGTTTTGTTTTGTTTTTTTTTTCCCCTAGATTCTCAGCATACCTTGCAGGCTGGCCTTAAACCTCTGGGTTCGAGCCATCTTCCTGAGTGTCTACCTATTGAATCTATTGAGCTTGTAAGTACCCTTTAGTGTTTTCTCGCTGTCGTGTGGGACTGACCGTCTGCTTCTCTAGCTCTCAGTGGAAGGTTCGAAGGTATGAAGCAGGCTTTCTTCCAACTTGGCCTTTGTGAGACTGGTCATGGGGCTCAGAAGTAAATTTCTACTCTTGCAGAAATTAGAAGTCAAAGGCACAATTCCTATATACTAAACTATGCTTAACTAGGGAGCCACAGGACTGTGTCTTTTGAAGACATGATGACACAGGTCACAGGGTAAAGATCTTGAGGACAGTAAACCTTGTGATTGTTACTTCCCCTCTAGGTCATGGGGGAAAAAAAAAAAAAAAAAAAAAAAACCTCAGATTTCCAGTATCACATCCATGTTAGTAACTCATAGATTCTGCTCGTTGCCTCCAAAGACCAGCCGTCTCCTAGCCCTTATCAGAGCCCAGATTTCAAACCCCTGGGGCAGAATGAGGTCTCCTGTTTCTAAGCCTTCATCACTTTCAAAACTATATAACAGGCCATTTGCTGGGAGGTTATGAAACATGATCATAAATTAAAACTAAGTAACTCACGTAAAATAAGTGGACAAAGAGCACTCTGTCAGACCGAGGGCTCTGGTTTGAATGCCTTCGCTCATTTATTTGGGTCCGTAAGAGTTTTCAGAAGCCAGCTAACTCCATGGGCTGTAAATCGAAGGCAAGTGCATGCTCTGTTCCTGCAAAGCTTTGTCCAAGAGCTGTCTCAGAGCTGATGGCAAGAAGTGCCACTCAGGTCCCCCCTTATGGTTTGCAGAGTTCTGTCACCTGTGTTATTTCTGCCTGCCTGGCTAGCTTTCATGCCAGGACAGGACTGCATAGAAGGGAGGGGCCCAAGGCATCCAGAAGAGTGCAAACTGTAAGCTGCTCGCAGAGGATTCTAGCATGCATCATGTTGGGGTTTCAGCATCTGGGAAGCTGAGACAACAGGATTGCTGTGAGTTTGAGACTAGCCTGGGCCACACAGTGAGTTCCAGGCCAGCAGGGAACTCAAAAAAAAATGTAATAACAAGTTTATTTTTAAAAGAAGTTTGGAGCCCAGCCACCATAGCTGGTGGAAGATGAGTTGATGTAATATTATTCTTTTAGCTGTTTGCACTTAGTTCAGTAGATGGGAGGTAGTAAGTGGTTGCTATTTGTGCTAGTGTGACCTCACACACACCCATTGACTCACATACTCCCCAGACAACTCAGGCTGACTAGGCAAGATCGGGAGGTGTGTGTCCATTCTACTATATTCCAGCTTAGGGGAGTCCTGTAGAAATGTGGCAGTCACCACCTACAACTGTAGATCCCAGTTCCTTTCCTTATGAGCTGTCCCGCATTTCTTTCTCCCCACTTCCTTTCCTTTCTCCCACCTCCCCATTTCCTTTCTTTTCCCTCCCTCTCTTCCTTCATTTCTTCCCCTTCCTTTCTTTCTCCCCCTTCCCTCTCTTCTTTTCTCCCCTCCCTTCCTTCTTCATCTCTTTCAACTGTCATAAGACATAGCTATCAGAAAACTTAGCATTTGCCCCCGTTCTAAAGTGCACACTTCCCTTCCACGGCAGTAGGTGTGTTTACATTGTTGGATGCCTTCGCCACTGTCATCTCTAGAACCAGTTTATTTCTTTATTTGGGGCTGGGGCCTCATGCATGCCTGGCCAAGCATGCAAGTGCTCTACCTCTGAGGGATCTCTCCAGCCCCCAAGCTTTTTGTTTTTGTTTTTTAATCTTCCAAACCCTGTATCCAGTAAACAAAAGCTATTGCTTCACTGCAGGCTCCGATATTTATTGTTTGTTGTTTCAGTGAATTGATTATTTTAGATACATCACATAAACAGAGCCATGACACATCTGACCTCCAGTGTCTGGCTTATTTTAATTAACATCATGTATCCACAGTTCATCCATGTGATAGATTATGTCTAAATTTCCTTCCTTTTCATGGCTGCATGATATTTCATTGCATATACAGAGACATTAAAGTCAATTCCATGTTCAAAGTTAGATCCTAGCGTCCTGAACATGAGGTTTAACACTCACTATGCAATGAGAGCTTTCTCCCGATCAAACATCATGAATATTATTTACCAAATATTACCTTATTGTGCTCTCAAAACAGCCCCCAGAGATAAATGCTGCTATCATCCACATGGGTGGATGGAGAAATCAAGTGTGCACGCACGTGTGTGTGTGTGTGTATGTGTATGTGTGTGTTTGTGTGTAATGATACATTATTCACAAAATGATACAGCTTGGAATTTTAATGCGGTAGGAAAAAAAATCCAAGTTTCTCAGTATTTTTCAATTCCTTGCATCTTTACTCTTTGAAACTCAGTAAATCAGCATTCCCAGGAAGGAGTTTCCAGTATTTTCAACATTTTCCTAGCAGCTTGCATGGTGTAGAATCTGAATAGCTAAGATTCTTGATTGACAGCTACAATGCACTAAGTGTAGTAGGACTCACAAAGAGCTGAAGCCAACAAGAACATTCGGTAAACCGTCTACTGCAGGTCCAGACCTCCCATTGAGGTGACAGCCTCTCACGGAGTCACCTGTGGGCACTGCCCACTTGAGGACTGACTTACTCTGCATTGAAAATGAGCTATTCTCGGAGAGCATTCAACATACTTAGGCAAACTGGACTACATATGTGCACAGTTTAGCAAGTACGCTACCTATGTGCGCTCGTTAGTAAGTACCTCATCGTTTCACTTACCTACCCTTTCTCTGCTCCTTTCTAAATAAAATACTGTGTCCACACAATGGCACTGAGCTTCGGTGGCCGCTTTGAGACTACAGTCAAATGAGATACAGCAAATGCTTCATGATGCCTGCCTGGCTTGCAGGGAAAGTCCTTGCCGCATGGGGAGTTTTCTGCCTGTTAGGACTCCAGGATGCATCCTTGGGCGTATCTCGGGAACAGACTTGCAAAGCTCTCAAGTGGGCAGGGTAGGGGCCTGATGGAGCACGAGTACCACACGGGACTGTGCTGAAGATCAGGAACTAAGCTTGGTCTCTTCCCTGCATCCTGTTGGGATAGCATGGGAGACAGACTGAGGAATGTCAGGGTGGAGGTGCGTGACTGGGCCACACCACCGGTCGCCTCATTTTGCCCAGACCAGCTGAGGAAAGAGGTAGTAGTTCTAGCAATTTCTCGAGTAAAGGTCAACATTTTACATTGTCTTCCCTTCAATCTACCACAGATCTTGGCATATGTTGCATTTATAGAACAAAATATCGTGGTGTATTTTTTTAAATAGATGTTATATATATATTTTAAATAGATGTTTATTTCTCACATTTCTGGAAGTATAGGATCCAGGCTCTGGTTTGTTTTGGGAGAGGGGTCGCTGCCTGCTTCCAAGAGGCTCCTTGTTGCTGCATCTACTAGGGCAGTTGTGTGTCCTCACATGGCAGAAGGGAGGGGAAGGCGAAGGGGCTGGACTCCCTCTCTCAAGTCCCTTTACTAAGGTGCTAATCTCATCCATGACGGAGCCTTAAGGCCTAATCACTGTCAAAAGGTTCCACCTTCTAATCCTGTTGTACGGGGATTAAGTTTCAACACGAATCTTGGAGAAGACACAGACATTCAAACTGTAGCCAGCCCCAAATAAACATGGCATGAGTTAAGAGTCTCCAGTCTCTCCCTCTCGTCCCTCAGTGTCTGTCTTCAATCCCTTCTTTTGGCCTATGACATGGTGTCTGATGACAATCTGAAAGGGTGGAAGTGAGCGTGTGCCAGTGGGAATCATAGAAACAGAAATGCTTGCGTTAGGAATCTCGGAGCCCAAAGCCTTTACAAGCTCTAAGAGACAACGAGTGCTCCCGTCCCAAAGACTTCCACTCTGTGCCGTGGCTTCAAGAATCTGTCTCATGAAAGCCGCTTCCAACAAGCATTTAAAATCATCCATCCAAAAGATAACTAAATCGTGGCCATTCATCCCTCTGAAGCCATCACACCGCAATGAAAACATGTATTTAGCTGGGGAAACACTGGCCCTCACTCTCCCTGGCCTCTGCTCCTTTTCTTCTCTCTTCCATTGAGGCCTCAAAACGTTATGATTCATTTCAGCCCTGCACAGCACGGCAGTGAATTACAGACTCCAGAGTTCCAAACCCGAGGGGTCCCGGGTGAGATCAGCCTCCCCCCCAGCCCATCCTTGGCATTCTGTCTGCAGCCAGCTCTGTTTGTTCTTTGACTCTTTTGATCATTGCTTATAACAGTAGCCAAGCAGAGGAAATTAAGCTTTTGTATTTTGAGCTAATCCATGACCCTGGATAATTTGTAAGAGACATCTATGTGCAGTTAAAAATAAGCCTCCAACTGCTTGGGGGGAATGACAGAATGTCAGCCCTGAATGGGGGATGTCAAAGCATGTGGCATCCTTTGGGAAAATCTGTTTAGTTCAACTCTCCCGGTTTTAATAGAGAAACTGAGGCCCAGATAGGGGAAGGGATCTGCTTACAGCCATATCTGGAGTCTGTGACTATATAGAGATTTAAGTGCAGGATTTCTCTGTGCGAGGATAAGGAAATGTCTATGGGCACTGTGGACTCTGCAGTCCTGTCGGGGATGTTCCACCTGTCGCACTGAATCTGCCAGTTAAGTGTCATGGTGTGATCTTCTCTTCCCATGATAGAGCAGTTCAGAGTCTAACAGAGGGATGGAGGATTTGGGCTCTGAGATCCAAATGTGTGTCTTTGATGTGCCTTGATCTCCTGGTGTACTGGAGGCTGTCATGGGGCCATTGCAAGCCCTGGGGGACTTAACTTGATAAGGCTCTCTTGATGCCGTTTCAGTCCCCACGACATGGGCACTGTCTTATCTTTTCTGTTTGAGAACAACCGGAAAGTGCTGTGCATATGAATGCCAGTACCTGTACTTTTCCTCATAGCTTTCTGTACCAGGTTGGACTCTCCCCACTCAAAGACACCAAATAATGATGTTCAGAGCCACTGGGATGTGAAAACAGACCCTGCCAAGGAAACCCATGCCGCCATAGGAACTGTCACTGGCAGTTTGGAAATTTCCTCACCAGCAAAATGAGGGCAGAATTCCCTTTCTCTCAGCTACCTAGAAATATCCCACACTTTTTTGTCAAAAAACTCTCCCCACAGCCGTGTGAATGATGAGAAAAAGAAATCGAAGCCAAGAGGAAATGGGGAGGAAAACACACAGTTTGTCATCTTCGCATCTAAAAGTAGAATGTGTGCAGGAAACGCCTTCCCGGTGATGAGGACACCGGCTGGGAAAGCAAGCACCGTTCCCAGGGGCAAGTCACAGAGGCCTTTAGCCGCCAGTGTCCATGGTTTGCAGGATGGAATTGATCTGAGATGGGGCATTGGACCAGAGTCTCCACTCTCTGCCATGCCTCCTGGGCAGATCTCACTCACCAAAACCCAAGCATAAACTTTCAGCACAGCAAACGAGCCGTTTCCCCCAAAATGCGGGAGTTGGCAATTTTCTGAGGGAAACAACACAGTTCACAAAAGAAGTGAGTGTAATATTAGAGTGACATAGGGCAAGAGTGAGGAAGAAGAGACAAGGAACGATGAAGGCTACAGTTTCCATTAACACAGAGCAGATACAGGAAAATGTTGCATCTGCTCACATACTTCATGAGGGTGAGAAACCCTGAGGACTGCTTGGGAGAAGAGGTTTGCTGCTCGTGGAAGGTCATGCACTCAGCAGTGTGAAACCCAGGAACTACAATGCTGAGGTTACTTGGGACAATCTTTCAAAATTAAAATATTTATAGTTTTGTAGGGGAAGAAAAGAATGTGCGTTAACTGTATTAGAAGGTCACCCACGGACAAAGGGTAGAATATTGGCTGATGGGAGTGTCTGTTGACTGATGGGCTCTGCCCCACCCTACCTTTGTTTCTATAAAGGGCAAAACTGAGAGTCACAGGGAACATGTACTTGTGTTTTCTGAGAAGAGTGTTGCCACCTCAGCCAGACAACTCCCATGTTCACCTCAGACTGTAGAGACTGAAGGAAAAGGGTCTCCCCCAGCTGCGGCTATGGCCATTGTTCCTGCACAGGCTCCTTAGGTTCTCAGGTTTCTTACAGTTATTCTCAGGGCTGCTGGTCCTACCCTACTTCTAGGGCTCTGAAATCTCTTCCATGATCATCTTTATATGCCAAGAAAATATTGTTTCTCCCGCATTGTTTGAATCCTGGGGATGGAACTTGGGTCATCATTCTTAGCAGTAAGAGCCTAAATTTTAATTTTTTAATAGTCTGTTTCTGCAATAGAATTTAAAAACTGGAACAAAATGGAAGGCTCTTCATGGACAAATGGATAGTTTCAGTATTCAATTTTCAAAGTTTTTCTCAGTGTCAAAGACAAAACGTTGGTTGAAATCCCAAACACGGCCAGCCCCTGGACACTCAGCCCCCTGGACACCCAGTCCCCGAGCCCTGCCATGGCATTTCTGTTGTCTCCTTTCTGTACAAAACACTAACCACTGCAGGAGTCTCAGGCCGCTTCCTGGGTGTCCGTGGTCTGTCCTGTGTCCTCATGATAAATTTGAGTGCTTCGTGTCTGAAGTTGTTCTGAGTAGGGACCAGCTTTCTGGGCCTCCTCACTTGGTCTCAATCTTTAAAAGTACGAAATTGAGTTTGAAGGTGCTGAGGGAAGATGAGCATGAAGTGGAATGATTAACAAGAGTTCAAATTCAGCCGGGCGGTGGTGGCGCACGCCTTTAATCCCAGCACTCGGGAGGCAGAGGCAGGTGGATCTCTGTGAGTTCGAGACCAGCCTGGTCTACAAGAGCTAGTTCCAGGACAGGCTCCAAAGCCACAGAGAAACCCTGTCTCGAAAAACCAAAAAAAAAAAAAAAAAAAAAAAAAAAAAAAAAAAAAAAAAAAAAAGAAGAGTTCAAATTCAAAGAAAAGCTTCATTCTCACAACTCAGACCAGATGAAGCCCTACACCTCACACTCTTAAGACCCATCTCTGGGGCCCTTCTAGAAACCAGTGTTTCTGGCATTTGCTTTTTGAGGCTTTTCTTTTCTTAATCCCCTCATGCTCATGGCTACTTTTTTTTTTGGTTTTTTGAGACAGGGTTTCTCTGCAGCTTTAGAGCCTGTCCTGGAGCTAGCTCTTGTAGACCAGGCTGGTCTCGAACTCACAGAGATCTGCCTGCCTCTGCCTCCCGAGTGCTGGGATTAAAGGTCATGGCTACTTTTGAGCAGGTTCCTTGACCACTGAATCTTTATCAAAGTTTAGCTGGCTCAGGAGGCCACTGTTCCTTAGGACACAGTAGTACTCCTCAGCTAAGCTCGTGTTCTCGTGCAATATTACCATGAAGAAAAGGCTAGAGTTTTTACAATGAAGATAAAAATCATTGAGGGCTGGAGAGATGGCTCAGCAGTAAAGAACACTTGCTGTTCTTGCAGAGGACCCGGGTTCAATTCCTTGCACCCACATGGCAACTCACAATCAGCTGTAACCCCAGTTCCAGGGGATCCATCTCTCTCTTCTGGCCTTGGTAGGCACTGTGCACACACTGTAGGCAAAAACTCACACATGAAATAAAAACAAATTATCTTTTCAAAGATGCTCCGACGACAGTGAACTTTAAGACTTCTCCTCTACAAGGCTCCCTTTTCTCTAGTGTGGACAGCTGATGTCAACTGTGACACCTCATGCCATCAGAGCATGCTGACACTGGCTAACTCTCGGCCTTCACTTCCTTACCCAGTAATAGCAGGGCCGCTGTGAGCATATGGCACACACCAAGCATTCATTCAACTCCATTTTCTTTTTCTTTTTTCTTTTCTTTTCTTTTCTTTTTTTTTTTTTTTTTTTTGGTTTTTTTGAGACAGGTTTTCTCTGTTTAGCCCTGGCCTATCCTGGAACTCACTCTGTAGACCAGGCTGGCCTTGAACTCACAGAGATCTACCTACCTCTGCCTTTTGAATGCTGGAATTAAAGTCATGAACAACCAGTTCCCAGCACCTTTACTATTTTATGTATTTTAAAAATTTATTAAACAGGTGGTGGATCACCCCTGCTACCTAACAGGCTGGGTATGGCGGATCACACCCGTTACCTAACAGGCTGGGTCTGATGGATCACACCCGTTACCTAACAGGCTGGGTATGGGGGATCACACCTGTTACCTAATGACTCAAGGCCGAGATGGGAAGATTGTGAGTTCCAGTCCTGCTGGACTACAAAGTCAGACCCTGTCTCAAATGAAGAAATAAACAAACCATTAGCAGAAATACTTTTTGTTGGGCTTCATAAGGCCCGGGCATGAGGCCCAGCATAACTTTCTGAGCCTAACTCAAGTTTGGAGACCTGTCTTTGGCCATGACTTCCGTATATGAGTGACTTAGAACAGCCTGACCTAAACCTGCCTCTGCCACCACTAATGTGACAGAATATTATTGGCCCTTTTCCTTTACTCCACCTCACCCATCCCAAGATTCTCACTTCCCATCTCAGCCTATATAAGTTCCTGCCTAGTGCAATAAAACGAGATCCTGCTTCAACAGACTCCCGACTCAGTGTATGTGTTTCTCCCCATTGGCCAGGGGGAGGTCTGGGTTGTGGACCTCACCATCCTGCTCAGCCCCAAGGAAGTCCAGTAGGGCTCTGCCCCCGCCCTTTCTGCCAGAGAACCCGGCACTTTTAATGTTGAACATGGTGAATATTCTAAAGTATTTTATCAAGTAATATTCACAAAGATTGTTTCTTTTGTTCTTTATGAAGTACAAAATAAAGACTGTGAGCCCTTTGTGTATTTAAAATTTATAGACAAT